>NC_057804.1:283355481-283704132 GCF_018294505.1 Triticum aestivum | reverse complement strand
TTATGCACTTTATAAAACTGTGTCTTCTACACCATAATTATCTATTTAATATTTAGTACAAACCAAATATCTTTAAATTTAATGTTTGAAAACTTTTATTGTTTTCCTGTAATTAAATTTTGAATTTGTTTTGGTTTTGAATTATCTAGAGTTTATCAACAGTAACCGAGGTGACATGGCATCATTAGCGGGGGATCACTGTAGCTTAATTATCCGGGCATCACAGATTCTAACACCCATGGAGTCTTGTGCTGATCATGTTTTTCTCGTGGAAGAGGCTTAGTCAACGGGTCTGCAACATTCAGATCCATATGTATCTAGCAAATCTCTATGTCTCCCTCCTTGACTTGATCGCAGATGGAGTTGAAGTGTCTCTTGATGTGTTTGGTCCTCTTGTGACATCTGGATTCCTTCGCCAATGCAATTGCTCCAGTGTTGTCACAAAAGATTTTCATTAGACCCAACGCACTAGGTATTACACCTAGATCGGATATGAAGTCCTTCATCCAGACTCCTTCATTTGCTGCTTCCAAAGCATCTATGTACTCCGCTTCACACGTAGATCCCGCCATGACGCTCTGCTTGGAACTGCACCAACTGAAAGCTCCACCATTCAATATAAATAAGTATCCAGTTTGCAACTTAGAGTCATCCGGATCTGTGTCAAAGCTTGCATCGACATAACCATTTTCGACAAGCTCTTTGTCACCTCCATAAACGAGAAACATATCCTTAGTCCTTTTCAGGTATTTCAGGATGTTCTTGACCGTTGTTGAGTGATCCACTCCTGGATTACTTTGGTACCTCCCTCCTAAATCTACAGCAAGGCACACATCTGGTCTGGTACACAGCATTGCATACATGATAGAACCTATGGCTGAGGCATAGGGAATGATTTTCATTATCTCTCCATCTTTTGTAGTGGTCGGGCATTGATTCTGACTCAACTTTACACCTTGTAACACAGGCAAGAACCCTTTCTTTGACTAATCCATGTTGAACTTCTTCAAAACTTTATCAAGGTATGTGCTTTGTGAAAGTCCAATTAAGCGTCTTGATCTATCTCTATAGATCTTGGTGCCTAATATATAAGGAGCTTCTCCGAGGTCTTTCATTGAAAAATACTTATTCAAGTATCCTTTTATGATATCCAAAAATTCTGTATTATTTCCAATCAATAATATGTGATCCACATATAATATTAGAAATGCTACAGAGCTCCCACTCACTTTCTTGTAAATACAGGCTTCTCCAAAAGTCTGTATAAAACCATATGCTTTGATCACATTATCAAAGCATATATTCCAACTCCGAGAGGCTTGCACTAGTCCATAAATGGATCGTTGGAGCTTGCACACTTTGTTAGCACCTTTTGGTTTGACAAAACCTTTTGGTTGCATCATTAAAACTCTTCTTTAAGAAATCCATTAAGGAATGCATTTTTGACATTCATTTGCCAAATGTCATAATCATAAAATGCGGTAATTGCTAACATGATTCGGACAAAGGTAAGCATCGCTACGGGTGAGAAGGTCTCATCATAGTCAACTCCTTGAACTTGTTGAAAAACTTTTGCAACAAGTCGAGCTTTATAGACAGTAACATTACTGTCAGCGTCAATCTTCTTCTTGAAGATCCATTTATTTTCTATGGCTTTCCGATCATCGGGCAAGTCCACCAAAGTCCATACTTTGTTCTCATACATGGATCCCATCTCAGATTTCATGTCCTCAATCCATTTCGCGGGATCTGGGGTCATCATCGCTTCCTCATAGTTTGTAGGTTCATCATGGTCTAGTAACATGACTTCCAAAATAGGATTACCGTACCACTCTGGTGAGGACCATACTCTGGTTGACCTACGAGGTTTGGTAGTAACTTGATCTGAAGTTTCATGATCATCATCATTAGCTTCTTCACTAATTGGTGTAGGAATCACTGGAACTGATTTCTGTGATGATCTACTTTCCAATTCAGGAGAAGGTACAATTACCTCATCAAGTTCTACTTTCCTCCAACTCATTTGTTTCGAGAGAAACTCCTTCTCTAGAAAGGATCCATTCTTGGCAACCAATATCTTTCCTTCGGATCTGTGATAGAAGGTGTACCCAACAGTTTCTTTTGGGTATCCTATGAAGATGCATTTCTCCGATTTGGGTTCGAGCTTGTCAGGTTGAAGCTTTTTAACATAAGCATTGCAGCCCCAAACTTTAAGAAACGACATCTTAGGTTTCTTGCCAAACCATAGTTCATATGGCATCTCAACGGATTTAGATGGTGCCCTATTTAACGTGAATGCAACCGTCTCTAAAGCATAAGCCCAAAACGATAGCGGTAAATCAGTAAGAGACATCATATATTGCACCATATCTAATAAAATATGGTTACGATGTTCGGACACACCATTACGCTGTTGTCGAATTACGGGATCTGCAAACCCTTCAAAGGTTCAAACTCTGGGGTGCGTGTGGAGATCTCAACCTACCCAGCCTACCTACTCACGATCCTCCCGAGCCTAGCGCATCGAGCTCGAAGAGATAAAGAGACACAATAGTTTATCCTGGTTCGGGCCACCTTGTGGTGTAATACCCTACTCCAGCATTTTGGTGGATTGCCTCGAAGGGCTGAGGATGAACTAGTATAGTGGATGAATTGGCCTTAGGAGGTGAGGTGTTCTTGAGCTCAGGGGAGCTGGTGAGATGTGAACTCAATCAGATCCCCCTCTATGGTGGTGGATAAGTCCTATTTATAGTGGCCTTGGTCCTCTTCCCAAATGTTTGGCGGGAAGGGATCCCACAACGACCGGATTTGAAAGGGGACAAGTAGTACAAATTATTCTAAGAAAAGTAGTCTTCTCCTGCGAAAAGCCCCTGGTCGTGACGCTGCGGTGGGCTCGGCGATGACCTCCATCCTGCCGTCCTGGCGGTCTTGGTCTTGTTGCACCAGAATGGAAACCTTTGGCTGATTCCTCGGGACTCTGCGCCTGCGGCTTGCCTCCCTTGCATCGAAGAGGAAACTGGCACTCTGCCCCCGCTGGCGCTCGCCTATCCTTGGTCTTCATGGCTCACGTCAGCTGAGCCTCCTGAGGTGCACCTTGCATAGAACTCTCCGCCCCTCTGGAGCCAGCCTGAACAAGTCGATCCCCTCGGCCGTCTTGGCATCGTCCGCCTCGCGAGGCTTGCCCCTCGCGAGGGTCTGGAGCTGCTGATGTCGAAGCTGGGCCGTACAAGACCATTGATGGAGCCACATGGTGGGCCGTAGGCAGGTATGTCTCGATACCCCCATATCCAGAATGCCGACTTTAGCCCCCGGGCCCAAGGCGCGCTCGGACATGGCTTCCAGGCGAAGCCAAAGGGCAAGTGCAGAGCACCGCGGGCCCTAGCCGCCTGCGGGCTTAATGACGCATGGCGATTGATGGGACGTGGGCGTCTCTACTTCCCCACACTGCCTCGGCAACTGTTCGACTTGATGGAACGATGCGGCATGCGGAATATCATCATGGCGCGAGGTCGTGGAGGCTGGTGGTGGGCCTTCCTTGGCTATAAATGATGTGGAGTGGCAGAACCCCCCGCTCATCTCTCCTTCGTCTTGCTTCCGCCCGCTTCTTATCCTTCTTCATCTTGCTTCCATGGCGTCGCCGAGGAGGTTTTCAGCGGCCAAGAAGGTGAAAGCTTCCAAGGAGGGACTAGCTTCTCCGCCTCCTAATAGAGGCCGCGACCGTCCTTGCAAGCATCTTGTGGCTCGTGCGGCGGCCCCTAGGGGGAGCGGGCGTGCACCCCCTAGAGCCGACACTTCCCTTACCGCCTGCGATGGCACCTCTTCTCGCGGTGGGGGCCACCGGCTTCGGAGCAGCTGCCATGACAAGGGGAGGCGCGCCGTGATCGTGCGCCTGCCTCGGCCGCGCTTCTCCTTGCTGGACCTGCTCCCTGAATTCATGGTGTGGTCGGAGAGCTCGGCCGGCACCTTGCTCCGGCTTCCACGTTTCTTCTCCGGCGAGCTTCCTTCCTCGGGGATTGATGGTCTCTGGCTCCAGGCCTCTGGGTGCTGCAGGAGAGCTTCGTGGGTCGGGGCCAAGGTCGCTGCCTCCGGCAGTGTGGTCCTGACCCATGGCTGGCAGACATTCGCCTGTGCGCGAGGCCTATGCGGAATGTGCGCCCTCCACTTCAAGTACGACAGACTGGCGACACTCTATGTGAGGGTGTTCAGGGAGGACGGCCGCTGCGTGGGGTGCTGCCTGGAGGATGGCAGCGACGGCGAAGGTTGCGAATGTGAGCTTGACCTTGGCGGCGTGCACTCCTCTTCCTGCGACGGTAGCTCTTCCTCGGATGAGAGCTCGAGCAGTGGTGGCTACGACCGGCCCCCACGTCGTCGTGCTCAGGTCGAGGATGTCGGTGGTTCGTCCAGCCACAGCGCTCCAGTGAAGCTGGAGAGGAGCCCGCCATGAGTCTGGGGGCCGCCGAACTTGGACTCAAGACTGGCCGCAGTCCCAGGTCGCTGATGAGGGAACTGGTGGAGCGTCGGGCCACCTTGAGGCGTTGCTTGAGGATGCGGCGCTAGTACCGGGTTCGTACGCCTTCAGGCCTTCCTTGTTTAGCCTTTCCTTTCTCATGTCGTTCGAAAAGAAAAAAGATGGTGTACCCCACGGGGGCATGTAATGAACTACGGCATTTATGCCCTTTATGCTATGCTTGCTACCTTAGTGTTGTGATGTAATGTTTGCGCTCCGAGTGAGATAGGAAAACTTAGCTTGATATGTGCGTAGTAGTTTTCCGCCTCGCGAGGACCTGGCCTCAGGTACTCAACGAGGCCCCCTTCCTGGGGAGCTGAAGGTCTCAGACCTCGAGGGATGCTTCGGGGTCTCAGGAGCCATCGTAGAGCTGTTGTAGGGCTGCTTTTAAAGGAAAAGAAAAAGTGATGAGAACTTCACTCCTCCTTATGCGAGCCCCCTTCCATAGATTAGCTGACTTAATGCACCACGTCGCGCTGCCCGGGGGGCACGGATATGAGGGGTGCTGATGCCTGTGAGCTTGATCGAGGTCTCCTTGCGAGGACAAGGCTGAACCACCAGGGATAGCAGGGTTCAGAGTCGTGTGTGTGTGCAAGGGCAGACCCAAGGCGCACACACCTGCCTGGCCCCACGCGCTAGGCGTGCAAGAGAAAGTGACGGGCAACTGCCACCTCTCTCCTGTCCCTAGGACAAAATCGGCTCAGAAGAAGAAATTAACTCAACGAACCAAAATTCAGAAGTACCAAATCCATTGAAAGATCACTAAAAATAGCAAGAAACTTCGGAAAGCAAATGAACAACCGCGTCCGGCACCTAATCTAGTCTTCTCACCAGCACGGAGCTAAGTGCTGCCACTAAGACATGGGAGGGAGACCCCATGAGGCCCTAGGGCGACTCTCAGGAGACTCCGGGGCATGTACAACCCCACTCATTATTAGGTGAGAGTGTCACGAGCGGAGACCTTCACAGGATGGAGCCTTGCTTCACAGGCCGAAGCCTTTCTTCAGGGGCAGAACTTCCGGAGGTGCTGGATGTTCTAGGCATTTCGGATGGGGACCCCATCCTGTGTCTCCAGGCGCGCAGCGCCAGGCCTAGAGACACGGGCAATCCTAAACGGGCCCTCCCACATGGGAGATAGCTTGTGCAGCCACTCCCTGGAGAGCACCCGCCTCAGGACGAGGTCGCCCACGTCTAACATCCTAGAGCGGATACTACGGCAGTGGTACCGCCGAAGTGCCTCCTAGTATCTTGTCGCCCAGAGCGAGGCTTGACGGTGACATTCCTCCCCCAGCACGAGATCCATCCCCTGCGTGGCGTCCTGCCATGCCTCATCGAATGCCAGGACCCGGGTGGAGCGATGCTTGACCTCGTGTGGGATAATCTCTTCTGCTCCGTCGACGAGGAAGAACGGTGTTTCTCCCGTTGGCTTGGTCGTGGTGGTGTCGATGGACCACAACACAAACTGTAGCTCGTCGAGCCAGCCCTTGCCGCAGGCCTCAAGCTTCTTCTTGAAGGTTCTTGTCTTGAGGCCCCTCAGCACCTTGGCATTGGCCCGCTCGGCTTGGCCGTTGCTCCGGGGGGGTGTTCTGAAGAATAGCATATCTGCGTTCCAAGGTTAGCACAGTATGTTTTGAAAAGGTTGCTAGTGAATTGTGAGCCGTTGTTGGTGATGATGCGGTTAGGAACCCCAAACCGAATCACGATTCCCTTGATGAACTTGACAGCCGATCCAATTAGGATGGTGCGAACGGCCTCTACCTCCGACCACTTGGTGAATTTGTCGTTGGAGACATAGAGGTATCCGTAGCCCCTTGTTGCTCGAGGGAACGACCCTAATATGTCCAGCCCCCAGACCGTGAACGGCCATGTGAGCAGGATTGTTTGGAGGCCCTGTGTGGGCTGGTGAATTTTCTTGGCGTGGAACTGGCATGCCTCACAGGAACGCACCAGCTCTCTGGCATCGTTGAGCATGGTGGACTAGTAGAAGCCGCTGCGGAACGCCTTGCCCACCGAAGTGTGTGACGAGGATTGATGCTCGCAGTCCCCACCATGTATGTCCGCTAGCAGCTCAAGCCCCTACGCCCTGGAGATGCATCGAAATGAAACATCATTGGGCCTGTTGCAATATAACTCACCGTCCTGGATGCAGTACGCGGTGGATTGACGAGCCACGCGCTCGGCATCCTCCTCCTTCTCCGGCGAGGTCCCTTCAAGCAGGTATGCCTTGAGCTCTTCAGTCCAGCACCCCTCCTGAGACTCGAGCACAAGTAGCAGTCGAGCCCCTGTGGGGTGGCCACATGCTGGGGTGCCCGTCTCAGGCGCCTGGGGTAGGTCCTCCTAAGGCGTTGCTGGAGTTGTGGTGGTGGGAGCCGCAGACGGCTTGAAGAGCTGCAAACGGCTTGAAGAACTGCTCCTGAAATACCCCTAGCTCCTAAGGGAACCTTTGGGAGGCTCTCTTGGCGATATCATCCGCCTCCTTGTTTGTCCCTCGCGACACGTGTTGCAGCTCCAAGCCCATGAACCGCTTCTCCATCTTGTGCACCTCTTCTAGGTATGCCTCCATGTGCTCGTCCTTGGGCGTGTATTCCTTGTTGGAGAAGTTGATGAGGAGCCGAGCGCCGCCGCGGGCCTGAGACTAGCAAGCAAGCCCTCGAATTCCGCAATGTTGTTGGAGACCTTCTCGCCCTGCTGGAAGCAAAGTTGCACCGCGTAGTAGAGCTTGTCCTTGGTGGGCGAGATGAGGACGGCCCCTGCCCCTGCACCTTGTCGTGTGAACGCTCCGTCAAAGTACATGATCCACCCGTCTGGTTTCTTGTCTCCTGGTGAGAGGGAGCGGTCCTCACTCACCCTGTGGTCGGGGATGTCAGTCCATTCGGCCACGAAGTCCACGTGGGCCGCACCCTTGATAACCCTGGTGGTGCTGAACACAAGATGGAACGCTGAAGCTCGATGTTCCATTCTGCAACTCGCCCGGCGGTGTTCGGCTCTGGAGCACCCTCTCTCCAGTGGGTATGCCGAGACGACATTGATGGGGTGGCCTTGAAAGTAGTGGTGCAGCTTCTGGGAGGTGACGAGGAGCGTGAGCAAGAGTTTCTGAGGCATGGGGTAGCACGCCCGTGCCTCCCTTAGCACCGTGCTGACGAAGTAGACGGGGTGCTCGACAATGGGAGAGTCATCAGTGGAGTCTCGCTCTTCCTGAGGGCGTGGGTATTCGATGGCTTCATGAGGTCCGTCCTTAGGAGCCCCCCCCCCCCAAGCTGGGGTGTCGATCGCAGCCTCGGGAGGGATATCAACCACTAGGTTGGCCGAGGCCACGGGCGCATTGTCCTGAGGGTGCTGGGCCTTGCTTGGTGGTTATGCATCTTGCCGAGGTTTCTTGGATGGGCGCTCCTTCCTTAGATCCACCAGGGCAGCGCTGGCTGAGTGAGGGGTGGCCGCCAGATAGAGCACCAAGGGCTCTAGAGGGCGCGGCGCCACCATCACTGGCGGGCTGGTCAGGTATCTCTTGAGGTCTTGAAAGGCCGCGTCTGTGTGGGGACCCCGACTCATAAGTCGTGATCACCGAATGCACGTGTACAGTGATCCCAGAGATCAATGCTCACTGAACACACAGAAGCTGAATAACAAGAGTCTTACATCCATACATACCGTCTTACACAAATTATGACCATTATGGTCAAGTCTTACATAGATAAAGCCACAGGGGCTGAATACCAAATAAACTTAAGCAGTGGAAATCTTCGTCGATAAGTAGAACCCATGCCATCTGCCATAACCCTACATGCATTCTGACTGGGAAACATTCTAGTTCGCATGTTCGTATCCAAAGAACTCTTCTTCGAACTCCTGTTCTTCCATGCCTGGCCAATTAAATAACCAGTGGCAAGCCAATGAGTACTTTGAATGTACTCGCAAGCAACCCATGTTTTGGTTCAAGATACAACAATGCATGATATAGGTAAATTTTTGTAGAAAGCTAGATTTGAGTGCAATGACATGTTCAACAACTTGTAAGACATGCATCAGGAGAATTCAAGTAACCATGAGGACATGTTATAGATATCAACATAAATAGAGAGGGCATCAACCCAACTCAATCATGTCAAGTCCTTTGACTTGACCCAAGTAGATCTTCCCAATTATCCAAACACACACTGGTTTGTAAACATGTGGACATAGCCCAAGAGCGGTTACCCAACTGTCCTTGACCGTGGACACGGCTATTTGAATAGTTTTACACTATGCAGAGGTTGCACACTTTACCCACAAGATCCGGGGAACTTCCGTGTCGTCCACGACCCGCGGTACCTCAAGTACCCGGGGTAAGCACCCGATCACTATCTTTCCTTAGACGACACTATCAAGGAGTCCACTCGTTGTTCCGTATCCTCACGATGTACATCATACGAGACTCACTCGAGATCATAACATCCAAGAGGGGACACAACGGTGTATCTGGTGCCCTGTAAAAACAGTCATGGCCGCCCTACCTGGCACGACCCCGTCCCGAGAGAGAGCACCAACTCTCCCCCGTCACTAGTAATGCGGGGTCCAAGCTAGTATCGACCTAGGTAATCAATAATGCCCTTTCCCATACAAGGGTAGAGTGGTTGCGCATGTAAGGTTGGAATAACGGTCGCAACTTAAACCAATCCGTTTTGAAAACAACACACACTTGCCTCGGTACACCACTTCGTCATCAAGTGGCTACCCAACTCATCATCTCCCCCGGGCATAAGTGGCACCCGGTGGGGTTTTCAAAAAGTCTTTTGAAAATACTTTGTCTCCATCAACATGCATATTCCCGTCCCTTTTTGCGTAGCACTACTTTAGCATCCTATCTACCCCACCAGCATAACCCTCATAAGAAGGTAGGGTCATGCACAATGCAAGTATCAACGAGGAAGTACGGTGGCAAACCATCAAAGTGGTTACCACCTCATCATGATTCCGTTGCAACAACAATATGGTGCTATATGACATGCATAAAAAGGGTTTCATAGACATGGTCAAAGGGCTACTTGCCTGTTTTAACAAAGTCTTTGAGGTCTTCAAATATCTCTGGTCCAACCCCGAGCATTTCGTCTACTTCGTCAACTATCATCGAAAGCAACCATAATAAGCAACTCAACAAGGCAGAAAATAAAAGTGATCTAAAAATTATGAAGTTTACTTTTCTAGGACATCCCTGGTTATATGAAAAATAACCAGAGTGGTTTCATTGGGATTGGATTAGTGGATATTTCTAAAAAATTCAATATGATGGAAACAAGGGATTTAATGGATCTGCAAGTTTTCTACAGAATGCCTTTTTATAAAATGAGTAGAAGTACCCATTAAATCAGGCATGATTTTAGAAACATTTAGAAATTGGTTTCACTGGATTTGGAGTTGAAATGAATATAATATGGATTTTTGAAGTGGACTTATGTGGATAAATGACCTTTTTAAAGGGTCCAGTAAAAACCAAGAACAACAAAAATGTCCACTGTGGCCCATTAAATAGAGCTTGATTTATGGAGCCATTACAAATTTGATTCATCAAATTTGGAGGCAATATGAATATTTGGGAGATTTTACAAGTTTCATGAAAAAGAAAAAGACAAAGGAGGGGGGATTTATACCTATACTGCGCACCGGGTGCAGCATAGCGCCGCAGTGCACTGGGCCGGCCCAACGGCTCGGCCACGCGGGTGACAAGGCGACATCGAAGGCGGGAGAGGGTGAACCCGCCTCCACTTGCCAGCGTGGCCTGGCTGCCAGGTCGCTTACACGCGGGCCCCGCCTATCGGGTTCATCCCCATCCTCCTGCTCAAATAGAGCAGAGGCAGGGGCGGTGTCGACGGTGGCTTGCCGGTGCTGCAGGGCATCTCCGGCGATGCTCCGCCCATCGGCGTGCTTAGGGGACCCGGTCGCGTCCGACCGTGGGTGGCACGGTCGCCCAGGGCCACCGGGTTGAGTAGTGCGTCGGCCGCGGCGGGAGAGGCCGACGGCGATGGCGGCATTGGTGCTACGGGCATCGGAACAGAGGGAGAAGTGGCGAGGGGTTCCGTTGTGGTCAGGGGATTCGCCTAGTGGAGAAAGGAGGGGAGGAGGAGGAGTGTTGGGTGCAAATTTAGGAGGGGGCCGATGGCAAGGTTCCGGCCATGGTGGTGGATTGAGAGCACAAGGAGGGGAGTGGGTTGGTCCAAGGGGTGAACGGGAGGGAGTGAGGGCCAAAGGAGTAGAGAGGGGGCTCGGGGGTGGCCTTAAATAGAAGGGGGCGAGGTGCACCGTGGACGGGTGCGCCGGTGAGGTTGTTGTTGTTGCCAGGGGTAATGGGGGCTCGCGTGTGCGTGCCTGGGGTGCTCGTGGGGTTGGTCTAGGGCGAGGGGAGAGAAGAGATAGCGGGGAAGGGCCAGAGCATCGCGCGTGTGAGTTTGCTCATTGGAGCTCTCAGGCGGCCGGCGCGCGTGCGAGCTAGGGCAAGAGGAGGGTGAAGAAGGAGGGGGACAGAGGCATGGCGTGTCGCAGACGTCGAGGTGCATCGTCGGGCGTGCTGGGGAGGCCCGAGGTGGCCGGAGGCGGTTGGAAGCGGGCAGCTACAGTGCGGGTGTGCACTGTAGCGCGCTCTGGAGCACGCCAATTGCCTGCCAGGGCATGCCTTTGGCTTGTAGGGCGCGGCCACTTGTGTCTAAGTTGTTTAGGGAGGAGTAAACAAAGGGGAGAGGGCCTTGGATGCCCTGGACAGCCAGTAGGAGAGGAGAGAGGTTGAGGGAGAGAGGGAAATGGGCTGTCCAGAGATAGAAAGTGGGGTTTTACCCCTCCAATAATTGAGCTATGGATTTGCCATTGCTACTGGAGGTGCAAGGGGACTAGGAAGGGCTGTGGTAAAAAGTTGAGGCCATGGAGAAGAGTGGAAGTGGTCAAACAGTGGTTCTAGTAAAATGGCAGAAGGTGTTTGTTGCTAGTTTGGGCAACAAGATGAACTCCTCTTGTCATGAGGCTTGACAAGGTCAAATGGCATGAGATAATAATAGGTTCCACCAAGGTTGAGTCCATTTGGGAAAATTTGCCAATGCAACTTTTGTAAACCCTAGAAATTAGCAGAAATGAACTTGTGTAGATCTGGTTGAGCAAATCACTTCTCCTTGATGCACCACTTGGTTTAGTGGCCTCATTTGGTCATGTGAATATGCTCACCAAAGTTGGGGTCAAGAGAGAAAGTTGGTAGTACAAAGTTGTTCAAATTAGATTCTGGTCAGAGAGGGTTTTGGGGCACTTTGATCAATATAACATTTTCTCCAACTTGTGCCATTTGGTCTAGATGAATGATTAGACCATTTGAGCATGTTCACAAGATTTGAGAGCATTTCTACATGTTTGGCAATGTAAAGTTGCTCAAACTTCAAAATGGACAAAAATGGTTTTGAGGGGATTTCATGGGGTTATACTATTCTCCATGACATGATACTTGTCAAGATCATCCAGCATGTCATATGTGACATGCTAGAATTTTCTTGGAATTTTTGGAGAATATTTCCTTTGTAAATATTTCAAAAGCTTGAAATATCCAGAAAGGGTTTTTGAGGGATTTGACCAATATTTTTAACATGACCATGTGTTGAAACTCTTATATATGGACAATATATGTCCACTGAGTTTCCCTAGGTTTTTGTCAAATATTTTTGAAACAATAAAATGATTTTTCCCTATTAAAGACCATTTCTGGCCTTAAGAAAAAGCTTTTAAATAAAATAGGAAAATAACTTTTAAAATTATATTTTTGTGGTTTATGGGAGTCCTACATCTAATAGGATTCAAATATACCTTTTGAATGATTTTTCACACCCCAAGTGAAGTACTTGTAGTGCAAACCTCAACTCAGGGGTTTTTGAAAAACTAATTTTTGAAAATACTATTTGGCCAAATTATTTTTGTAAGAAAATACTATGTTGCTCCATACACATGGCATGATCATTGGGCAGAAGCTTGGGGCAAGGAGATGAAGTATAGAAGGTGGAGTTGTGTTGAGCACTTGAAAAACACAGAGAGAAAACCAACTCAAAATAAAAAGTCAAATAATGCAAAAGTTTTTGTCAAACCACATTTTATCATGATTTATCATCTTAAGTGTTGTGCCATGAAAATCAGGGTGTGACAGACCTACCCCCCTTACAAGAACCTCGTCCCCGAGATTCCCAAACTAGGCGTGGAGAGGAATATGAAAACTGGATCTGGGGTAGTCTTCAAGTCCTCATGTTTCTTCTGCTTCCGTGTAGTGCTCCATTGAGCTTGAAGTACATGATGGTGTGGCTTCGTGTATGACGCTCTTCTTGATCCAGGTTGCTAATGGGTAGCTCGCGGTAGGTTAGATTGGGCTAGGGGTCGATGGCTCGGTGGTCAATGCCCTCGTAGAGATCGGGCAAGTTAGGAAGTTGGAAACACTTCCGGGGTTGTGATGCATGGAAAGCATTGTGCACATCAGGTAACTCAGGTGGCAACTCCAACTGGTAACTGTCTTCTCTTTGTCTTGTAGTGATCTCAGAGCGGGGTGTTAAATCTTGGAGTGATCTCGAAGGGGGCCGATGAATCTTGGTGTGGGTCTCCTTGTCATGGAAATGCTTGGTTCCTTAGAGAGGAGTGGCTTGGAGATACACCTGGTCTTCGACGCGGATGTTTACTTCTTGAAGATGGTGGTAGTTCCTCCTCCTTGGCATGGCGGTCTTCAAATGTTCCTGGACTAGCTGAACGGCTCTTATTCCGTCTTCAGGTGGACAAGTAGGTCACCAAATGATGATGACAACTATCTTGTCTAAGCACTCCATGAAGACTTTGTTCACGGGGTACATAAAGTAGGCTGGGGAATTAGTGGTGGTCTTGTTGAGTGTGGGCCAAGGTGGTTGTAGATATAGTGTCAAGGCCCTAAGGTCCTGATCCGACCATGTTGTAGCTTGGTAGGGCTTAAGGGTTTCAAGAATTCTAGTGTGCGAGTGAACATTTATCATCTTATCTTTAAGCACGGTTTTTGAGATGCCAATAGTCTATCTAGACCTTTAAACAAATCACATCATATCACCGATAGCATCATTTTGCATAGGTCAACTCCAATCATCACTCATGTGATTCATATCCTCATGGCTCCCGAGAGGAGGTCTAACAAAATCATATATGTCTACAATCCCCAAACTCATATGTATGTCTACCCCTAAAAATCCATGGGTAGAACATATAAGCTGCTAAGCTTGAACGTGACAATCCAAGTGCTCAGCCTATTCTTACAAGGTCTAAGATAAAGCACCTCTATCCTAAGGAAACACGTCGTATGCCACTCCAAGATCCTGTTTCCTTCCTATGAATCAACCCCGACAGTCCATTAACTTCCATCACCAACTACCTAATCCATTAATTCTACAAATCCAATGTCCATGGTGTTCCATACGATCTTCTAATGTCTTATAATCCCCAAGTACTT
Source organism: Triticum aestivum (assembly GCF_018294505.1). Taxonomy (NCBI): domain Eukaryota; kingdom Viridiplantae; phylum Streptophyta; class Magnoliopsida; order Poales; family Poaceae; genus Triticum; species Triticum aestivum. The sequence continues at coordinate 283,690,171 of NC_057804.1, read as the reverse complement.
GAAAGAGCTATATTTACTATAGTCAGTCCACCAATTCCCATCTTCGGGGTCAAGTAACTTCCAACCTCAGGCTTATATAGATCCCTAAATCAACTCTGACAATTAATCCAATCTCTTAGTTTATTGTCCACCGAGAACATGGTATCGTGATCGAGATCATCAGTCTAAACCCAAATTACTCCGAACCATGTAGACTTACTCACCACCTATACTCCACTAGGATCACCTATTTAAATCCAAATCTCTTGTCCAACGAGGAATCCTACATGTTTCCCTCAAGTTATTTACGTAATATCAACTGTCTCCTATCAATATCATCTGATCAAGTCAAATCCTTGCACTTCCAGGAGTTTCAGCTTGCGATCATAATTGTCCTATAAATCCAATTTACTCAGGGGTAATGAAAGCTATGCTACTCTATAATCATGATCCCACCAAGTTCATCTACCAACATGGTAGCCTTATAATCCACCAAAGAGTCTCAGATAATTCCTCATAGTCATTGATATAAACTCACCAAGTCATTTATCCTCTGTTCCTATATCCTTAAATTGGTCTTCCCTATGGCATCGTCAGTTTTGGTGCTATCTTAGGATGATAGTGTGCTCGTTCACTATGTCCACTAGTTGCCTAATGAACCCAGTGATAAGCAAGGTGATGGAGGCTTAACATGTTCTCTTGCAATTCAGTGGGTTAAGCACATGGTTAAGTATTCGAGATGGGGTATCTTATGAAGTCTCGAAGGGTCTAGGAATGGGTTCCTAATCTTGAGGAGTAGACATAACGCTACTGGGTTGCACTTGGTCGAGGAGGCTACAACAAAAGTCTCCAGTGCTCGTTGGTTGTCGAAGTAGAATCCTCGGTGTACCTTGTCTTGCCGGTCTTTGGTTGAGGAGAGAGATGAGAGGGAAAAGTAGCATAGAGGAGGTGGGTTGCCTAAAGGGGGTTCTATAGTGCTAGTGCAAACAAACAGGTGCAAAGAGGGCCAAACAAAAGAAACAAGGTGAGGAAGGTGATATAGTCGCATACTTGTCGCCTAGGGAAAAAGTGCGACCTATATCAAAACACAAACAAAAACAAGCAACACACAATCATGGTTCTATTCGAACTATCATACGGACTCGACTGCGCATAGGGGGTACACGACTCATCCTACCCTAGGGGTTCTCGGACTCAGTAGTCGTGCCTTGTGCCTCATGCAGTCTTCTGAGTTTTCCTCAGGTGTTGCTACATCTCTTGTAGTTGTTCGATGAAACAATCCGGGTTGAGCCTGAAGATTCTTCAACAACTTCTTGCCTGTTGAAGTGATGGGGTGAAGGTGGCTCCTCGTAACTGGCATTGACTTGGTCTTCTATTATCTTCTTAATCACGACGATCCCTTTTTGTCTTCTAAGCCGTCGATGGTACCAGGTAGGTAATCCTTTATGCAATGTAATTATCAAGGCGTAATAGAGGTCCATCATGTCAGTTATGTTGATGACAACATCGACACCAAGAGCGGGGGATGAGAAGACCCGTTTTCCTGCTCACTATGGTGAGGCGGACCAAATGGCTAGTTCTCATCCATCGGTGGTTGTCGATACAACAATGGTAGTGACAAGGTTACTCTATTAGCGATGTATATCATGATCTTGCATATTCTATGCCCTGATCATCGTAGGCTAAGGTTGCATCATCTTGGGGCAGTGTCAAGGGTGTCAACATCTCCTTGGTCTTCAGGTCCTCATTCCTCGAGGATGTATCTTCTGTTGGTATTGTCTTGTTGTGATGTCTCCAATGTTGTGTTCAGGTGATGTGTGAGAATGTCTGGCAAGGCATCTTCCTTCTAGATTATCCACGAGGATTACAAGGAATCCCAATGGTCAGGGGCATAAGGGTTCTAGCGAACAAAGGTTTTGAAGGGGAAGAGATCAATAAGGAATGTATACCTTAGTTTTAGAAAAAACTGAGAAGGGAAGAGAAGTACAAATAGTTTTCAAAACTAGTAGTAGTTTCGGAAATAGTTTTACCCTAAATAATGACCATGCCAACTAAGGCTTCCTACAGTCAGGATGGCTCTGATACTAGCTCTATGGGGCCCCGACTCATAAGTCGTGATCACCGAATGCACGTGTACAGTGATCCCAGAGATCAATGCTCACTGAACACACATAACCTGAATAACAAGAGTCTTACATCCATACATACCGTCTTACAGAAATTATGACCATTATGGTCAAGTCTTATATAGATAAAGCCACAGGGGTTGAATACCAAATAAACTTAAGCAGCGGAAATCTTCGTCGATAAGTAGAACCCATGCCATCTGCCTTAACCCTACATGCATTCTGACTGGGAAACGTCCTAGTTCGCATGTTCGTCTCCAAAGAACTCTTCTTCGAACTCCTGTTCTTCCATGCCTGGCCAATTAAATAACCAGTGGCAAGCCAATGAGTACTTTGAATGTACTCGCAAGCAACCCATGTTTTGGTTCAAGATACAACAATGCATGATATAGGTAAATTTTTGCAGAAAGCTAGATTTGAGTGCAATGACATGTTCAACAACTTGTAAGACATGCATCAGGAGAATTCAAGTAACCATGAGGACAGGTTACAGATATCAACCTAAATAGAGAGGGCATCAACCCAACTCAATCATGTCAAGTCCTTTGACTTGACCCAAGTAGATCTTCCCAATTATCCAAACACACACTAGTTTGTAAACATGTGGACGTAGCCCAAGAGTGGTTACCCAACTGTCCTTGACCATGGACATGGCTATTCGAATAGTTTTACACTCTGCATAGGTTGCACACTTTACCCACAAGATCCAGGGAACTTCCGTGTCGTCCACGACCCGCGGTACCTCAAGTACCCGGGGTAAGCACCCGATGACTATCTTTCCCTATACGACACTATCAAGGAGTCCACTCATTGTTCTGTATTCTCACGATGTACATCATACGAGACTCACTCAAGATCGTAACATCCGAGAGGGGACGCAACGGTGTATCCGGTGCCCTGTAAAAACAGTCATGGCCGCAATACCTGGCACGACCCCGTCCCAAGAGAGAGCACAAACTCTCCCCCGTCACTAGTAATGCCGGCTCCAAGCTAGTATCGACCTAGGCAATCAATAGTGCCCTTTCCCATACAAGGGTAGTGTGGTTGCGCATGTAAGGTTGGAATAATGGTCGCAACTTAAACCAATCCGTTTTGAAAACAACACACACTTGCCTCGGTACACCACTTCGTCATCAAGTGGCTACCCAACTCATCATCTCCCCCGGGCATAAGTGGCACCTGATGGGGTTTTCAAAAAGTCTTTTGAAAATACTTTGTCTCCATCACCATGCATATTCCCGTCCCTTTTTGCGTAGCACTACTTTAGCATCCTATCTACCCCCGCCGGCATAACCCTCATAAGAAGGTAGGGTCATGCACAATGCAAGTATCAACGAGGAAGTACGGTGGCAAACCATCAAAGTGGTTACCACCTTATCATGATTCTGTTGCAACAACAATGTGGTGCTATATGACATGCATAAAAAGGGTTTCATAGACATGGTCAAAGGGCTGCTTGCCTATTTTAACAAAGTCTTCGAGGTCTTCAAATATCTCTGGTCCAACCCCGAGCATTTCGTCAACTTCGTCAACTATCGTCGAAAGCAACCATAATAAGCAACTCAACAAGGCAGAAAATAAAAGTGCTCTAAAACTTATGAAGTTTACTTTTCTAGAACATCCCTGGTTATATGAAAAATAACCAGAGTGGTTTCATTGGGATTGGATTAGTGAATATTTCTGAACATTTCAATATGATGGAAACAAGGGATTTAATGGACCTGCAAGTTTTCTATAGAATCCCTTTTTATAAAATGAGTAAAAGTACCCATTAAATAAGGCATGATTTTAGAAACATTTAGAAATTGGTTTCACTGGATTTGGAGTTGAAATGAATATAATATGGATTTTTGAAGTGGACTTATGTGGATAAATGACCTTTTTAAAGGGTCCAGTAAAAACCAAGAACAACAAAAATGTCCACTGTGGCCCATTAAATAGTGCTTGATTTATGGAGCCATTACAAATTTGATTCATCAAATTTGGAGGCAATATGAATATTTGGGAGATTTTACAAGTTTCAGGAAAAAGAAAAAGACAAAGGAGGGGGAATTTATACCTATACTGCGCACCGGGTGCAGCATAGCGCCGCAGTGCACTGGGCCGGCCCAACGGCTCGGCCACGCGGGCGACAGGGCGACGTCGAAGGCGGGAGAGGGCGAACCCGCCTCCACTTGCCAGCGTGGCCCGGCTGCCAGGTCGCTTACAGGCGGGACCCGCTTGTCAGGTTCATCCCCATCCTCCTGCTCGAATAGGGCAGAGGCAGGGGCAGTGTCGACGGCGGCTTGCCGGTGCTGCAGGGCATCTTCGGCGATGCTTCGCCAATCGGCGTGCTCAGGGGACCGGCCGCATCCGATCGTGGGTGGCACGGTCGCCCAGGGCCATCGGGTTGAGTAGGGCGTCGGCCACGGCGGGAGAGGCCGACAGTGATGGCGGCATTGGTGCTATGGGCACTGGAGTAGAGGGAGAAGTGGTGAGGGGTTCCGTTGTGGTCAGGGGGTTCGCCTAGTGGAGAAAGGAGGGGAGGAGGAGGAGTGTTGGGTGCGAATTTAGGAGGGGGCGACGACAAGGCTACAACAATGGTGGCGGATGGAGAGTGCGAGGAGGGGAGTGGGTTGGTCTAGGGGGTGAACGGGAGGGAGTGAGGGCCAAAGGAGTAGAGAGGGGGCTCGGGGTGGCCTTAAATAGAAGGGGGCGAGGTGCACCGTGGACGGGTGCGCCGGCGAGGTTGTTGCCGTTGCCAGGGGTAACGGGGGCTCGCGTGTGTGTGTCTGGGGTGCTCGTGGGGTTGGTCTAGGGCGAGGGGAGAGAAGAGAGATAGCGGGGAAGGGCCAGAGAATCACGCGTGTGAGTTTGCTCATTGGAGCTCTCAGGCGGCCGGCGCGCATGCGAGCTGGGGCGAGAGGACGGAGAAGGAGGGGGACAGAGGCGTGGCGTGTCGCAGATGTTGAGGCGCATCGTCGGGCGCGCTGGGGAGGCCCGATGTGGCCGGAGGCGGTTGGAAGGGGGCGGCTATAGTGCGGGTGTGCACTGTGGCACGCTCTGGAGCACGCCAATTGCATGCCAGGGCATGCCTTTGGCTTGTAGGGCGCGGCCACTTGTGTCTAAGTTGTTTAGGGAGGAGTAAACAAAGGGGAGAGGGCCTTGGATGCCCTGGACAACTAGTAGGAGAGGAGAGAGGTTGAGGGAGAGAGGGAAATGGGCTGTCTAGAGAGAGAAAGTGGGGTTTTACCCCTCCAATAATTGAGCTATGGATTTGCCATTGCTACTGGAGGTGCAAGGGGACTAGGAAGGGCTGTGGTAAAAAGTTGAGGCCATGGAGAAGAGTGGAAGTGGTCAAAACAGGGGTTCTGGTAAAATGGCAGAAGGTGTTTGTTGCTGGTTTGGGCAAGAAGATGAACTCCTCTTGTCATGAGGCTTGACGGGGTCAAATGGCATGAGATAATAATAGGTTCCACCAAGGTTGAGTCCATTTGGGCAAAGTTGCCAATGCAACTTTTGTAAACCCTATAAATTAGGAGAAATGAACTTGTGTAGATCTAGTTGAGCAAAGCACTTCTCCTTGATGCACCACTTGGTGTAGTGGCCTCATTTGGTCATGTGAATATGCTCACCAAAGTTGGGGTCAAGGAGAGAAAGTTGGTAGTACAAAGTTGTTCAAATTAGATTCTGGTCAGAGAGGGTTTTGGGGCACTTTGATCAATATAACATTTTCTCGAACTTGTTCCATTTGGTCTAGATGAATGATTAGACCATTTGAGAATGTTCACAAGATTTTAGACCATTTGGACATGTTTGGCAATGTCAAGTTGCTCAAACTTCAAAACGGACAGAAATGGTTTTGAGGGGATTTCATGGGGTTATACTATTCTCCATGACATGATACTTGTCAAGATCATCCAGCATGTCATATGTGACATGCTAGAATTTCTTGGAATTTTTGGAGAATATTTCCTTTGTAAATATTTCAAAATCTTGAAATATCCAGAAAGGGTTTTTGAGGGATTTGACCAATATTATGAACAAGACCATGTGTTGAAACTCTTATATATGGACAATATATGTCCACTGAGTTTCCCTAGTTTTTTGTCAAATATTTGTGAACCAATTAAATGCTTTTTCCCTATTAAAGAACATTTCTGGCCTTAAGAAAAAGCTTTTAAATAAAATAGGAAAAAAACTTTTAAAATTATATTTTTGTGGTTTATGGGAGTCCTACATCTAATAGGATTCAAATATACCTTTTGAATGATTTTTCACACCCCAAGTGAAGTACTTGTAGTGCAAACCTCAACTCAGGGGTTTTTGAAAAACTAATTTTTGAAAATACTATTTGGCCAAATTATTTTTGTAAGAAAATACTATGTTGCTCTATACACATGGCATGATCATTGGGCAGAAGCTTGGGGCAAGGAGATGAAGTATAGAAGGTGGAGTTGTGTTGACTTTAAAGAGCACTTGAAAAACACAGAGAGAAAACCAACTCAAAATAAGAAGTCAAATAATGCAAAAGTTTTTGTCAAACCACATTTTATCATGATTTTCATCTTAAGTGTTGTGCCATGAAAATCAGGGTGTGACAGACCTACCCCCCTTACAAGAATCTCGTCCCCGAGATTCCCAAACTAGGCGTGGAAAGGGATACAGAAACTTGGATCTGGGGTAGTCTTCAAGTCCTCATGTTGCTTCTGCTTCCGTGTAGTGCTCCATTGAGCTTGAAGTACTTGATGGTGTGGCTTCGTGTATGACGCTCTTCTTGATCCAGGTTGCTAATGGGTAGCTCGCGGTAGGTTAGATTGGGCTAGGGGTCGATGGCTCGGTGGTCAATGCCCTCGTAGAGATCGGGCAAGTTAGGAAGTTGGAAACACTTCCGGGGTTGTGATGCATGGAAAGCATTGTGCACATCAGGTAACTCAGGTGGCAACTCCAGCTGGTAACTGTCTTCTCTTCGTCTTGTAGTGATCTCAGAGGGGGTTGTTAAATCTTGGAGTGATCTCGAAGGGGGCCGATGAATCTTGGTGTGGGTTCCTTGTCATGGAAATGCTTGGTTCCTTAGAGAGGAATGGCTTCGAGATACACCTGGTCTTCAACGCGGATGTTTACTTCTTGATGATGGTGGTAGTTCTTCCTCCTTGGCATGGCGGTCTTCAAATGTTCCTGGACTAGCTGAACGGCTCTTCTCCCGTCTTCAGGTGGACAAGTAGGTCACCAAATGATGATGACAACTATCTTGTCTAAGCACTCCATGAAGACTTTGTTCACGGGGTACATAAAGTAGGCTGGGGAATTAGTGGTGGTCTTGTTGAGTGTGGGCCAAGGTGGTTCTAGATATAGTGTCAAGGTGCTAAGGTCCTGATCCGACCATGTTGTAGCTTGGTAGGGCTTAAGGGTTTCAAGGATTCTAGTGTGCGAGTGAAGATTTATCATCTTATCTTTAAGCACGGTTTCTGAGATGCCAATAGTCTATCTAGTCCTTTAAACAAATCACATCATATCACCGATAGCATCATTTTTCATAGGTCAACTCCAATCATCACTCATGTGATTCATATCCTCATGGCTCCTGAGAGGAGGTCTAATAAAATCATATATGTCTACAATCCCCAAACTCATATGTATGTCTACCCCTAAAAATCCATGGGTAGAACATATAAGTTGCTAAGCTTGAACGTGACAATCCAAGTGCTCAGCCTGTTATTCCAAGGTCTAAGATAAAGCACCTCTATCCTTAGGAAACACGTCGTATGCCACTCCAAGATCCTGTTTCCTTCCTATGAATCAACCCCGACAGTCCATTAACTTCCATCACCAACTACCTAATCCATTAATTCTACAAATCCAATGTCCATGGTGTTCCATACGATCTTCTAATGTCTTATAATCCCCAAGTACTTGAAAGAGCTATATTTACTATAGTCAGTCCACCAATTCCCATCTTTGGGTCAAGTAACTTCCAACCTCAGCTTATATAGATCCCTAAATCAACTCTGACAATTAATCCAATCTCTTAGTTTATTGTCCACCGAGAACATGGTATCGTGATCGAGATCATCAGTCTAAATCCAATTACTCCGAACCATGTAGACTTACTCACCACCTATACTCCACTAGGATCACCTATTTAAATCCAAATCTCTTGTCCAACGAGAATCCTACATTTCCCTCAAGTCATTTACGTAATATCAACTGTCTCCTATCAATATCATCTAAGTCAAATCCTTACTTCCAAGAATTCAGCTTGCGATCATAATTGTCCTATAAATCCAATTTACTCAGGGGTAATGAAAGCTATGCTACTCTATAATCATGATCCCACCAAGTTCATCTACCAACATGTAGCCTATAATCCACCAAATAGTCTCAGATAATTCCTCAAAGTCATTGATATAAACTCACCAAGTCATTTGTCCTCTGTTCCTATATCCTTAAATTGGTCTTCCCTATGGCATCGTCAGTTTTGGTGCTATCTTAGGATGATAATGTGCTCGTTCACTATGTCCACTAGTTCCCTAATGAACCCAGTGATAAGCAAGGTTACGGAGGCTTAGCTGGTTCTCTTGCATTTTTGTGGGTTAAGCACATGGTTAAGCATTCGAGCTAGGGTATCTTATGAAGTCTCGAAGGGTATAGGAATAGGTTTCTAATATTGAGGTGTAAACATACGGGGTTATACTTGGTCGAGGAGGTTGTAGCAAAAGTCTTCAGTGCTTGTTGGTCGCCGAGGTGGAATCCTTGGTGCATATTGTCTTGCTTGTCTTTAGTTGAGGAAAGAGATGAGAGGGAAAAGTAGCATAGAGGAGGGGAATGCCTAAAGGGGGTTCTATAGTGCAAGTGCAAACAAACAGGTGCAAAAACGGCCAAACAGAAAAAGCAAGGTAAGGAAGGTGATATAGTCGCATACTTGTTGCCTAGGGAAAAAGTGCGACCTATATCAAAACACAAACAAATAAAAATAAGCAACACTCAACATGGTTCTATTCGAACTACCATACAGACTCAACTGCGCATAGGGGGTACATGACTCATCCTACCCTAGGGGTTCTCGGACTCAGTAGTCGTGCCTTGTGCCTCATGCAGTCTTCTGAGTTTTCCTCAGGTGTTGCTACGTCTCTTGTAGTTGTTCGATGAAACAATCCGGGTTGAGCCTGAAGATTCTTCAACAACTTCTTGCCTGTTGAAGTGATGGGGTGAAGGTGGCTCCTCGTAACTGGCATTGACTTGGTCTTCTATTGTCTTCTTAATCACGACGATCCCTTTTTGTCTTCTAAGCCGTCGATGGTACCAGGTAGGTAATCCTTTATGCAATGACATTATCAAGGCGTAATAGAGGTCCATCATGTCAGTTACGTTGATGACAACATCGACACCAAGAGCGGGGGATGAGGAGAACCGTTTTCCTGCTCACTATGGTGAGGCGGACCAAATGGCTAGGTTCTCATCCATCGGTGGTTGCCGATACAACAACGGTAGTGACAGGGTTACTCTATTAGCGATGTATATCATGATCTTGCATATTCTATGCCCTGATCATCGTAGGCTAAGGTTGCATCATCTTGGGGCAGTGTCAAGGGTGTCACCATCTCCTGGGTCTTCAGGTCCTCATTCCTCGAGGATGTATCTTCTGTTGGTATCGTCTTGTTGTGATGTCGCCAATCTTGTGTTCAGGAGATGTGGGTGAATGTCTGGCAAGGCATCTTCCTTCTTGATCATCCACGAGGATTACAAGGAATCCAGTGGTCAGGGGCATAAGGGTTCTAGCGACCAAAGGTTTTGAAGGGGAAGAGATCAATAAGGAAAGTATACCTTAGTTTTCGAAAAACTGAGAAGGGAAGAGAAGTACAGATAGTTTTGAAAACTAGTAGTAGTTTTGGAAATAGTTTTACCCTAACTAACGACCATGCTAACTAAGGCTTCCTATAGTCAGGATGGCTCTGATACCAGCTCTGTGGGGACCCCGACTCATAAGTCATGATCACCGAATGCACGTGTACAGTGATCCCAGAGATCAATGCTCACTGAACACACAGAAGCTGAATAACAAGAGTCTTACATCCATACATACCGTTTTACACAAGTAGGACCATTATGGTCAAGTCTTGAGTATAACATTGCAGCGGAAATCTTCGTCGATAACTTGGACCCATGCCATCTGCCTTAACCCTACAGGCATTCTGACTGGGAAAGCGTCCTAGTTCGCATGTTCGTCTCCAAAGAACTCTTCTTCGAACTCCAGTTCTTCCATGCCTGGCCAATTAAATAACCAGTGGCAAGCCAATGAGTACTTTGAATGTACTCGCAAGCAACCCATGTTTTGGTTCAAGATACAACAATGCATGATATAGGTAAATTTTTGCAGAAAGCTAGTTTTGAGTGCAATGACATGTTCAACAACTTGTAAGACATGCATCAAGAGAATTCAAGTAACCATGAGGACAGGTTACAGATATCAACATAAATAGAGTGGGCACCAACCCAACTCAATCATGTCAAGTCCTTTGACTTGACCCAAGTAGTTTCATATCCAACACACACACTGGTTTGTAAACTCTGGACGTAGTTTAAGCAGCACCGCCCAACTGTCCTTGACCGTGGACACGGCTATTCGAATAGTTTTACACTCTGCAGAGGTTGCACACTTTACCCACAAGATCCGGGGAACTTCCGTGTCATCCACGACCCGCGATACCTCAAGTACCCGGGGTAAGCACCCGATCACTATCTTTCCCTAGACGACACTAACAAGGAGTCCACTCGTTGTTCCGTATCCTCACGATGTACATCATACGAGACTCACTCGAGATCGTAACATCCGAGAGGGGACACAACGGTGTATCCGGTGCCCTATAAAAACAGTCATGGTCGCCCTACCTGGCACGACCCCATCCCGAGAGAGAGCACCAACTCTCCCCCATCACTAGTAATGCGGGCTCCGAGCTAGTATCAGCCTAGGTAATCAATAATGCCCTTTCCCATACAAGGGTAGAGTGGTTGCGCATGTAAGGTTGGGACAGTCGACAAATCTTAAATCTAATCCGTTTTCGAAAACAACACACACTTGCCTCGGTACACCACTTCGTCATCAAGTGGCTACCCAACTCATCATCTCCCCCGGGCATAAGTGGCACCCGATGGGGTTTTCGAAAAGTCTTTTGAAAATACTTTGTCTCCATCACCATGCATATCCCCGTCCCTTTTTGCGTAGCACTACTTTAGCATCCTATCTACCCCCACCGGCATAACCCTCATAAGAAGGTAGGGTCATGCACAATGCAAGTATCAACGAGGAAGTACGGTGGCAAACCATCAAAGTGGTTACCACCTCATCATGATTCCGTTGCAACAACAATATGGTGCTATATGACATGCATAAAAAGGGTTTCATAGACATGGTCAAAGGGCTGCTTCCCTGTTTTAACAAAGTCTTCGAGGTCTTCAAATATCTCTAGTCCAACCCCGAGCATTTCGTCTACTTCGTCAACTATCGTCGAAAGCAACCATAATAAGCAACTCAACAAGGCCGAAAATAAAAGTGCTCTAAAAATTATGAAGTTTACTTTTCTAGGACATCCCTGGTTATATGAAAAATAACCAGAGTGGTTTCATTTGGATTGGATTAGTGGATATTTCTGAACATTTCAATATGATGGAAACAAGGGATTTAATGGATCTGCAAGTTTTCTCCAGAATGCCTTTTTATAAAATGAGTAAAAGTACCCATTAAATCTGGCAAGATTTTAGAAACATTTAGAAATTGGTTTCACTGGATTTGGAGTTGAAATGAATATAATATGGATTTTTGAAGTGGACTTATGTGGATAAATGATCTTTTTATAGGGTCCAGTAAAAACCAAGAACAACAGAAATTTATGGAGCCATTAGAAATTTGATTCATAAAATTTGGAGGCAATATGAATATTGGGGAGATTTTACAAGTTTCAGGGAAAAGAAAAAGACAAAGGAGGGGGGATTTATACCTATACTGCGCACCGGGTGCAGCATAGCGCCGCAGCGCACTAGGCCGGCCCAACGGCTCGACCACGCGGGCGACAGGGCGACATCGAAGGCGGGAGAGGGCGAACCCGCCTCCACTTGCCAGCGTGGCCCGACTGCCAGGTCGCTTACAGGCGAGCCCCGCCCGTCGGGTTCATCCCCATCCTCTCGCTCGAATAGGGCAGAGGCAGGGGCGGTGTCGTCGGTGGCTTGCCGGCGCTGCAGAGCATCTTTGGCGATGCTCCGCCCATCGTCGTGCTCAGGGGACCCGACCGCATCCGACCGTGGGTGGCACGGTCGCCCAAGGCCACCAGGTTGAGTAGGGCGTCGGCCACGGAGGGAGAGGCCGACAGCGATGGCGGCATTGATGCTATGGGGACCGGAGCAGAGGGAGAAGTGGCGAGGGGTTTCGTTGTGGTCAGGGGGTTCGCCTAGTGGAGAAAGGAGGGGAGGAGGAGGAGTGTTGGGTGCAAATTTAGGAGGGGGCCGATGGCAAGGCCCCGGCCATGGTGGCGGATGGAGAGCGTGAGGAGGGGAGTGGGTTGGTCCAGGGGGTGAACGGGAGGGAGTAAGGGCCAAAGGAGTAGAGAGGGGGCTCGGGGGTGGCCTTAAATAGAGGGGGGCGAGGTGCACCGTGGACGGGTGCGCTGACGAGGTTGTTGCTGTTGCCAGGGGTAACGGGGGCTCGCGTATGCGTGTCTGGAGTGCTCATGGGGTTGGCCTAGGGCAAGGGGAGAGAAGAGAGATAGCGGGGAAGGGCCAAAGCATCGCGCGTATGAGTTTGCTCATTAGAGCTCTCGGGCGGCCAGCGCGCGTGCGAGCTGGGGCGAGAGGAGGGAGAAGAAGGATGGGAATAGAGGCGTGGCATGTCGCAGACGTCGAGGCGCATCGTCGGGTGCGCTGGGGAGCCCAAGGTGGCCGGAGGCGGTTGGAAGGGGGCGGCTACAGTGCGGGTGTGCACTGTAGCGCGCTCTGGAGCACGCCAATTGCATGCCAGGGCATGCCTTTGGCTTGTAGGGCGCGGCCACTTGTGTCTAGGTTGTTTAGGGAGGAGTAAACAAAGGGGAGAGGGCCTTGGATGCCCTGGACAGCCTGTAGGAGAGGAGAGAGGTTGAGGGAGAGAGGAAAATGGGATGTCTAGAGAGAGAAAGTGGGGTTTTACCCCTCCAATAATTGAGCTATGGATTTCCCATTGCTACTGGAGCTGCAAGGGGACTAGGAAGGGCTGTGGTAAAAAGTTGAGGCCATGGAGAAGAGTGGAAGTGGTCAAAACAGGGGTTGTAGTAAAATGGCAGAAGTTATTTGTTGCTGGTTTGGGCAAGAAGATGAACTCCTCTTGTCATGAGGCTTGACAGGGTCAAATGGCATGAGATAATAATAGGTTCCACCAAGGTTGAGTCCATTTGGGCAAAGTTGCCAATGCAACTTTTGTAAACCCTAGAAATTAGCAGAAAAGAACTTGTCTAGATCTAGTTGAGCAAATCATTTCTCCTTGATGCACCACTTGGTGTAGTGGCCTCATTTTGTCATGTCAATATGCTCAGCAAAGTTGGGGTCAAGGAGAGAAAGTTGGTAGTACAAAGTTGTTCAAATTAGATTCTGGTCAGAGAGGGTTTTGGGGCAATTTGATCAATATAACATTTTCTCCAACTTGTGCCATTTGGTCTAGATGAATTATTAGACCATTTGAGAATTTTCACAAGATTTGAGAGCATTTGGACATGTTTGTCAATGTAAAGTTGCTCAAACTTCAAAATGGACAGAAATGGTTTTGAGGGGATTTCATGGGGTTACACTATTCTCCATGACATGATACTTGTCAAGATCATCCAGCATGTCATATGTGACATGCTAGAATTTCCTTGGAATTTTTGGAGAATATTTCCTTTGTAAATATTTCAAAAGCTTGAAATATCCAGAAAGGGTTTTTGAGGGATTTGACCAATATTTTGAACATGACCATGTGTTGAAACTCTTATATATGGACAATATATGTCCACTGAGTTTCCCTAGGTTTTTGTCAAATATTTTTGAAACAATAAAATGATTTTTCCCTATTAAAAACCATTTTTGACCTTAAGAACAAGCTTTTAAATAAAATAGGAAAATAACTTTTAAAATTATATTTTTGTGGTTTATGGGAGTCCTACATCTAACAGGATTCAAATATACCTTTTGAATGATTTTTCACACCCCAAGTCAAGTACTTGTAGTGCAAACCTCAACTCAGGGGTTTTTGAAAAACTAATTTTTGAAAATACTATTTGGCCAAATTATTTTTGTAAGAAAATACTATGTTGCTCTATACACATAGCATGATCATTGAGCAGAAGCTTGGGGCAAGGAGATGAGGTATAGAAGGTGGAGTTGTGTTGACTTTAAAGAGCACTTGAAAAACACAGAGAGAAAACCAACTCAAAATAAAAAGTCAAATAATGCAAAAGTTTTTGTCAAACCACATTTTATCATGATTTATCATCTTAAGTGTTGTGCCATGAAAATCAGGGTGTGACAGTCTGCCTCCAGGGTCCACTCGAACGGCTCCTTCCTTTTCGTCAGCTTGAAGAACGGGAGAGCTCGCTCCCCCATCTTGGAGATGAAGCGCCCAAGCGAGGTTACGCAGCCCGCCAACTTCTGCATCTCCTTCAAGGTCAGCGGGGGGCTCATGTCTTCTATTTCCTTGACCTTCTCCGGATTGGCCTCGATCCTTCTGTGCAATAACAGGAAGCCTAGAAGCTTGCCAGAGGGAACCCCGAATAGACACTTCTCAGGATTGAGCCAGAGATGCATCTTGCGCAAGCTGGCAAACATCTCCTCCAGATCTGCTATCAGGGTCCTGGCCTTCCGAGACTTCACCACTATGTCATCGACATAGGCCTCTGCATTTCTCCCGAGCTGCGAGCCCAGAGCGATATGGACCAGTCATTGGAAGGTAGCCCTGGCATTACGCAGACCGAAGGGCATGCAGGTGTAGCATACACCCTGCAGGGGGTGAGGAACACCGTCTTCTCCACATCTTGCACGGCCATCTTGATCTGGTGGTAGCCCGAGAAGGCATCCAAGAAGCACACGAGGTCACATTCGGCAGTGGAGTCATGACCTCAACCAGCGGCGACTGAAGCTCGCTCGAGGGTTGAGACCTAAGGACATAGAGCATTTGCATTCTAACCACCCTACAAGAACACATCATTGATAAAGGCCTAGAGCCAGGCGCAACCCGCCTCGAACGGTAGGGCCTCGTGAGTCCCGCGCTGGCTCACGGGTGCCCAGATACACCTCTTGACGGAGTCCTAGATTAGGGGGTGTCCGGATAGACGAAACTATCACCTTTGGCCAGACTCCTGGACTATGAAGATACAAGATTGAAGGACTTCGTCCCGTGTCCGGATGGAACTTTCCTTTGCGTGGAAGGAAAGCTTGGCGATACGGATATGTACATCTCCTACCATTGTAACCGACTCTGTGTAACCCTAACCCTCTTCGGTGCCTATATAAACCGGAGGGTTTTAGTCCGTAGGACGAACAACAATCATACCATAGGCTAGCTTCTAGGGTTTAGCCTCTCTGATCTCGTGGTAGATCTACTCTTGTACTACCCATATCATCAATATTAATCAAGCAGGAGTAGGGTTTTACCTCCATCGAGAGGGCCCGAACCTGGGTAAAAACATCGTGTCCCTTGTCTCATGTTACCATCCGCCTAGACGCACAGTTCGGGACCCCCTACCTCGAGATCCGCTGGTTTTGACACCGACATTGGTGCTTTCATTGAGAGTTCCTCTGTGTCGTCATCTTTAGGCCCGATGGCTCCTCCGATCATCAACAACGATGCGGTCCAGGGTGAGACTTTTCGCCCCGGACAGATCTTCGTATTCGGCGGCTTTGCACTACAGGCCAATTCGCTTGGCTATCTGTAGTAGATTGAAAGCTACGCCCCTGGCCATCAGGTCAGATCTGGAAGTTTGAACTATAAGGCCGACGTCCCCGGGGACTTGATCTTCGACGGGGCTCGAGCCACGACCGAGCGCGCCGCACTGTCACGATGGGCACGATCTAGCTCTGCCGCCGGACAGTGCCCTGGAGGCTGCACAAGTGTCTGCTCCGACCCTTAGTTCGGAGCCGACTGCACTGACCGAGGACGAGTGGCTGGACACCTCCTCGGGGGCTGTTATCTCTATGGCGATTGCGCCGAACACCAACCCTATCCTTTGCGGAGCTCGTGACTCCAAGGTGTCGGACTCCTGTCAGGACTCCGAACCTTCTGCGCCCCTGCCGATCGCATCTGATTGGGCGCCGATCCTGGAGTTCACCACCGCGGACATCTTTCAGCACTCGCCCTTTAGAGACATCCTGAATTCACAAAAGTCTCTCTCTTTATCAAGAGAGCCCCGGCCGGATTATGGTCAGCAAGGTTGGGATGCGGACGACGAAGAAATTCAAAGCCCACCTACCACCCACTTCGTAGCCACTGTCGAAAGTTTAAAACGACGTGCTCAACTTCGACTCCGAAGACATCGACGGTATGGACGACGATGCAGGAGATAAGCATGAACCAGCACCTATAAGGCACTGGACAACCACCTCATCTCACGATGTATACATGGTGGACACACCTAAAGGAAGCGACGACGAGGAACAATAGGACGCCACGAGGGATCATTCCCCCGAAAAGCAGTCAAAACGGCGACGTAAGCGCCGCTCAAAATCCCGCCTCGACAAAGAGAGCAGCCATGCAGACCCGGCCATAGAGCAGGGCGAACCGTTCGAATAGGGCAACCTAGATAAAAAATCTGTCCCCAGCGAAGATAACAGTCCGGATGATCTAACATCGGACAAGCTGCTGGAGCAGAAGAACCTTCACAAAAGGCTCGTCGCCACCGTGGCGTAGCCTAAAAAAAGCACAAGCGGAAGCTCAAAATAGCGGAGGAGGCGCTCCGAATCAGATGGAGCAAAGTACTCAACAACGCAGACAAATACGGCGTTAGTCGCCGAACAAAGAGCTACCCGAAGCGAAAACTACTGCCCGAATTTGATGAGGAGGCCGTAGAGCCCCCGCAATCAAAAAGCAGGGAGACCACCCGGTCGGATAGACGACCCCATGGCAAACTAGAGCGGCAAACGGTGGTACATACAAGCCGGCACGCGATCTGCATACGGAGTCGCATCAAAGAGATGGCCCAGTTAGATCTATCTACGGGCAAGAAAGAAGCTCTAGTAAGCAATGCAACACATCAGGTATCCAAATGTACGGTACACCTAAATATAGAGGTGCCGCACACCCCCTATGTTTCACCGATGAGGTTCTGGATTATGAATTTCCTAGTGGGATTCAAACCCGTAAACATAGAGGCATACGACGGAACAACAGACCCCGGAGTCTGGATTGAGGATTACATCCTCCACATACACATGGCTAGAGGAGATGACCTCCACGCCATAAATACTTACCCCTCAAGCTCACAGGGCTAGCCCGGCATTGGCTCAAAAGCCTCCCCGAAAACACCATTGGAAGTTGGGAAGAGCTCGAGGATGCTTTTCGGGCAAATTTTCAAGGGACCTATGTCCGACCTCCGGATGCAGACGATTTAAGTCACATAACTCAACAACCTGGAGAGTCAGCCCAAAAATTCTAGAACAGATTCCTTACTAAAAAGAACGAAATAGTCGACTGTCCGTACGCTGAAGCCTTAGCAGCTTTCAAACACAACGTCCGAGACGAATGGATCGCCAGACACCTCGGCCAAGAAAAGCCAAGAACAATGGCTGCATTAACAAGCCTCATGACCCGCTTTTGCGCGGGAGAGGATAGCTGGCTGGCAAGATGCAGTACCAGCGACCCAAGTACATCCGAAGTCAGGGATGGAAACAGGAAACCGCGACGCAGCAAGGACCAGCGTCGGACCAAGGGAAACAGCCCAAAGAGCACGGCAGTCAATGCCGGATTCAAAAGCTCACGGCAGAATCATAAAAAACTGCCCCTTAACGATAATAGGGACGAGCTATCTAACTTAAACAAAATCTTGAACAAGATATGCCAAATCCACAGTACTACCGGGAAGCCTGCAAACCATACCCACGGGGATTGTTGGGTCTTCAAGCAGTCCGGCGAACTCAACACCGAACACAAGGGGCTTGACACATCAAGTGAGGATGATGACGAACCCCACAAGCAGAGCACCGAATACAAAGAATTTCCGGCAAGAAGTCAAAGCAGTAAACTCACTTCACGTGATAAAAGGGAAAACTAGAGCTGTGCCCATAGAGGTACGCGCCACACGGCCTATCCTAGAGGAGTCCCGCAACTGGTTGTTAAAACCAATCACCTTCGACCATCAGGATTACTCTAGTAGTATCCGGAATGCAGGATGAACTGCCTTGATATTAGATCCGATAAATGACGGACTCCAATTTACACAATTCCTCATGGACGGCGGCAGTGATCTAAACCTGCTATACCAGGACACAATCCGCAAAATGGGGATAGACCCAACCAAAATTCGCCATAGCAACACTTCCTTTCAAGGGGTAATGCTAGGCCCATATGCCCAATTGTACGGGCTCTCTACTGCTAGAAGTTGTGATCGGCTCACCCGACAACTTCCGCCGCGAAAAGTTAACCTTCCACCTCGCCCCATTTACAAGTAGCTATCAAGCACTACTGGGACGCGAAGGTTTCGCCCGCTTTAACGCAATACCGCATTATGCATCCCTTACACTTAAAATGCCCGGGTCCACGAGGCGTCATCTCCTTAAAGGGAAATATCGAGTGTTCCTCGAGCGCGGAAGATTGTGTGACTGCCTTGACAGCCCACACTAAAATAGATTCCACTAAGCAAAGCACCTAAGTAGGTCGTTCCGACCCCGGACATGGTTAGACGAGTCCGGCGTAAACATACAAGGGCTCCGCGCATGTACAAACAAGAGACAATAAAGCTCAATTTTATTCATTCTTTGAATTGTACTTTGTTTTTTTATAAACGTACATTTTCGCACAATCTTTTTCAACTAAGTTCCTCTCTTTTCCATATGAACATCGTGCTACACCCGTCCAGGATACGACACAACGGAGATACGGGCGCAGACGTGCAGTAGGGACCCGTGACAAGGATTATTTTCAGATTAAGACCCTGCGTAAACCTTTTTTACTATCTCTTGTTGATACACATCACCTTGTTTCTTGCTATAACCAAGGAGGAGGCTGACGTTTTGGCATGGGCCACGTCAGAATTTTGTGCGTACCTGGACACCAGGGGCTTATTACCACGGGCATTGTTCGGCCCGTTTTCATAAAGACCGAATACCTTAGGGAGTGTTCGGCGTCTCGAGTTAGGCCTTATATGCATCAGCTCCGAATCATGTCTTTCGTCAAATGTGGGTTTGCTCGGTTCCTATGTTTTGCTGCCTTACGTTCCGCTCTATCGGTTAAGGCGGCACCAGGAGAACTACTACGATTGTGCCCCGGTTCGGCCAGGCGAGCACCTCAGTAGAGAAAGCCGAAAACTGATTGTCATGATATAGCATGAGACTGGTCAACCACTCGATGACCCGCAGGAATCTATAGGATTCCTCCGCATTGACGAAGGACTGTTCCCGGTCAGGCACATACGCGCCCCAAATTCGGGTGAGCGCGGTGCCCCTAGGGGCTATGTCGTAGCCCCAATGTCAAACTCCTATGGCTAAGTGAAAGTGACAAAGCATTATAGTCCGGTTGCCTAGTTTGTTGCGCTACCACCTCCTTTATAGGACCAAGACGTTGGATCAAGTGTGAAAATGCGCCTTTTCACAAACACCCCCGCATTATACGCCCGGTGGGTGAAGCCGAAGACTGCCATCTTTCAGGTTATATATACATATACACTAGCGGTCGCACAGGAGGTATTTTAATTCTTGAAAGGCACAAGTATAAAAAGCTCTTATATTGTTTCACAATAATACATGTTATTCGAACATAATATCCTTCGAGCACTGCGTCTCTATTAAACGAGCGCCCTGCAGAACTTCCTGAAAATAGTGCTCGACAGGTACTCGGCTTCCGCCCGAATCTTGGGATGCAATATCGGTGGCCTTCATCTCCACCCAGTATGTCTTGACACGGGCAAGAGCCATCCGCTGCACCCTCTATGCATGCTGACCTCCTCATTGCGTTGATATGCGGCACTGCACCAAGGACTGCTGCACCAAGCCAAAATAACTCTTAGGCTCAGGCCTTCTCGGCCACAAAAGACTCACGTCATCCCTCATAGCAAGTCCAGATAACCTATTCAGCTCCGCCCATTCGGCCAAGCGATCGGTTAATGGAAGGGGCGCTCTGGATAATGGAACTGCGGCCAAAAACATTTTCCATTTCGTGATCCTTTTGATCTCAGAAGTGTTCGGCCGCGTCCACGGCACTTGCCGCCAAGTCCAGATAAGCATCCTCCGAACTCCATAGCCAGTCCAACTGAGCACATTTAGTATCCATGAATTTCCTCTGCAACAGAAAGGGCTTTCCAGCCGCGATATCTTCGGCCTGACGCAGCTCCTCCTTCATAGCTCTCATCGCAGAGCGAGCATCCTTGGCCTCGGTAGTGGCCTTCTTGAGGTCCTCTTGCACCGCTCGATCTTCTTTTTCAAGAAACTTACAGCGGTCGGCAGCATTCTTCAACTTCACGGCCATCTCAGCCACTTCCTCTTGCTTCAGCAGTGAGCAGCCTATTCGGCTTTTAGCTCTTCGGTCGCCTTTAAGGCAGCCGCATCACTCTTTCTGGCCTGTTCCTTGGCCCGGGCGAGCTCCGCCCGTAGGTTCTCCATGGCAGCGGCACCCTCTGCATCAAGCATACATGTTGTAAGGCACGGGCATCAAGCTCCCCTACCAGGTGTCCATGGAGAAATTGCATACCTTGCGACTCGTCAAGTCGCTTATTGACAAGCGCAATGTCGGCATCCGCCACGTCAAGTTGCCTCTTTAGTTCGGCAAATTCCTCAGTCCGGCTAGGCACCGGACCCTTCGCCACCTACATAGGAAGGGCGACACATTATACCTGGGATTATGATCTTCGGCGTGCTGTCCTTTTTGACAACACACCGAGCCTCAGGGGCTACTCTGTACACAGGGCGCATGTTATATGCGGAACTGTCACAGGGTACATCATTTTGCGTACATCAAAGCCTGTCAGTAAACTTCTGATGGCTTCATGTAATCCGCTCTCAGCGGATGAGATCCTTTCAATCACCGCACCCATTAACGCATGGTGATCTTCTGAGATAGACGCTCGCCTGAGCAGATCCTTCAGCTCCTCCGACCGTACACCAGGTGGTGCCGGACTCGTCCGATGGCCTTTTTCGAAGGCTAGACGTGGAGGGCTTTGAGGGGACATGTGACTGCCCTCCGGCCCCGCCGGACTCGGAGAAGCCCTCCGTGACGACATCTCAGGGTCGCCCGCCTCGCTAGACAGTACGGCGGGGGGAGGCGTTTCGCTCTCTATCATCTCCGAACGAAGATCCCCCAAAGATGAGCTCTACTGAGAAGAGCTGAGATCCGAACTACAAGGTAAATTTCGATCATCTTAATCCGAAATTGGGCAGGGATATCCTTTATTTTAAAATGAACTCCCCTTTTTTACTTACGGTTCGGTAGAGGGCTGATCCCCTTGGGGGGCATAATGCGACTGAGGCATCTCTCGGCGCAGGACCCTCTGGTGAAGATTTCTTCCCCCGCATTGAGATCATGGTCTCCAGGTCTTCAGAGGCGGTCCTCTTACCTTGGACGGAGGGATTCTTGATCCCCCCTCTCCTAACAACCTCCTTCGCGGAGGCGGTAGCTTCCTTGTTCCCCCTTCGCCCTCTTCCGAAGGCGCAACCTCCAGCATCCTGGTTAACACGGGATCCGGCATGGCCTTAGGGAGTGGGGCCGGACACCTAATTAACTTTGCCTTCACTATCCACTCCTGTTCAGGGAACAACTCTTTTAAAGGGCGAAGTTCGTAATAAATACGGGATGTCGTGTCTGGATACAGGGCTACTTACTTGAGTATCCGGGCGATTGCAGCTCAGACCTATGTCCTCGGTCAAGTCCGGACACATCGCTTGTGATCTGAAAAAAGCTTGTACATCTCCATGGGCGTCACGCCCATAAAATGTTGGAGAGCTCGTGGTCCCTCCGGGTTAAATTCCCGCAGGCGGAGGGGGCGATGTTTGCAGGGCAGGATGCGATGAATCAGCATGACCTGCGCTACTACGACCAGAGTGATCTCCCTCTCTAGGAGGTCTCGAATGCGGCCCTGCAACAAGGGCACGTCCTTGGATGGCCGCCAGTCAAGTCCTTTATTAACCCATGACGCCAGCTACGGTGGAGGACCCGAGCGAAAGGCAGGTGGCGCCACCCATTTGGTGCCCCTGGGAGCTATGATATAAAACCACTCTTGTTGCCATAGGATGAGCTCCTCTTGAAAAAAGCCCTCGGGCCACGGAGCATCAGCATTCTTGCTTATAACAGCCCCTCCGCACTCTACTTGCTGCCCCTTGATCATCTTCGGCTCCACCTTGAAGGTCTTGAGCCACAATCCGAAGTGAGGGGTAATGCGGAGGAAGGCTTCGCATACGACAATGAACGATGAGATGTGGAGGATGGACTTCGGATCCAAGTCGTGAAATTACAACCCATAATAAAACATGAGCCCCCTCACGAAGGGGTCCATCGGGAAGCCTAGCCCCCGAAGGAAGTGAGACGCAAACACCATGCTTTCACCAGGCTTGGGAGTGGGAATAACCTGCCCTTGGGCAGGCAACCTATTCGAAATTTCGTCGATTAGATACCTGGCATCTCTTAGCTTTAGCACGTCTTCTTCCGTAACGGAGGAAGGCATCCACCGGCCTCGCAGGTTGGAGCCGGACATCATTGAAGGTCCGAAGCGCCTGAATCTAGAGCTTTGGGTGTTGGAACTCGAGGTGAGGGGCGGATTCGATTGAGATTGAAAGAAAGGAGTAGAGCCTTGGTCTCTTTATAAAGAGGTTGAATACCAAGAGCCTTCGCCGTGACCGTTCGGGACTCGCCTTTGATAGAGGAGACGTGCCAACAGGCACGACTGGGTTACCCATGCCCGTATTAATGGGAATCCCGGAATAAGTGGACATGATCTCTGCTTTGACAAGACGTGCCAAGGAAACCGCCTCGCTAAACGCGCTGAGGTGGGACAGTAAAAACGATTCGAATAAAGGCTTGGCCGTGGCGTGATGTCACGCCACGGAATACGTCAGCAGATGGAATTTCTGTAAATATTATTCTCTCTACGGTGGTATGTGGAACTTATTTTGCAGAGCCGGACACTATCCTTGTGTTCAAAATCTTCTATGAAGTATTCGGAGGAGGAACCCGCCTTGTAATGCCGAAGACAATATGCGCGCTGGACTCGTCGTCATTGAAGCCTGGTTCAGGGGCTACTGATGGAGTCCTAGATTAGGGGGTGTCCGGATGGCCGGACTATAGCCTTTGGCCAGACTCCTGGACTATGAAGATACAAGATTGAAGACTTCGTCCCGTGTTCGGATGGGACTTTCCTTGGCGTGGAAGGCAATCTTGGCGATACGGATATGTAGACCTCCTACCATTGTAACCTACTCTATGTAACCCTAACCCTCTTCGGTGCCTATATAAACCGGAGGGTTTTAATCCGTAGGACGAACAACAATCATAACATAGGCTAGCTTCTAGGGTTTAGCCTCTCTGATCTCGTGGTAGATCTACTCTTGTACTACCCATATCATCAATATTAATCAAGCAGGAGTAGGGTCTTACCTCCATCGAGAGGGCCCGAACCTGGGTAAAAACATCGTGTCCCTTGTCTCCTGTTACCATCCTCCTAGACGCACAGTTCGGGACCCCTACCCGAGATCCACCGGTTTTGACACCGACAGCGCGCAAGAAGTCGACCAATGCTTTCTCTTGGTCGTGCGGGATGCCAGCCCCTATGGTGAAGGTGGCGCTGGTTGTTCCCTCCTCACCAACGAGCACTTGCTTCGTCTCGGCTCAGTCTTGGGAGAACATCTGATTCTTCTTGGCCGGTGCCGCTTCCGGGGCCTTCGGACCCCCCTTCTCATCAAGAAGCGCGGATGCTGCTGACCTGAAGGCGAGCTTGAGGGCCTATAGCGTGTCTTTGGTGTCCCCTGCCACCGTGAGGACACCGTTGCTGCCAGACATCTTCATGAGGTTGTATGCTGGGTGAGTCGCCGCCGCGAACTTGGCCACGGCCGGGTACCCCAGGATGGCGTTGTAAGGCAGGTCGATCCTGGCGATGTCAAAATCGTTGAGGTCGTTGCGGTAGTTCTCGCAGGTCCCGAAGGTGACAGGGAGGCGGATCTGCCCCAGGGGGCTGGTGGAGACACCGCCGACCCTGGAGAAGCGCTTGGTGGGGCATAGCCGGCTGGGGGGCACGTGCAGCAGGCCGAAATGTCTCCGCAGAGAGCATGTTGAGTCCGGCTCCACCGACGATGAGGGTCTTGGTGACCGCCACATTGTAGATGGTGGGGGTGCAAAGCATAGGGAGCGCGGCCGCTCCGGTCGTGGCGGCCGGATGATCCTCGGGGCCGAAGGTGAGGTCGGCCTTGGGCGCCGCCCAGCCCGGGGGAGCCCCCAAGCCCGCCTGGGCGGCACATACTTGTCGGTAGAACTGTTTGATGTGGCGGTCGGAAGGCGGTGCCTACAAGCCACCTAGGAGAGTTGCGATGACGGGGGGCGCCGATATCGCGTAGCGCGCGAGGAAGAGGCCGCGCAGGTCCTCCCAGGAGGCCACAGAGGACCCTGGCAGGTTGAGCAACCAGGCACGTGGTGTGCCTATGAGGTCCATGCGGAGCCAGTTAGCCTCCACCTTGTCGTCTCCGCCGGCCGCCCAAACTGCTTCCTCGTATGCATGGAGGAAGATGGCCGGATCCACCACACCGTCGTAGGTGGCGGCATCTCCGGTCTGAACTTGGGTGGCCACTCCACCCGCAGCAGGGAGGGGGTGAAACAGCACAGCCCCAGCGCTTCTTCAGAGGCGCGTGTAGGCTGAGTCGACGGAGGAGCGCCTGCCATCGGAGCCGGCAGCGAGGACTAGCGGAAGGGGCAAAAGATCTTCAATGCACCTACCTGGCGCGCCAAATGTCAGATTACGGGATCCGCAAACCCTTGAAAGGTTCAAACTCTGGGGTGCGTGCGGAGATCTGAACCTACCCAGCCTGCCTACTCGCGATCCTCCTAAGCCTAGCACACCGAGCTCAAAGAGACAAAGAGACACAACAGTTTATCCTCATTCGGGCCACCTTGCGGTGTAATACCCTACTCCAGCGTTTTGGTGGAATGCCTCGAAGGGCTGAGGATGAACTAGTAAAGTGGATGAACAGGCCTCAAGAGGTGTGGTGTTCTTGAGCTCAGGGGAGCTGGTGAGATGTGAACTCGATCAGATCCCCCTCTATGGTGGTGGCTAAGTCCTATTTATAGTGGCCTTGGTCCTCTTCCCAAATGTTTGGCGGGAAGGGATCCCACAACGGCCGGATTTGAAAGGGGCAACTAGTACAGCTTATCCTAACAAAAGTAGTCTTCGCCTGCGAAAAGCCCATGGTCGTGACGCTGCGGTGGGCTCGGTGATGACATCCGTCATGCTGTCATGGCGGTCTTGGTCTTGTTGCACCAGAATGGAAACCTTTGGCTGATTCTTCGGGACTCCGTGCTTGCGGCTTGCCTCCCTTGCACCAAAGAGGAAACTGGTGCTCTGCCCCTCCTGGCACCCTCCTGGCCTTGGTCGTCATGGCTCACGTCAGCTGAGCCTCATGAGGTGCACCTTGAATAGAACTCTCCGCCCCTCGGGAGCCAGCCTGAAGAGGCCGATCCCCTCGGGGGTCTTGGCGTCGTCCGCCTCGCAAGGCTTGGCCCCTTGCGAGGGTCTTGAGCTGCTGATGTCAAAGCTGGGCTGTACCAGGCCGTCAATGGAGCCATGTGGTGGGCTGCAGGCAGGCAAGTCTGGATACCCCCATATCCAGAATGCCTATAGATGTGGTGTTCTAGGTGGCGTGAGTTGCAAAACTATTCCACATTCTTTCAAATGAAGATCAAACTCGTAACTCAAATATTCGCCTCCGCGATCAGATCGTAGAAACTTTATTTCCTTGTTACGATGATTTTCTACTTCACTTTCAAATTCTTTGAACTTTTCAAATGTTTTAGACTTATGTTCCATTAAGTAGATATAACCATATCTGCTCAAATCATCTGTGAAGGTCAGAAAATAACGATACCCGCCGCGAGACTCAACACTCATCGGACCACATACATCGGTATGTATTATTTCCAATAAGTGAGTGGCTCATTCCATTGTTCCGGAGAACGGAGTCTTAGTCATCTTGCACATGAGGCATGGTTCGCAAGCATCAAGTGATTCCAAAAGCCCATCAGCATGGAGTTTCTTCATGCGCATTACACCAATACGACCTAAACGGAAGTGCCACAAATAAGTTTCACTATCATTAGTAACTTTGCATCTTTTGGCTTCAATATTATGAATATGTGTATCACTATGATCGAGATTTATCAAAAATAGACCACTCATCAAGGATGCATGACCATAAAAGATATTACTCATATAAATAGAACAATCATTATTCTCTGATTTAAATGAATAACCGTCTTGCATGAAACAAGATCCAGATATAATGTTCATGCTCAACGCTGGCACCGAATAACAATTATTCAGGTCTAAAACTAATCCCGAAGGTAGACGTAGAGGTAGCCTGCCGACGGCGATCACATCGACCTTGGAACCATTTTCGACGCGCATCATCTCCTCGCCCTTAGCCAATCTTCGTTTAATCCGTAGCCCCTATTTCGAGTTGCAAATATGAGCAACAAAACCTGTATCAAATACCCAGGCGCTACTACGAGCATTAGTAAGGTACACATCAATAACATGTATATCAAATATACCTTTCACTTTGCCATCCTTCTTATCCACCAAATACTTGGGGCAGTTCCGCTTCTAGTGACCAGTCCCTTTGCAGTAGAAGCACTCAGTTTCAGGCTTAGGTCTAGACTTGGACTTCTTCCCGGTAGTAGCAACTTGCTTGCTATTCTTCCTGGAGTTCCCTTTCTTCCATTTGCCCTTTTTCTTGAAACCAGTGGTCTTGTTAACCATCAACACTTGATGCTCCTTCTTGATTTCTACCTCCGCAGCCTTTAGCATCGCGAAGAGCTCGGGAATTGTCCTTTCCATCCCTTGCATATTATAGTTCATTACGAAGCCTTTATAGCTTGGCGGCAGTGATTGAAGAACTGTGTCAATGACACTATCATCAGGAATATTAACTACCAACTGAGTCAAGTGGTTATGGTACCCAGACATTCTGAGTATGCGTTGACTAACAGAACTATTCTCCTCCATCTTGCAGCTATAGAACTTGTTGGAGACTTCATATCTCTCAACTCGGGCATTTGCTTGAAATATTAACTTCAACTCCTGGAACATCTCATATGCTCCATGACGTTCAAAATGTCTTTGAAGTCCCGATTCTAAGTCGTAAAGCATGGCACACTGAACTATCGAGTATTCATCAGCTTTAGTCTGCCAGACGTTCATAACATCCGTAGTTGCTCCTGCAGCGGGCCTTGCACCTAGCGGTGCTTCCAGGACGTAATTCTTGTGTGCAACAATGAGGATAATCCTCAAGTTATGGACCCAGTCCGTGTAATTGCTACCATCATCTTTCAACTTAGCTTTCTCTTGGAACGCATTAAAATTCAAGGTAACGGTAGCATAGGCCATTGATCTACAACAATCATAGATATCCAAAAAAATATCAGGACTAAATTCATGATAAATTAAAGTTCAATTAATCATATTACTAAAGAACTCCCACTTAGATAGACATCCCTCTAGTCATCTAAATGATCACATGATCCATATCAACTAAACCACGTCCGATCAGCGTGTGAGATGGAGTACTTTTCAATGGTGAACATCTCTATGTTGATAATATCTACGATATGATTCACGTTCGACCTTTTGGCCTTAGTGTTCCGAGGCCATATCTGCATATGCTAGGCTCGTCATGTTTAACATGTGTATTCTGCACATGCAAAACTGTCTTGCACCCGTTGTATGTGAACATAGAGCTTATCACACCCGATCGTCACATGGAGTCTCGGCACGACGAACTGTAGCAATGGTGCATACTTAGGGAGAACACTTATACCTTGAAATTTAATAAGAGATCATCTTATAATGCTACCGCCGTACTAAGCAAAATAAGATGCATAAAAGACAAACATCACATGCAATCAAAATATGTGACATGATATGGGCATCATCATCTTGTGCCTTTGATCTCCATCTCCAAAGCACCGTCATGATCTCCATTGTACTGGCTTGACACCTTGATCTCCATCGTAGCATCGTTGTCGACTCCCCAACTATTGCTTCTACGACTATTGCTACTGCTTAGTGATAAAGTAAAGCAATTACATGGTGATTGCGTTTCATACAATAAAGCGATAACCATAAGGCTCCTACTAGTTGCCGATAACTTATATCACATCATGTCTTGACCATATGACATCACAACATGCCCTGCAAAAACAAGTTAGACGTCCTCTACTTTGCTATTGCAAGTTTTACGTGGCTGCTACGGGCTTCTAGCAAGAACCGTTCTTACCTACGCATAAAAACCACAACGATTTTTCGTCAGAGTGTGTTGTTTTAACCTTCAACAAGGACCGGCCGTAGTCAAACTCGATTCAACTAAAGGTGGAGAAACAGACACCTGCCAGCCACCTGTGTGCAAAGCACGTTAGTAGAACCGGTCTCATGAACGTGGTCATGTAATGCTGGTCCGGGCCGCTTCATCCAACAATACCGCTGAATCAAAGTAAGACGTTGGTGGTAAGCAGTATGACTATTATCGCCCACGACTCTTTGTGTTCGACTTGTGCATCTCATCTACGCAGAGACATGGCTCGGATGCCACTGTTGGGGAACGTAACATGCAATTTCAAAACATTTCCTACGCTCGCGCAAGATCTATCAAGGAATTGCATAGCAACAAGAGGGGGAGAGTGTGTCCACGTACCCTCGTAGACCGAAAGTGGAAGTGTTAGGTTAACACGGGTGATGTAGTCGGATGTCTTTACGATCTAACCGGTCTAGTACAGAACATACGACACCTCTGAGTTCAGCACATGTTCAGCTTGATGAGGTCCGTCGAACTCTTGATCCAGCAGAGGGCTGAGGGAGAGTTTCATCAGCACGACGGCGTGGTGATGGTGATGGTGATGTGATTTGCGCAGGGCTTCGCCTAAGCACTACGACGCTATGACCGGAGGTGTAAACTGTGGAGGGGGGCACCGAACACGGCTAAGAGAACAATTGATGTGCCTTGGGGTGCCCTCCGCCCTCGTATATAAAGGAGGGGAGGAGGAGGTGGCCGGCCAGCAGGGGTGCGCCATGGGGGGAGTCCTACTAGGACTCCACTCCTAGTAGGATTCGGCCCCCCTTTTTCCTTTCTTACCGGAGGGGAAAAGGAAGGAGAGGGAGAGGGGGAGGGAGAGGGAAAGTGGGGGCGCCGCCCCCTCCCCTAGTCCAATTCGGACTGCCATGGCGGGGAGGGGGCGCACGACCACCCCTTGCGGTCCTCCTCTCTCTCCACTAAGGCCCATGTAGGCCCAATACTTCCCCGGGGGGTTCCGGTAACCCCTCGGTACTCCGGTAAAATACCAAAACCACTCGAAACCATTCCAATGTCCGAATACTACCTTCCAATAGATGAATCTTTACCTCTCGACTATTTCGAGACTCCTCGTCATGTCCGTGATCTCATGCGGGACACCGAACAAACTTTGGTCACCAAAAACCATAACTCATAATACAAATCATCATTGAATGTTAAATGTTCAGACCCTACGGGTTCGAGAACTATGTAGACATGATCGAGACACATCTCTTGTCAATAACCAATGGTGGAACCTGGATGCTCATATTGGTTACTACATATTCTATGAAGATCTTTATCGGTCAAACCGCATAACAACATACACTGTTCCCTTTATCATTGGTTTGTTACTTGCCCGAGATTCGATCGTCAGTATTCTCATACCTAGTTTAATCTCGTTAGCGGCAAGTCTCTTTACTCGTTCTGTAATGCATCATCCATAACTAACTCATTAGTCACATTGCTTGCAAGGCTAATAGTGATGAGCATTATCGAGAGGGCCCAGAGATACCTCTCCGATACACGGAGTGACAAATCCTCGATCTATGTCAACCCAACAAACACCTTCGGAGATACCTGTAGAGCATCTTTATAATCACCCAGTTACGTTGTGACGTTTGATAGCACACAAGGTGTTCCTCCGATATTCGGGAGTTGCATAATCTCATAGTCAGGGGAACATGTATAAGTCATGAAGAAAGCAATAGTGATAAAACTTAACGATCATTATGCTAAGCTAACAGATGGGCCTTGTCCATCACATCATTCTTTAATGATGTGACCCCGTTCATCAAATGACAACACATGTCTATGGTCAGGAAACATAACCATCTTTGATTAACTAGCTAGTCATGTAGAGGCTTACTAGGGACACTCCGTTTTGTCTATGTATACACACAAGTACTATGTTTTCGGTTAATACAATTCTAGCAAGAATAATAAACATTTATCATGATATAAGGAAATATAAATAACAACTTTATTATTGCCTCTAGGGCATATTTCCTTCATGGAAGTCAGATGTGGCCCAATTGATCGCAGTCAAAGCTTTGAATATAGCTTCGTCATCAATAAGTGTTGACGGGTCAATATCAGGGGCAAAGGTGTGCTTACGAATTGGCGGAATAAGGATATGGGCTTCATGAACCAACGCTTTTACCTTATTGTTTTCAGTGTCCTAAACCGCCTGATACTGGGACAGGTCCGTGTCTTCAGCCAGTTTGCTTGCTAATGGTCGCATTGCGCTTACTATTTCAGCAAAGTCATCAGCGCTAAAGGGAGACCCATATTCTTTTATGCTTGGGCAGCCATTGGCCAAATCTTCTGGATCAAGATCTTCTTGCCACGCCTTTGCCCGGGTTAATGCAGTGATGGCACTGGCGGCTGATCGCTTCAACTCTTCGATTCTCTGCGGCAGCACAGATAGCCTCTCCAACACTTCCTTTATGAGAGAAGGCGGTGACTTTTTGGGTAAGGAGGGAGAGATGGCCTGTTGAGCGCCAGTGTACAACTGCTCCACCAGATTATATGTAGCTTTGAGTTTGACGCGCATATCTTGACCAAGGCTGGAGCTTCTCGGGCCTACATTAATGAAAAAGTATTGGTAAACCGCGTAATGATTGATATAAATTTCTATGGAAAGATTGAAGTACAGTGTCATTTACTGAAGATGGTGGCTGACATAATGTTAATTTGACACTTTAAGCCAGAAAGTTCACCAGCCACCGGCTTAAGGGCAGTCTCCGCTTCCTCGACTCTTTTCAACAGAGCTGCCTTATCAGTCTCCCAGCTTTTCCTGTCAGCCTTGAAGTCCTTTTCCAACATTTTCCATCTCTTCCAAGGCGGTTGTCAGTTCTAATTTGGCTTTGGAAGTTTCCGATTGTTGAGACTTGATATTTTGCTGAAGATTGGCGACTTGAGATTCTTTCACATTTAGCTCTGCTTGTAGTATGCAAACGACAGGCGGCATTACAATCATTTTATTTAAAGTCCCAAGCACAACACAAGTATTTCACTTGGCACTTGGGGGCTAATGTACATTGCTCTTTTTTGAAGACAATTCTGTGATGACCCGGCTACAGTATTATGACTATAGCCGACTCATGGGGGCTACATTCTTGGATTTTATTGACAATTACGGTGATAAGTCCTGACTTATCCATGCTAATTAAGCCGGCCCATGGGGGCTACAGGTGCAAAGTTACTCACTACTATTCGAAGTCCCGGCTTATCTTGACAGCTTAAGCCGGCCCTTGGGGGCTACTTGTTTTGATCTAGATATCTATAAGGCTATCTAAAGTCTACATCACATTCAATTCTATCGTATCCAATAGACTTGGCGGCTAATAGAAGTATATTTATATGAAATACTATAGCGTTTACCTCAAAACGTTCCTTCATGATATTGACTAAGCCAGCCTGAAAGTCGCGGCTTGTGTGCAGATGGTTCAGATACCCACAGTGGATCTCTTGAGCGCCATATTGGGAATAACTTTCCAAATTTACCGACCATTTTCCTTTGTCAGCAGCGGAGATTTCATCCTTAGCACTGTGCTTTGACTAGAAAGTGGGGTTTCCCGGTGCCATGTAACCAAGTCCAATAAGGAAAACATCATCAGCCTTTTCTTCAGTAGGCATGATGGGACTTGGCGGCTTGATAGTGGCCGAGTCGACATCCATATGATCGATGGTGACGTTGTGCTCTTCTGGTGGCAGGTCATCATTGGTGTCCTCAACAGCTTGGAGAGAAGTTTTTGTTGATTGCTTCTCCGGTTCATTAAGGGTTTCACCTTTTTTGGTCACCTTCAACTTTTTGCCGGGCTTTGCCATAGCTCTAAAAATGAAGCACAAGACGGGGTTAATACGACAATTGAGTACATGATTGAAAACAGAGACATAACATTCTTACACGAGCACGGTGTTGAAGGTTGGGATGTGAGTCCCTATTGAGTTGCCGGAGGAGGAATGAGATGTTCCCTGGTAATTTGAGTCGAAAGGATTGAGAGGTTGTCGAAAAAGACCTGCCTTGGGATAAGCTAAGTCGGAAATTGGTGAAACCTCTGGACGACGCTTGCGAGGAGCGGGTGTGTTTGGTAAGCCGGATGAGAGAATCCGGCCTCCGCTGTTCCGGGTCGTGTGGTGAGCTTCATGTTGCCGCTTCTTCAAAATAAAGTTGGGATCCAAATTAGCTAAAGGATGAGAAAACATTACTTTTCGGCTTGCTTGTCGAGTTTTCTGTTCTAGCAGAGGTTCTGATCCGGAGGAAAGAACAATTAGCTCTTCATCATATGCACGGCTGGCCTCGGCGTCATCCTGATAATGGTCATTGTCAATGAGATGTACAAAAATGAGCCAAGAGACACTGGTACGCGTCGGTGCTATACAAATGGTTTTTAACCCCTTTCTGCGATGGCATTCGGAACCGTCACCTAGTGAGTGTGTGCGATAGGGGGGTCCTTCACACACAACCCAGAAACCGTCAGTGATATTCCCTCCTCGCACACACGCTTGGCAAAATGAGGTCGTGTGCGTCCGACTAGCGGGAAAATACGGTTATATGTACAATAGTGCTAAAAAAATACAATTATAGATCTGAAATCATTTCCGGTCGTAAGTACATCCCACACAGTTAGTCCCCACTAAACGTTTCCATTCGTATATACATCCCACTCAGTCGCTGCAAGGAAAACGTTTTCGTTCGTAGGTACATCACACACAATTTTCCCTGTTAAATCGTTTGTGATAGCGTTCCCATCGCACAAAATATTGATAATTTTATTGTTTGCGTTATTGAATGCATCACACATGATGCGTAGAAGAAACTGTGTGGCAAAGGCTATCCATCACACACAGCTTTTATGCGGTAAATGTTGGCGCAAGGTGGCCTAACACAAACAATTTTGAAGAGAATGTCGTGTGTGATTGTTCATCGATCCAACACGTTTATTCCTAGAAACTGTGTGCGTTACCTTAGGTCATCGCCCATAGTATTTACTCAATAACCATTTGCAATAGCAAAAAGCAATTAGCAGGCTAATTGCCCTATTATTAATAATCCACTTATTAATCTAATTGACATTCTTATTAAACACATAATATATTGCATTCCCATATTAAGGAAGCAGGATTTCATAATTGAAATACATACGAGTACAACATGATATAGCTTCAGCACTCAGCTACCCCATTACACAACTGCACCAGCACCAAGTTTCACATGCAACATCGAGAACCTTTCGAAATTAGCATCATAGACGGTACATAGAGAAATGCATCTCATCGGGAAAACTACTGAAGCGGAAGGCGAATATTGAGCCTTCATTGATGTTGAAGGTCTTTGCAACTTTAGGCCAGTGCCTATGGATGATTGACTGTCCATCCTTTGTCCTCTTCAGGAACACTTCAATATTAAACCGTGGGTGTTGTATGAATACCTTCCTCACCTCTTGTCCATACAGGTGGTTTGTGAGGTAATCAGCGGTGAACTATTTTGGAAAGTCTTGAAAACAAGGATGTGCATAAATATCTTCTCTATATAGGAAATGGGGCAAAGGAATAAAAAGACAAGGTATAATAGTATACAATAACAGAATGCAACCACAACAATTGAACATCGCATTGCAGAATTGAACCAAGCAGTTAACTAAACACCACAACAAATGAACCAACCGTTAACTGAGCACCACATTGCACAAATATAACATACTCCTAATAGAAGATCAGACAGTTAACCAAACCAAGCATGCTTAATAACTTGGAAATATAGCAATTGTATTTGTTTCTCATGTATTTAGTACAGATTTATTTCTCACATGGTATACAATAACAGAATGCACACACAACAATTGAACATCACATTGCAGAATTGAACCAAACAGTTAACTAAACACCATAACAAATAAACCAAACGTTAATTGAGCACCACATTGCACAATATAACATACTCCTAATAGAAGATCAGACAGTTAACCAAACCAAGCATGCTTAAAAAACTTGGAAATATAGCAATTGTATTTGTTTCTCATGTATTTAGTACAACCAAATTCGATTTATTTCTCACATGGTATACAATAACAAAATGTAGACACAACAATTGAACATCGCATTGCAGAATTGAACCAAACAGTTAACTAAACACCACAACAAATGAACCAAACGTCAACTGAGCACCACATTGCACATTATAAGATACTCCTAATAGAAGATCAGAAAGTTAACCAAACCAAGCATGATTGACAACTTGGAAAATTGCACCCTAAAGAATTAAACATCACATTTGCAGAATTGAACCAAACAGTTAACTGAACACCACATTGCATGACACATAGAACATATACACTAGAGCAGAAGATTGCATGGTAAAAGTAGATAGCACAATTCACTAGAATTTGTTAAGAAAAGACAATAGCTAGCAAACTGAACATGCGTCCTTATAGTGAGCTAATAAGACAAGCTGCTCATTGTCGGAGATATCAATGACGATTGGCCCCTTGGACATGGAAGAGGGCGAGGCCTCCACATCGTGGGTGCCCTCGTCGTAGTGGTGAGTTGCCTGAGCAGTTCCGGGCACCAACCTGCTCGCTCTCAAGATGATTTAAGCACGTGCACGCTAAGAAAACACCTCGTAGTCTTTGTCGAAGGCACCGACGGTGGCCTCGAGAAAATGCCACGAGCTGTCGTTTAAAGCAGCCAACCGCGCCACGGCGTCAGCACGCGAGGCATCAATGGTGGCCTCGATGGTGAGGTGCTCCTGCAAGATCTGGGGGTCGGCACGAAAGGCAGCAACCATGACCTCATCTGCGCGTGCGGCCGCGATTTGCTTCTCCGCTACCAAATGCTTCTTGAGATCCTGGCTATAGTGCATGCACCATGGCTTAGGATGGCACTTATTTGGTGGAGGGGTCGGTGATTTGGGTGGAAGGTGTCGTGCTCAGGCCGGCGGTCGGGGCATGTGGGATGTGGAAGGAGGAGGAAGATGGGGTTTGGGTGTGGATTACCTGCCTGGATAGGCGAGCCCGAGAAGCGTGAAGGAGGGTCGCCGGTGAGGAGGCGGCGCTGCAAGTAAGGAGTGAAGGTGTCAACTTGGAAAGGAAGGCGGAAACTGGGGAAATGTGGCTTTGGTAATGGGTAGGGGGCGGGGAGGTAGATATTTCCACGGAAGCCAAAAATTTGGAATAGCTTCAGCAAAAAAACTGGTGCGCAAAGTTCCATCAGACACGGTCCCTTATTCAGAGCGGGCTGTGGACTGTAGCCGATGAACCTTCTCACGTAAGCCATAGGCGTACTATACACCGACGGTGCTCCAGGATATTTTCTACTGCATCTCACACGGGTGGTGATAATAAACTGTGTGGGATTTTCATCTTGATTTGAATTACATAATGGGGTCACAGCTGCAAAGGATGGTGTTTGAATTGCAAGAACTTCTATCGGTAGTGAACATGCAACAATAGGTGTGTCGTCAAATTTTTTGGAATTATTCATGGTTCGTTTGGACATTTTATATGGTAACTTGGTTTTCTATTGGAATTTTAGGTGCACAATTCAAAATTAAACCACATGCACATGCTCCGGTGCAATAAAATGGGTTGTAAAATGATATATGTGTCCATGGGTTGATCCTTAAGTCCCATTCAAGAAATGGGGACGAATTTCAAACACCACCACACCGTGGCTCTCCGGCAAACGTTGAGGTGCTTGCTTTCGTAATTCTAGTATCCAAAAGTCGTCTAAAATTCATGAAACTTGGCATGCTATCATGGAGCGGCATCAACATGCTGTGGTAAATTTTTTGTCCCATTTGGGGCAGGTCTGGGTATAATCTTCTCATAAACCAGAGCTTCTCACAACAAGTGTGATGGTTTCGGTAGGGAACGTTTCACCTTTCTAGACGAAATGATATCCGTTGCATCTTCTCGATTTCAAATTTTTTTCCTAGTGTCAACATAGAACAACAGCAGTGTTGTGTCAATTTTTGGGATTTTTCGGGGTTCGCTTGGACATTTTTATACATTAACTAATTTTTCTATGCATTCATGTGCATAATTCAAATTTGAACTACATGCACATGCTCTAATGCATATAAATTAGTTGAAAATTCAAATCTATGTCCTTGGTTGCATGCTTAATTAGGTCCCATGCAAGAAATGAGAATGAATGTTAAAAACCTTGCCACCATCACTCGGCCGCAAACATTGAAATATATACTTGGTTTTTAGATTTTCTTGTAAATCCAAAGCTCGTCTGAAATTCATGAAACTTGGCATGCTGTCATGGAGAAGCATCAATGCCGTGGTAAAAAAATTCCCATTTGGGGCAGGTTTGGGGATATGCCTCTCACAAACCAGAGCTTGTCACAACAAGCCCGGTGGTTTCGGTAGGGAACGTTTCACCTTTTTGGACGAAACAATATGCATTGCCTATTCTCGATTTGAATTTTTTTCGTAATGTCAACATAGAGCAACAGGGGTGTTGTGTTAATTTTTCGGATCTTTGGGGGTTCGCTTGGACATTTTTATACATTAACTGAGTTTCCTATGCATCCATGTGCATAATTCAAATTAGAACTACCTGCACATGCTCTAATGCATATAAATTAGTTGAAAATTCAAATCTGTGTCCTTGGTTGCATGCTTAATTAGGTCCCATGCAAGAAATGAGAATTAATGTCAAAGACCCTGCCACCGTCACTCGCCACAAACATTGAGATATATACCTGCTTTTTTAATTCTAGTAAATCCAAAGCTCGTCTGAAATTCAAGAAACTTGGCATGCTGTCATGGAGCGGTATCAACATGCCGTGGTAAATTTTTTGTCCCATTTGGGGAAGGTTTGGGGATATGCTTCTCACAAGCCAGAGCTTCTCACAACAAGCCCGATGGTTTTGGTAGGGAACATTTCACCTTTATGGATGAAACGATATGCATTGCCTCTTCTCGATTTCATTTTTTCCTAGTGTCAACACAGAATAACAGGGGTGTTGTGTCAATTTTTGGGATTTTTGGGGGTTCGCTTGGACATTTTTATACATTAACTGAGTTTTCTATGCATTCATGTGCATAATTCAAATGTGAACTACAGGCACATGCGCTAATGCATATAAATTGTTTGAAAATTCAAATATGTGTCCTTGGTTACATGCTTAGGTCCCATGCAAGAAATGGGAATGAATGTCAAACACCCTGCCACCGTCACTCTGCTGAAACACTGAGATACCTGCTTTTTTAATTCTAGTAAATCCAAAGCTCGTCTGAAATTCATGAAACTTGGCATGCTATCATGGAGCGGCATCAACATGCTGTGGTAAAAAAATTGTCCCACTTGGGGCAGGTTTGGGGATATGCTTCTCACAAACCAGAGCTTCTCACAACAAGCCTGATGGTATCAGTAGGGAACGTCCCACCTTTGGGGACAAAACGATATCCACTGCCTCTTATTGCTTTGAAATTTTTTCTCGTGTCAACATAGAACAACAGGAGTGTTGTGCCAATTTTTGGGATTTTTCGGTTTGGACATTTTTATGCATTAATTGAGTTTTTCAATGTATTTATGTCCATAATTCAAATTTGAACTACATGCACATGCTCTAATGCATATAAATTGGTTGAAAAATTCAAATCTGTGTCCTTGGTTGCATGCTTAGGTCCCATGCAAGAAATGGGAATGAAAGTCAAGCACCATGCCATCGTCACTCGGCCGCAAACATTGAGATACCCGGTTTTTAAATTCTAGTAAATCCAAAACTCGTCTGAAATTCATGAAACTTGGCATGCTATCATGGAGCGGCATCAACATGCCGTGGTAAATTTTTGGTCCCATTTGGGCAGGTTTTGGTATATGCTTCTCACAAACCAGAGCTTCTCACAACAAGCATGATGGTTTCGGTAGGGAACGTCCCGCCTTTGGGGACGAAACGATATCCATTGCCTCTTATTGATTTCAATTATTTTTTCTCATGTCAACATAGAACAACACGAGTGTTGTGTCAATTTTTGGGATTTTTCGGGGTTCGTTTGGACATTCTTATGCATTAATTGAGTTTTCAATCCATTTATGTGCATAATTCAAATTTTGACCATTCACGTGATGCCATTTGTCTTGCTTTTAATGGCTATAGGTTTTAATGTCTCTTGATCGCAAACATTTTAGAAAGATGTAACGCCCCGGATCTGATGCGCCAGGTGTCTGCCAGTTATTCGCCGTAGTTGCCATGTCATTTGCTTGCGTGTTGCATTTTATCATGTCATCATGTGCATTGCATTGCATACGTGATCATCTCATGCATCCGAGCATTTTCCCTGTTGTCCGTTTTGCAATCCGGCGCTCCTATGTCATCCGACATCCCCTTCTTGCCTCTCTTCGTGAGCGGGTGTTAAACGTTCTCAGAATGGACCGAGTCTTGCCAAGCGGCCTTGGTATAGCACCGGTAGACCGCCTATCAAGTTTCGTGCCATTTGGAGTTCGTTTGATACTCTAACGGTTAACCGCGTAGCCCGAAACCCCCCTTTCTCTTTGCAGCCCAACACCCTTCGAAACTGGCGCAAAACCCATCTAACTCCCCTCCATGCTCTCGATCGTTCGATCACGATCGTGTGGGCGAAAACCGCTCTTCATTTGGACTCTCCTAGCTCCCTCTACCTATAAATATGCCCTCTCCCCCGAAATTCCAGATCATTTCCCCCCTAACCCTAGCAGATTCGTCCCCGCCGCCACCGGACACGTCCGGCCGCAGCCGAACACGTCCGGGTTGCCCCGCCGCCGCCACATGGCGCGCCGCCACTCGCCTGCCGCGGCCTGCCCGAGCCCGTCGCGGGCCCGCGCACCGCCGCCACCGGCCCGCGCCCCGCGCCTCCCGGCCCCTGCGCCGAGCGCCGCCGCCCTCCGCCGCATCCGTCGGCGTCCTGCCCCGCCGCCGGCCCCGCGGTGCCTCGCCGTCTCCCACACGCTGCCCCGCGGCTCTGCCCGCGCGCCGCCCGCCGGCGCCTCGCCGGCCGCCGCCCAAGCGCGCCGCCCGCTCGCCCCGAGCTCCCACCGGAGCTCCGCCTCGACCCGGACTAGATCCGGCGAGATCCGGCCGGAGGAGCCCCGGGTCCACCGCCCCTGGCCTCATCTCCATCGCCCTCTCCAGCTCAGGCCGCCGTTCTTCGCGAGATCCACCGGCCACCTCGTCCGTTGACTTTTTCCGCGGGTCCCTGATATTTTGCATTATCATGCCATGTTCATCGCATCATATCTCTGCATCCGTGGCTCCGTTTTGTGTGTGTAATATGTCAAATTGTTCATCTCAACGAGTACATCATTTAATTCCATTGCATCATGTTCATTTGAGCTCATCTTGATGCCTGAATCATCGTTGCAAGAGTGCTTCATAATGTTTTCTGTTGTCTGTTAACATAACGAGCTCATTTGTCATTTTTGCCATGATTGATGTGTGCATCCTATGAGGTTGATGTCTACATGTGTTTTGATCTATGCTATGTCTTCTTTACAAAGGTGCTTACCATGTATTTTTGTGATCAATGTTGTGACTAGCACAAGCATGCAAACTAGGCATCGTGATGTTGCTGATTTTAGTCCCTGTTCTGCTGTTATTTTGATGCCATGTAAACTTGATGCTACAGAGAGATGCATGCTTATTTTGAGGTACTTCAGTAAGGATGTTTTGAACATGTGGTTATGCTCTATCCATTCATGCCCTTGGTTGAAATTATGGAGTAGTCTAGCATGTCATTTTTGTGCTCTACTTTTGCTTCAAAATGTTTCCTGGCAGATTGTTTACATGTTATTCAATTTTGCCAAGCTTGTTGTAGTTGATCCATGCATCCTATGAACTTGCTCTTGCCATGCTTAGCTTAACAAACATGCCTTCTTACTGTTGGTTGCCTTGCCATGCCATTTATTGCTCTGTGGTGAGTGGTACAAGCTCACCAACATGCCTTCATAATTCTGTTTCTGTCATGTTTGAATCTGTAATATAACTTGCTATGTTTACATGGGTGCCATCATTTCTTCTGATCCTTTTTGGCTTATGGTCAGTAAGGGACTTTTGTTCTATGCAATTAGTAGATTCATGCCATGCCTTTGTTTGACATAATAATTTCCTATAACATGTTGTTTGATAGCTCTAAACATTGCAACCTGATGTTATTTTTTGTAAAGTCTGAACTGTTATTATTTGCAATCTTTCCATGTGTGTTTGAGCATGTTCTAGTGATTTCTGGAGTTAGCTCAGTGTTCATGTTTTGTTATGCTTTACCTGTGCATCATGACCATGCCTTTTGTTTTCATATTGTGATGTTGTAGCATGTTGTTTTGATGCTTGCAATATGCCTAGTTGCTGTTTTGGACAGCTTGTCCTTTAAACTTGTTTCATGTGTGTGTGTTGAACCGTTGCTCCGTTTTGAGTGTGCTTTATATGAAACTTGCTTAGAATTGCATGTAGCTTCATATTATCATGTTGCATCTTTGTTTTGAGGTGTTTGCTTGATGTTTGTATGCAATTTGCATCAATGCCATGATTAACTTGTTTTGCTCATATCTTCTAGGCCGTAGCCCCGAACTAAATGAACTTTATATGTAACTTGGCTAGAATCTCGTGTAGATCATCTTGGTGCATCTTAACTTGTTGTTTAACAACTTGAACATAAGGTTTATTCAGATCTGGACCAATTTCGAAATATGCATATGAGGACTTACCGAAATTGTTATATGTTGTTCCCGGCCTCATTTAAACTTGCTTTGATGTGTTGCTCTTGTTTGCATCATCTCTTGCCATGAGTAGCTTCATGTAGCCTTGTCATGCATCATGCTTGTTGTGCATCATGCCTTGTTCATGTGTGGTGTGTTTACCTTGTTGTGTGCTTCTTCTCGATAGTTCCCGTTTCATTGCGATCGTGAGGATTCGTTCGTCTACGATTGGTTCGGCTTCATCCGTTCATCTTCTTCATGGACTCATTCTTCTTCCTTGCGGGATTTTAGGCA
Source organism: Triticum aestivum (assembly GCF_018294505.1). Classification (NCBI taxonomy): domain Eukaryota; kingdom Viridiplantae; phylum Streptophyta; class Magnoliopsida; order Poales; family Poaceae; genus Triticum; species Triticum aestivum. The sequence goes on along the minus strand of NC_057804.1, from coordinate 283,648,388 downwards.
AGATGACCGCTACCCTGGATCTCACTACTATCATTGCTATGCTAGTTGCTTCGTTCTATCGCTTTGCTGCGCTACCTATCTTTTGCTCATCAAGCCATCCCAAATTGACATGAACCTCTAACCTTTGATACCTTTCCGACGCAAACCATTGTTTGGCTATGTTACCACTTTGCTCAGCCCCTCTTATAGCGTTGCTAGTTGCAGGCGAAGTTGAAGATTTCTCCATGGTGGACAGGATTTTTGTTGGGATATCACAATATCTCTTATATTATTAATTCATCTATATACTTGGTAAAGGGTGGAAGACTCGGCCTTATGCCTGGTGTTTTGTTCCACTCTTGCCGCCCTAGTTTCCGTCATACCGGTGTTATGCTCCCAGATTTTGTGTTCCTTACGCGGTCGGGTGATTTATGGGACCCCCTTGACAGTTCGCTTTGAATAAAACTCCTCCAGCAAGGCCCAACCTTGGTTTTACCATTTGCCTCACCACCACCTATACCCTTCCCTTGGGTCGGCCAACCCGAGGGTCATCTTTATTTTAGCCCCCCCGGGTCAGTGCTTGTCTAAGTGTTGGTCCGAACTGAGCTGCCTGCGGGGCCACCTCGGGGCAACTTGAGGGTTGGTTTTACTCGTAGCTAGACTCATCCGGTGTTGCCCTGAGAATGAGATATGTGCAGCTCCTATCGGGATTGTCGGCGCATCAGGCGGCTTTGCTGGTCTTGTTTTACCATTGTCGAAAAGTCTTGTAAACCGGGATTCCGAGTCTGATCGGGTCTTCCTGGGAGAAGGTATATCCTTCGTTGATCGCGAGAGCTTATCATGGGCTAAGTTGGGACACCCCTGCAGGGTATAATCTTTCGAAAGCCGTGCCTGCGGTTATAGGCAGATGGGAATTTGTTAATGTCCGGTTGTAGATAACTTGACACCAGATCCAAATTAAAACGCATCAACCGCGTGTGTAGCTATGATGGCCTCTTTTCGGCGGAGTCCGGGAAGTGAACACGGTTTCTGGGTTATGTTTGACGTAAGTAGGAGTTCAGGATCACTTCTTGATCATTGCTAGCTTCACGACCATTCCGCTTGCTCTCTTCTCGCTCTTATTTGCGTATGTTAGCCACCATATCCTGCTTAGTCGCTGCAGTAGCCTCACCACTTTATCTCCTTCCTTTCCCATTAAGCTTTGCTAGTCTTGATACCCATGGTAATGGGATTGCTGAGTCCTCGTGACTCACAGATTACTACAACAACAGTTGCAGGTACAGGTTACGTGATGATCATGACGCGAGAGCGATGCGTGCTTGCATTGAGTTCTTCTTCTGCTTCTTCTTCGATCAGGGGATAGGTTCCAGGTCGGCAGCCTGGGCGAGCAGGGTGGATGTCGTTTGAGTTTCTGTTTGTGTTTCATCCGTAGTCGGATGTTGATCTTATGCATTGTGATGTTGTATTCGTGTGGCATTGTATGCCTGTTGTATGTATCCCCATCTATTATGTAATGTTGATGTAATGATATCTACCTTGCAAAAGCGTTTCAATATGCGGGTCTATCCTTGGTGGGACCTTCGAGTTCCTTTTGGATAGGGTCGCATATTGGGCGTGACAAGTTGGTATCAGAGCTGACCCTCGCGGTTACACGGATGTTTGCAGACAGGTGCGCGGTCATGTTGTTCATGACGTTTGTGACCCGTCGTGGCACACGACATGAAACATGTACTGGACTGGATGCACAGACGTATGTACCAAGAGGGAACGTTCCTGTGGCCCGACGAGGACGTCGGTTCCTCTGAGTGGGGGTGTATGTGATAGCCTGGCTTATTAGGGATGATAGACTACTCATATCAATAAGGAATTACTTCTTTTCCAGAAGCCCATTCGGACAGAACTTCAAAGTTAAGCATGCTCAGCTTGGAGTAATTTCAGGATGGGTGACCGACCAGGAAGTTGCTCCAGGGTGCGAATGAGTGAGGACAAAGGGCGCAGAAAAGACTAGTATTGATCTGTGGGGCCAGTCTAGATCCCGCCCGGAGTAACGACCACCGGCGGGTGTGTCCGGGGCGCTACAAGTTGGTATCAGAGCCTCGACCGACCTTAGGAGCCCCCTTGATTGATCGTGTAGTCTGGCCGTTGTTGAGTCTAGAGGAAAACTGTTTTCGGAGTCTAGTTATATTGGAGAGTAGGAATTCTTTTTACTCCTCAGCCCCTTCGTCGCTCTGGTGAGGAATCTTGATGTAGGTGTTTTGAATTACTTGTCTCCCCTTTCAAATTTTTCTTTAGGTTCACGCAGTTGGTTTACCGGTTGTTGGTTCTCTTCTCTTTTATCCGGTGCATTTCTCGTCAAGTTGACTCGAGCCTCTTTATCTTTGAGTTCAATCCTCAGTTGTTTTCTTTTCCCACCCGCCCACCCCGCTTCTTCTCGGGACCGGAGTCCGTAATCGAGTATCCATCCTACTCGTGTGAAGTCCTTGTCTTCTTTCTTTAATGATTTCAACCAGTGTTTTCTCTTCAAGATATTCGTCGATTTCTCCCTTCCAAGTTACCTTTGTTTTCCCGCCCTCCCACCCTTTTCTTCCCGGAGTCTGACTCCCTCTCGACCATCTATTTCATTCGTGTGGAGTCTCTTCAGTCTTTCGTCAATTGTTTCAACCGGTGAATTCTCGTTTTGTTCGTCATTCTTCATCCCTTTCTTTTCCGGTGCACTCAATTCAAGTTTTTTTTCCGGGTTGATCACATTCTTTTCCTTGGCTCAAGTGTTTTCCCTGCTCGTTCGCCTCTCGCCAGTTTATCCTTCCGGAGTGCTCAAGACATCTCAGGAGATTCGTCTGTGTTCTAATTTACTTGAGGTTGTCACCTCGTTCAAATATTTCAACTGTTCCGGTGCATCATCTATATGTTCTACATCCCTTTCCAACGGTGTTCTATTTTAGTGGGCCCTAACCCACAGGTCTTTTCCCAGGATCTTACTTGACTCTTCTAATTTCCCTGGAGTTATTCTCAAATTCTTTTCAAGCGTGACGTAAGTATGAATTTCATCAGTCAGATGCCTTTCCAAGATCGTTTTCAAACTCTTTTCATTGTTGGCTCAACCTCTTCGCTTGTCATTCTACCGGAGTATCTCAGTAATTTTTGGTGGTGTTTCCCGTCGTCATTTGAAGACCGAAGAAGAAGAGTTTTCCCTCTCAATCTTGTTCATTCTCTCAAAGATTCATGGTTCTAGCTTCATTTTATCAGTCTCGAATTATTCTATTTGTCAGATATTCCTTTCTCAACCATCCGGAGTTTGTCAGGAGTTGTTTTCCCATTTCTTTTCACCGGAGGCCATCGTTTTAGAAGAATTCTTCGTCCTCTAATTATCCCGGTGCTTCATTCAAGTGTTCTTTAATCAGCTCATGATCTCTTTGTTCTCTTGCATTTTAATTCCCTCAAGTATCTTCGTACTTCTCTAATTCTTCCCGGTGATTCATTCTCTTTCATCAATCATTTCCAAATTCTTATGGTGGTTCATTCAGATTCCTTTTCCTTTGTCATCATATTAATTCATTCGTTCTTCTCAATCCTACCAGTGGTTCATGAAGACCTTCTCAAGTTTGCGATATGTCACTTCTCAATCCTTTTCAAGAAGAATAAGTAGTATGCGAAATCCATTGCTAGTCATCAATATAATTTGATGAGGATAAGCATACAATAAATCTTATTCTTATTTCCTCAAAGCGATTAATCCCTTCCTTCGGAGTTTGTTCGTGAGGAATAAATTCTAGTTCCAAGTGTTTTCATCTTTTCTTTTCCGGAGTTCAAATTTCCTCGACCATTTCGTCGGAACCTCCATCTAAATCATCGCAAGGCTCATCTTATTCTTTCATCCTTCATTCTATCTCATCATCCTTTTGTAACAGGAGTTCTTCATGGTGGTTCTTCACGATTTAATCCATTCTTCAAGTCTCATCAAGATTTTGTTGGTGGAGTTCAAGTATCTTTTCTTCTCGCGTCTCGAAGTGCAATTAACTCTCCGTTTTCTTTTGAAATGAAGTTTTGCATTTCTTCTTTCTTCCCAGCTATCCAATCATTTTCTGTTCGTGGCCGGTTATCACCTTATGATCTTGAGATGTAACCTATAGGTCCACAACAAGCTTATTCTTTCGTTGTTGATTTTCTCAACAACTCCGTTCAACCTTTCCTTCTAAGTTCTTTTCTTTCAATTCTTTAAATTCTTCCGGAGGTTTTGTGTTGTTCCTTGTCAAGTATCTTTCAATCCTCTCAAGCTCGTGTTCTATTCCTCCATGTTTTAACCGGAGTGCTGCCTAAATGCTTTTCAGCCTTATTCGTTTCTTATCTCATTCTAACCGGAGTTGTTTCATAGTCTATCTGATTCCGTGAGGTTTCAATTCTCGTCATTCTCACCGTTCCTCTCTTCTTCTCGAGTGCTCTCGATTCTTTGCTTCTTCTCTTGAATTCTTGCTTCACCTCATCCTTTTTCCCTTCCGTCTCGGTCCTAAGATCTCGGGACGAGATCTCTTATTAGTGGAGGAGTGTTGTAACGCCCTGGATCCGATGTGCCAGGTGTCTGCCAGTTATTCACCATAGTTGCCATGTCATTTGCTTGCATGTTGCATTTTATCATGTCATTATGTGCATTGCATTGCATACGTGTTCGTCTCATCCATCCGAGCATTTTCCCCGTTGTCCGTTTTGCAATCCGGCGCTCCTATGTCATCCGGCGTCCCCTTCTTGCCTCTCTTCATGAGCGGGTGTTAAACACTCTCGGAATGGACCGAGTCTTGCCAAGCGGCCTTGGTATAGCACCGGTAGACCGCCTGTCAAGTTTCGTGCCATTTGGAGTTCGTTTGATACTCCAACGGTTAACCGCATAGCCCGAAAGCCCCCTTTCTCTTTGCAGCCCAACACCCTTCCAAACTGGCCCAAAACCCATCTAACTCCCCTCCATGCTCTCGGTCGTTCGATCACGATTGTGTCGGCGAAAACCGCTCCTCATTTGGACTCTCCTAGCTCCCTCTACCTATAAATATGCCCTCTCCCCCGAAATTCCGGATCATTTCCCCCCTAACCCTAGCAGATTCGTCCCCGCAGCCACCAGACACGTCCGGCCGCAGCCGGACACGTCCGGGTCGCCCCGCTGCCGCCACGTGGCGCGCCGCCACTCGCTTGCCGCGCCGCCCTCACCGCGGCCCGCCCGAGCCCGTCGCGGGCCAGCGCGCCGCCGCCACCGGCCCGCGCCCCGCGCCTCCCGGCCCCGCGCCGAGCGCCGCCGCCCTCCGCCGCCTCCGCCGGCGTCCTGCCCTGCCGCCGGCCCCACGGCACCTCGCCGTCTCCCGCCCGCCACCCCGCGGCTCTGCCCGCGCGCCGCCCGAGCGCGCCGCCCGCTCGCCCCGAGCTCCCGGCGGAGCTTCGCCTCGATCCGGACCTGATCCGGCGAGATCCGGCCGGAGGATCCCCGGATCCGCCGCCCCTGGCCTCATCTCCATCGCCCTCTCCAGCTCCGGCCGCCGTTCTCCGGCGAGATCCACCGGCCACCTCGTCCGTTGACTTTCTCCGCGAGGTCTAAAATTCCCGTCCCTCATATTTTGCATTATCATGCCATGTTCATCGCATAATATCTCTGCATCCGTAGCTCCGTTTCGTGCATGTAATATGTCAAATTGTTAGCCTCAACGAGTACATCATTACATTCCATTGCATCATGTTCATTTGAGCTCATCTTGATGCCTGAATCATCGTTGCAAGAGTGCTTCATAATGTTTTCTATTGTCTGTTAACAGAACGAGCTCATTTGTCATTTTTGCCATGATTGATGTGTGCATCCTATGAGGTTGATGTCTACATGTGTTCTGATATGCTATGTCTTCTTTACAGAGGTTCTTACCATGTATTTTTGTGATCAATGTGGTGACTAGCACAAGCATGCAAACTAGGCATCGTGATGTTGCTGATTTTAGTCCCTGTTCTGCTGTTATTTTGATGCCATGTAAACTTGATGCTACAGAGAGATCCATGCTTATTTTGAGATACTTCAGTAAGGATGTTTTGAACATGTGGTTATGCTCTATCCATTCATGCCCTTTGTTGCAATTATGGAGTAGTCTAGCATGTCATTTTCGTGCTCTACTTTTGCTTCAAAATGTTTCCTGGCAGATTGTTTACATGTTATTCAATTTTGCCAAGCTTGTTGTAGTTGATCCATGCACCCTATGAACTTTCTCTTGCCATGCTTAGCTTCAGAAACATGCCTTCTTACTGTTGGTTGCCTTGCCATGCCATTTATTGCTCTGTGGTGAGTGGTACAAGCTCACCAACATGCCTTCATAATTCTGTTTCTGTCATGTTTGAATCTGTAATATAACTTGCTATGTTTACATGGGTGCCATCATTTCTTCTGATCCTTTTTGGCTTATGGTCAGTAAGGGACTTTTGTTCTATGCAATTAGTAGATTCATGCCATGCCTTTGTTTGACATAATAAGTTCCTGTAACATGTTGTTTGATAGCTCTAAACATTGCAACCTGATGTTATTTTCTGTAAAGTCTGAACTGTTATTATTTGCAATCTTTCCATGTGTGTTTGAGCATGTTCTAGTGATTTCTCGAGTTAGCTCAGTGTTCATGTTTTGTTATGCTTTACCTGTGCATCATGACCATGCTTTTTGTTTTCATATTGTGATGCTGTAGTATGTTGTTTTGATGCTTGCAATATGCCTAGTTGCTGTTTTGGACAGCTTGTCCTTTAAACTTGTTTCATGTGTGTGTGTTGAACCGTTGCTCCGTTTTGAGTGTGCTTTATATGAAACTTGCTTAGAATTGCATGTGGCTTCATATTATCATGTTGCATCTTTGTTTTGAGGTGTTTGCTTGATGTTTGTATGCATTTTGCAACAATGCCATGTTTAAGTTGTTTTGCTCATATCTTCTAGGCCGTAGCCCCGAACTAAATGAACTTTATATGTAACTTGGCTAGAATCTCATGTAGATCATCTTGGTGCATCTTAACTTGCTGTTTAACAACTTGAACATAAGGTTTATTCAGATCTGGACCAATTTCGAAATATGCATATGAGGACTTACCGGAATTGTTATATGTTGTTCCCGGCCTCATTTAAACTTGCTTTGATGTGTTGCTCTTGTTTGCATCATCTCTTGCCATGAGTAGCTTCATGTAGCCTTGTCATGCATCATGCTTGTTGTGCATCATGCCTTGTTCATGTGTGGTGTGTTTACCTTGTTGTGTGCTTCTTCTCGATAGTTCCCGTTTCGCTGCGATCGTGAGGATTCGTTTGTCTATGATTGGTTCGGCTTCATCCGTTCATCTTCTTCATGGACTGGTTCTTCTTCCTTGCGGGATTTCAGGCAAGATGACCGCTACCCTGGATCTCACTACTATCATTGCTATGCTAGTTGCTTCGTTCTATCGCTTTGCTGCGCTACCTATCTTTTGCTCATCAAGCCATCCCAAATTGCCATGAACCTCTAACCTTTGATACCTTTCCTACGCAAACCGTTGGTTGGCTATGTTACCGCTTTGCTCAGCCCCTCTTATAGCGTTGCTAGTTGCAGGCGAAGTTCAAGATTTCTCCATGGTGCACAGGATTTTGGTTGGGATATCACAATATATCTTATATTATTAATTCATCTATATACTTGGTAAAGGGTGGAAGACTCGGCCTTATGCCTGGTGTTTTGTTCCACTCTTGCCGCCCTAGTTTCCGTCATACCTGTGTTATGTTCCCGGATTTTGCGTTCCTTACGCGGTCGGGTGATTTATGGGACCCCCTTGACAGTTCGCTTTGAATAAAACTCCTCCAGCAAGGCCCAACCTTGGTTTTACCATTTGCCTCACCACCACCTATACCCTTCCCTTGGGTCGGCCAACCCGAGGGTCATCTTTATTTTAGCCCCCCCCCCGGACCAGTGCTTGTCTAAGTGTTGGTCCGAACTGAGCCTCCTGCGGGGCCACCTCGAGGAAGCTTGAGGGTTGGTTTTACTCGTAGCTAGACTCATCTGGTGTTGCCCTGAGAACGAGATATGTGCAGCTCCTATCGGGATTGTCGGCGCATCGGGCGGCTTTGCTGGTCTTGTTTTACCATTGTCGAAAAGTTTTGTAAACCGGGATTCCGAGTCTGATCGGGTCTTCCTGGGAGAAGGTATATCCTTCGTTGATCGCGAGAGCTTATCATGGGCTAAGTTGGGACACTCCTGTAGGGTATAATCTTTCGAAAGCCGTGCCTGCGGTTATAGGCAGATGGAAATTTGTTAATGTCCGGTTGTAGATAACTTGACACCAGATCTGAATTAAAACGCATCAACCGCGTGTGTAGCCGTGATGGTCTCTTTTCGGCGGAGTCCGGGAAGTGAACACGGTTTCTGGGTTATGTTTGACGTCGGTAGGAGTTCAGGATCACTTCTTGATCATTGCTAGCTTCACGACCGTTCCGCTTGCTCTCTTCTCGCTCTTATTTGCGTATGTTAGCCACCATATCATGTTTAGTCGCTGCAGCAGCCTCACCACTTTATCTCCTTCCTTTCCCATTAAGATTTGCTAGTCTTGATACCCATGGTAATGGGATTGCTGAGTCCTCGTGACTCACAGATTACTAAAATAAAAGTTGCAGGTACAGGTTACGCGATGATCATGACGCGAGAGCGATGCGTGCTTGCATTGAGTTCTTCTTCTGCTTCTTCTTTGATCGGGGGATAGGTTCCAGGTCGACAGCCTGGGCTAGCAGGGTGGATGTTGTTTGAGTTTCTGTTTGTGTTTCATCCGTAGTCGGATGTTGATCTTATGTATTGTGATGTTGTATTCGTGTGGCATTGTATGCCTCTTGTATGTATCCCCATCTATTATGTAATGTTGATGTAATGATATCCACCTTGCAAAAGCGTTTCAATATGCGGGTCTATCCTTGGTGGGACCTTCGAGTTCCTTTTGGATAGGGTCGCATATTGGGCGTGACAAAAGAACACCCATATGCAAAGTGAGAGAAGGAGTTGTGCATCTCTTCAACAAGTTGTTTTGGATGACCCGTGTGCAACCACTTACAAACAATTAGGTAAGATTTGGATCTGTCATATTGGGTATGTTGCCATTTGTCAAACTGGAAAGACTGACATTTGTTGATCTTGTAACATTGCCATTTGTCAACCTTGTAACACTGCGATTTGTCAAAATATGAAGCTAAAAATCACTAGCAGTATCTAATTTTTGCAACTAAAATTCAGTAATTAAGCATAGATGGAGGCGAGGAGGCGTGTCAGCCGGGCATGCATCGGGCGGCGCAGTACTATTTGATTTGACAGCTGGCGGTGCAGTTCCCGATACAGCTTTAATGCAGACGAGGGAGAGGGTAGTGGTTCTCGAAATGTTGAACGACCAATGATGCATCCTCCTTCAATTAGCATCATGAATGCATGAGGGAAGTAATGGGAGGAGGACCGGGAAAAGCGGCAGCACGATGTGAATGCAACGCAGTTTGCACTCACATAAAGGCGCCCCTCCATTCCAATGCATCTACCACATAGTACGCACCTAAGCATTTCCCTAAGCACCTACGCTAAGCACAAAAGTGCTCAGTCCAGACCCATGGCGGCGATGCGTGTGAGCGGCCAGCGGCTGTGCCAGACGGTCCACGACACCGGCCTACGGCATGGCACCAAGGATCGTCTCTAGACGGTGCCGTCGACGTCATCTATGACTCTCTGTTGGACCAGATGATCGTTGCCACCACCAACAAGTTCACCGTCGTCAAGAAGCTCGGGGACGACATCGCTGTACTCCTCCAGCCCGCGCTCCCTGGCTCCTCATTGCCTGCCACCCTAATCGGCCTCCATGGTTAGAACCTCTTTCATGCACTGATGGCCCTGCGACTGCCCGCCGACGCCACGAAGAATGTCCACCTGGAGGTCGCGCTCGCTGCGAGGTGCCTCGCCCTGCAAGAATTCGTTGACCTACACATCCACGTGTACGAGAAAACCATGTACATAGGTATCTACAAGGCCAGTCAGGACGCTACGACGTTTGCCTTCTTCAACCGGATGGAAGCCTTGGATGCCTTTGCTGAGAAGCACCTTGACCTCGCCATAAAAGCCGCCGCTCCTTAGACGCCGGTCTATGGCCCGGCGCACTGAGTTGAGGAGGATGAGGTCCTACGTTGATGGATGCATCTTTATTCTTGCCTCCTTAATTCTTATTGTGTTATTGCATTCTCGTTCCAGTCAATACAGACATGTGTGATCCCTTTGCTTAATTATATGCATCACTATAACTAGTACTCCATCCGTGAATTTATAAGTTGTACTTCCAGTGTTTGGGGCCGGCGCACGACACAATAAGCACACCCACGACGGCACATACAGAGAGGACATCCAACGGTTCCAATGGCGATTTGTAAAAATATGCAGCTAAAAATCACTAGCACTATCTAATTTTTGCAACTCAAATTTAGTAATTAAGCATAGATTTCATTCATAGTTTAAACATTCATGCTTAATCTATACAAACAGTTCAACCGTTAGGCGTTGTGGCGCGCTCGGGTTGTGGAAAACTTTTCCTTGCATGTTCAACTGCTCTATGTTACGCGCTCGGGTTGCTCGCCGTTGAGGCGACCACAGAGCACTCTGCTCGCGTCCCTCCGCACGCGCTCTGTCAGCGGTTGGGCCTACGCACGATCATGTCGGGGGCCCCATATGCATGCGATTGCGTCGCGCGTTGCCACGCGATGCAGTTACGTGCGGCACGATGGTGTTACGCGCTGCGAATTAGAACTGCCATCAGAACATGCCATCCGGCCTCCCCTTTAATTCCCACGGCCATTATAACCTTAGTCTCTTCAACCTTTCAATCGCGCCCCACAACACAACAAGCACACCCATGACGACACATAGAGAGGGGATGTCTAGCGGCACTCCGATGGAGTTCAACGAGCATAAAGTGGAGACCCACGCAAGGGAGAAGGATCTCTCGGTGGTGTACACCATCGACCCAGCCGTGGTGGACGACTACATCAACACCGTTGAGCAGTTGCTTGCTGGAGACAAGTACTAGGTGGTCGGCATCGACCTCTAGTACACCGCTGGTAGTCCTAGCTTAGATCAGAAGGTTGTCGTTGCCCAGTTGTCCATGCGCCATCATGTCCTCATCTACCACTACTGCATGGCCAGAGAGCCTTGCGACCGTTTCAACAGGTTTGTCAATAGCACCGACTACAAGTTCGCCACGGTGGAAACCACTGACGATGTAAAAGCGCTCATTGTTACGGGCTTGGCCTACCAGAACCTTGTCGAAATCCGTGACCACTACAAGGTCTGGGGCAGCATGAAGGACTCCCTGGTCGAACTCGCCTCGGCCATCATCGACCCCTACTATGAAAAGATGAAGCAGGATGCCCAGAGAAAAAGTGTCATATCCTAGCACAGGGCCTGGATGCGGCGACTGGATGAACCTCACCTCAGGTTCGTGGCCAAGAGCGTCTACACGTGCTACGAGATGCACAGGTGGATCATTGACATGAGGAAGTGCCTCGTTACCCAAATCGACGATCCCGGATCGAGCCACAAGCAGAGCAAGTGTCACAAGAAGTATATGATGATCAGATGATCATTTATGCTAGTTAATCATGCATGTAATACATAGTTTACTTTATTGGTGTGTGGAAGTGTCATGTGTGTAGTAGCCACCTATGAAATTATGCATGTAATAGTTTACTTTGCTGTGTGCAAATGCCATGGTTGTAGTAGCCACCTATGTAATTGGATGTTTAATTTGGTTATGCAACCATGTCATTATAAGTGTGTGTGTGTGTGTGTGTGTGTGTGTGTGTGTGTGTATGTTGTTGTTCTCTATGCAATCCCATCACACAACACACACGTCTTCTTAGCAACAATCGTCTGTATTATTATCGGTCTTCGCACACACCTTGTTATATTGAACCATTTATGTTCTCTTGTCTCAACACAAACAGTTCATCCGCGTGAACCGCATGCCATATATCGCACACACCTTGATTTGGTTGATCATTTCTTTTGTGTTGCCTAATCACAAATAGTTCATCCTAGTGAACCGTATGTTGTTTATCGCACACACCTTCATCTGGCTGCCTGTTTCTTTTGTTGCTCCTCATCGCAAATGGTTAATTGCACTGTATTGTATGTCGTACTTCACACACGGAACTAAAATATGAACCGCGTTTGATGTATACGTCATCGCAAACGTTTTGCACATTTTTGACATTTTTTTACACCACCGTTGGCGACTAATGCATCGCATACAATTTCGTCAAAGGGTCTCTGATTGTAGTGTCGCGCTAGCAGCATCCTGTAGTAGTGAGAGTCAAGTTCTACCTCCGACTCATCATCATCATCATAGTCATCCAAGTTACATAACTTGGAGGGGTTGGTGTTCTTCTTGGCAGGCTTTTTTGCCTAGTTTTTTGTCCGGGTCTTCTTGGTCGTTTTTTCTTGCAACTTCCTCTTCCAGAAAGGAGAGTCAGCATGTGGAAATAAAGTTGGTTACCAGATAGTTTAAATGGGTGATTAAACCGGAAATAGCTTACAAACTTACAGCTGGCGGCCGATTGAGAGTGCAGAAAGGATTTAGCCCAGCTTTGCTGCAGTCTGCCAAACTCTCGTTCAGCAATGACTTGGCCAAACTCTCGTCTTCAGTCATCTGAATCTAGCAGTGGCGTAGCGGGTCTTTCAAGTCGCCGGTATACTCACACATTAAGTCGGGACGGATGCTTAAGGGCAAGATTCTCCATGAAACCCAACATCAGACAAGGTCAATGTCGGGTAAGCCGTTAGCCATGACGGCTCTAATTTTGGAAAAATGGGCACATATGTGGCACGTTCTTTGTGCTGATATGATTTGGGAGTTGGTGTTGGTTGCTAAGTTGGTGTTCACGGTAAACCAACAGGGGATTTTCACCCTCTGGAGATGTGTCTTGGCAGTAAAACCAAGTCTAGTTCTAGTCCTTAGGATGACTGAGCAGCTTGGCACTGGGAAGGTGGCTTCTTTCTGCCTCTGAATTGAAATTCCACCTAGCTGCAGGCTAGGCTCGTCTGTTAATTCAGTCTGCCGGTTCAAGTAATATAATTCCCTGAACAATTCGACAATGGGCTCTTGTTGAAATAAACCTCGCAAAAAACTTGGAAGTTGCAGATGTTTGAAACAGAGTTGGGCCTGATATCTTGCGGATGAAGTTTGAAGAAGTGCAGTATGTCACGGAAATTTTTTGAACCGGGCGGTGTGAACCCTCGGAGCATATGATCAGTAAAAACAATTACTTCGCCCTCCTTAGGCTTATGAGGGTTTTCAGTGTTTGTGACCCTCCAGTGGATGACATCTTTGTTGGCCAAGACGCCTATCTGTACAAACTCGTTAAAATCCTCCTCCGTGACCGGGAAGCTACCCAGTTGCATGAAGTGATAGTTTTGGTCAATGTTGAGGACGAAGGTCTGAAAAGAAAATATTGCCAGTTTAAGACTATGTTGTTAAGCCGGCCATTGATTCAAAGGTAAGGGCCATAAATATCCAATGTGTTAAGCCGGAAGACATCACTGAGTTATGCAGATACGTATTTTGGCGGCTTAAAAGGGGACTAATGCTATATGATGGGTTACGGTTTATCAGCTAAGCCGCCCAGACAGTTGACATATTTCAGATATATAGGTGAGGGATTGCAAAGTGTTGGACAAACATATTCTAAAGATTGGTGCAATCATTTTGGATCTGCGGCAGTTAAGAAAACAAAATAAATTCAAGACCTAAAGTGAGGGCAGTGGAAGAACTCATGTGTTCAGATGGATCTTGTGCAGGAAAAGTATCTACTGCGATTGGAAAAAGGATGCTAAAACTACTACCGGGCGTTTTTCAGTATCATATTCAGAATCAACTACACGATCCAGGAAAGAGCAAAGAAGAACAGAGAGGAACTCCAATGAACAACGGAACCCTAATGCAGATCTGTAGCAAGGGATGATGGATTCCTGTTGGTGCTGATGGGCAGCAGAGAAGTGCCGTGATTTCTTGACGCGTTCAGGTTGATGCAGCGGCCTGGCGTCGGGCTATGGAAGAAGGATGACGGTGGTGGCGGAGCTCTGGTCGCAGTTGTGTTGAGAGGAAGAAGAAGAGGTAGTGGTAGGGGTTAAAAGTGAAAACAGCGCCCCCTGTCCCTATTTATAAGGCAGTGAATAGATGGAATGCGCTGGAATCGAGAAGGCCAAAAATTGATTGTGGCTACATGGATGCCTTCGTTTTCGTGGATGCCATTAAAGGTAAAGATATACTGAGATGTTATTGGCTTCGTGTGAAGTTAATGCGAGATGACGTCATGGCGGGTTAACACCATTTTGAAGTATCACGTCATGGCGGGTTACCACAAATTCATAAAGTTGATGATGAAAGATTCTGCTAAGTCAAGTACTGAAGATTGATATGAAGAAATTCAAATCAACCTGGGGCCTAATGTTGGGGATATAACTATTGGGTATGACCCGCCTAGGAGGGGCAGGGTCATACCATTGGTGACTCAAGAATGAAGATGGCGGGTTATGAAGCAAGCCTATTGAAGGCCCAAGACCCAGAGGCAACTTGAGGCCCAAGAGGATAAACCGCCATATGTGTAACTTGTATTGTAAGGCAAGCTTAGTTAGTCATCGAGCCGGACACGTTGTGTATGAGCCGGCCGGGACTCTATAAGCCTCCAGGTATCAGCCTGTGTATATAAAGGGGTGATCCGGCGGAAGGTTAGGACAAGAAACAACAATTCGAGAACTACGTCAAGCGTATATGCTCCTTGGTAATCGAAACCCAAGCAATACAACCTAAAGCAGGAGTAGGCTTTTACCTTGTTGAGAGGGGCCGAATCCGGGTAAACTCTTTGTGTCATTTGTCCCGTTCAACCCCTTCAAGCTAACTACGTCGCGATGGCTCCACACCTAAGTCCTTTTGCTAGGTCATCTGCCATGTTAAGTCCACAGTAGGTCTCATCATCGTCCTCTGAATCAACCTCGACACCATCCTCCTCCCCGGAGAGTCGCCTTCCTTCTTCAGCCCGAGCACATTTATCCGCCAAGGTGTACAACTCATTGACAGTCTTGGGCAGCCGGACGTTCATTTTGGACCGTATCATTCTGTTGCGCGCGTTCGAATGGAATGCGGCAATCACAACTGTTGGATGTATCTCTGGATTTTTTCAGTGCACTTGACTGAACCTTTGCATATACTTTCGCAAGTTCTCTCTTCCTTCTGTGGAAGGACTTGCAAGCCACTGGGCCGTCCGTGCTCTTGATTGCCACCCGTGAAGGCGCCAACAAATTCATTGCACAAGTCAACCCATGATGAAATGGAATTCTCTAGAAGGTGCATCAGCCACGACCTCACGTTTGGCTTGAGTACCAAAGTGAAGTAGTTGGCGAACACCTTCTCATCCCTACCCCCGACAGCTTGAACGGCAATTATGTAAATGCTCAAGAACTCTGCTGGGTTTAACTTTCCATTATATTTTTCTGGTAACTCTGGCTTGAAGACCCGGGCAGATGGCCAGCGGACCTGCCACAGCTCACGAGTGAGGGCAGGGCACCCAACCTCATAAGGCAAGTACCCTCCATCACTTGGCGCAGGCTCATTAATGTCTGGGCTATTGTGTATGTCAGATTGACGGCGGGTCTCCCAGCATCGCTCTATGATGACGTGTGCATCTTCCCTCCGCCGATCTTCTTGGAGCCGCTGCTGATCCCGGTGGGTTCATGGGTCAGACGAGGCCATCGATGCTTCGTCGGGTTCGTGGACATGTTGCTCTTGTTGCTATCGCCTCTGGGTCTGCTGTCACGGAGGGGACTACGCCATCAGTGTGGCCCCCTTGATGCGGCTATCAACCCGGGCTGATGTTGCTGTTCGTGGGTACCATCATGGCTTTGCCTGCTGCGATTTTCCAGCTTTAGCGAAGCCGATCAAACTCTAGATGGTGGCCCTCCACTCATCCATTTGATCAGCCACTGGTGGGACTCTCAGTAGGAGTTGGGCCTGCGCCATGGCTTCCATAGCTATACTCGGCATAGCTGATGAGGCAGACCGTGATGTCGCTTGAGTCCTGGTAGTACCAGCAGGGGCGTCATCGTGAATAGGTCGCCAAGGCAGCCTGGTGATGAGTGGGTCACGCTCGGGGACCGAGAACCCCGTTCGGCGCTCCGTCTTGCTCGCCTCGCTCCGGGCAAGGCGCGTGCCCAGAAGCCACACTTCTGATAGGTACGGCTAGAAGGTCACAACTCGCGCCAGAGCGGACGTCATTATTGCAGTTGCCCCCGCTAGTGCGCCAAGGAGGCGGAGACTGAACATTTCCTCCACCCACGGCTTGCAGGTTATGCCCGTAAGGATGTTGTCGATGCTTCCCTCCCCCAGCGTCTCCTACTCCAGCTTCGGCTGCGGGGGACACAACAGTGACGACGCCTGTGTCGGTCGTGTCTCCGGTGGTACCCGCCTCACCCAACGCCGTTGTGGCGCCTACGGTGTCTGTGGCCGTGTGCGAGGGGGCCTTCGAAGTAGAAGGGTGCATGGTTGTGCCGGGCTTCTTCTTGGGTGCCATGGATGAAGACGATTATGATGATGATTGACGCGCTATTCACAACTTCGGATTTGCTCAAGCGATTCCCCCTACCTGATGCACCAAATATGTCATGGAGGAACACGATCACCTATGGGGCCCCTGGCCCCTTGTGGTTCGGCAAGGGGGAGGTCACGTTGAACAAATAGCATAGGCAATGAAGCAGCACAATGATGATGACACTGGTTGTTTTTACCTTGGTTCGGGCTGCTGGGGATCATAAAACCTTACTCCCACTTTTGGTGGATTGACTGGAGGAACACAATGAACACGCAACGCTGAAGCCCGGCAAGGTGGCCTTGTGGAGAGCTGCTACGCGCGTAAAAGTGTGCAAGGGTCTGAATCCCTTTCTAGGTTTCCTTAGACCTCCTTTTATAGATCAAGGGGTAACCATAGTGGCAAAATTGTCTTTATCTGGTGATTAGATAGCTAATAGTGCTATCATACCTAACTCTGGTAGTTAGGACAAAATGCATTAAATGCACTGCTAGGTGTCATGGTGACGGTGAAGCCCGGCAAGCCTGTCGTGCCGCTTAATCATCTTCTGCTTATCTACTTGACATGCCTCTAGATGGGTGTCATGCAAGGATAATCCGTCTTCCAATGGGACGCCACGTGCTTAGTGGAAGCCACTTAATCATCAGGAGGCTCGACACCGCATTGATAAGTGATTTGCATTGTGGTGCGGTGGAGCAATGGAGCGGTGGTACCTTGGCGGAGGTTCTTACCCTTGGCGGTCGCGGCATGCCTGCCAGGGTAATCTTGGACTTGTCTTTGGGGTGGTCTTGACCTGGCCGGGCTCTCCTGCTCGGCAATGGAGGCCTTCCCAAGGTGATTCCCTACTGTGTTGCATGTTGACTTGTTCTTCTTGATCCGCTCATTGATCTCACAAAGAGCGGTGTCTCTATCTTGGCCTTACTTTGTATGTTGGTGTCGGACACGTGATGCCAGCACGCTTGTGTATAAGTCCAGGCAACAAAAGTGAATATTTGTTGCACCGACACCTTTCCTCTTCAAGGGAAAAATCAACGCAAGCTCAAGAAGTAGCTGGAAGAATTTTTGGCACCGTTGCCGGGGAGGTTCTACATCAAGCCTACAAAGTACCCATCATAAACTCTCATCTCTTGCACTTACATTATTTGCCTTTTGCCTCTTGTTTTCCTCTACCCCCCTTCTAAAACATTTTCAAAAAAATAGAAAACTATTTTCCTTTTATTCGCCCTTCTTCCATTCGTCTTTTTCATTTGCTTTTCATTTGTTTGTGTGCTAGATTGCTTTGTTTGTCACGATGTCTCAAGAAAATACCAAGTGGTGTGACTTTTCCAACACTAATAATAATGATTTTATTAGTACTCCGATTGCTCCTGCCACTAATGTGGAATCTTATGAAATTAGTATCCGCTTTGTTGAATCTGTTTATGAAAGAACAATTTGCTGGTAGTCCTAATGAAGATGTCGCATCCCATCTAAATACTTTAGTTGAGTTGTGTGATTTGCAAAAGAAAAGATGTGGATAATGATATTGTTAAGTTGAAGCTATTTCCGTTCTCACTAGAGATCATGCTAAAACTTGGTTTTCATCTTTGCCTAAAAATAGTATTGATTCATGGAAGTGTAAAGATGCTTTCATTTCCAAGTATTTTCCTCCCGCTAAGATCATCTCCCTTAGTAACGATATAATGAATTTTAAGCAACTTGATCATGAACATGTTGCACAATTTGGGAGAGGATGAAATTGATGATAAGAAATTTCCCTACTCATGGTTTAAGTTTATGGATGATCATACAAAATTTTCATGCCGGATTGAATGTTGCATCTGGAAATCTTTTAGATTCCGCCATGGGAGGTACTTTTATGGAAATATGTTGGGATAAGCTACGAAACTCCAAGATAGTATTATGGCAAATTTCTCTCAATGGCATACCGAAAGATCTTCTACTAGTAAAAAAGTGCATGCAATTGAAGAGATTAATACTTTGAGTAGAAAGATGGATGACCTTAGAAAATTGATTGCTAGTAAGAGTGCTCTTATTGATCCTAATGATATGCCTTTGTCCTCTTCGGTTGGGAAAATAATGAATCTGTGGATGTGAATTTTGTTGGCATGAACAATTTTCATAATAAGGCATATAGAGGTAATTTCAACCCTAGGCTGTTTCCTAGTAATTCTTCTAATAATTATGGTAATTCCTACAAAACTTCTTATGGAAAGTATAATAAATACCCTCTGATCTTGAGAACAATATTAAATATTTCATTGATTCTCAAAAAGTTTTCAATGCTATGGTTGAACAAAAATTGTTCAAGATTGATGATTTGGCTAGGAACATTGATAGAATTTCTCATGAGATTGTGAAGGTATTAGCAGCTGAGTTGTCAATTCAACCAGAGCTGGAGATAAATTATCTACAGCAAGGTCATTAGTGGCACAGTAATATGATTGTTTTGATAATAGCAGCAGTAGCAATAGTAACGGCAACAGTGATAGCAGCGATATTGTAGCAGTAACGATAGCAGTACCAACAGTAGTAACATAGCAACAACAATATAAGATAAATTCGTAGGCATTGGATTGGTGACTCGTTGGATGATATTCATCATGAGACAGTTATAACCAAGTGCGATATGACAATAGCTCCAGTTCATAAATATAATTTAGGCATGTGTTCCGTAAATAGTCATACATGCTTATGGAAAGAACTTGCATGAGATATTTTGTCCTACCCTCCTGTGGCAGAGGGGTCCTATCGGAAAATAAGGGATATTAAGTCCTCCTTTTAATAGAGAACCAGAACAAAGTATTAGCACACGTTGAATACATGAACTCCTCAAACTACGGCCATCATCGGGAGTGGTCCCGACTATTGTCACTCCGGGGTTGTCGAATCATAACATGTAGTAGGTGACCATAACTTGCAAGATCGGATCAAGAACATGGATATAATGGTGATAACGTAAACGGTTCAGATCTGAAATCATGGCACCCGGGTCTAAAGTAACAAGCATTAAGCATGGCAAAGTCATAGCAACATCAATCTCAGAATATAGTGGATACTAGGGATCACGCCCTAACAAAACTAACTCGATTACATGATGAATCTCATCCAACTCCTCACCGACTAGCGAGCCTATGAAGGAATTACTCACTCCCGGTGGGGAGCATCATAGAATTAGCTATGGAGATGACGAAGATCGAAGATCCCCCTCTCCAGAGCCCCGAACAGACTCCAGATCTGGCCTCCCGGTGAAGTACAGGAGACGGCGGCGGCTTCGTCTCGTGAAACGCAATAATTCTTTCTCCCTGGTTTTTATGGAGTAATGTGATTTTATAGCGTCGGTTTCAGGGTCAACGGGGCCACCAGGTGGGCAGCACCCACCTGGGCGCGCCCTATTGGGTTGTGCCCACCCAGGTGACCCCCTCAGGTACCTCTTGGCTCCAGAAATTCCCTTTATTGACATAAACAATCCTCGCAAAGTTCCGTTCCATCCCGAGAACTTCTATTTCTGCACAAAAACAACCCCATGGTAGTTCTGCTGAAAACAATGTTAGTCCGGGGTTAGTTTATTTCAAATCATGCAAATTAGAGTCCAAAACAAGAGGAAAAGCATTAGGAAAATTAGATACATTGGAGACGTATCAACTCCCCCAAGCTTAAATCTTTGCTTGTTCTCAAGTAATTCAGTTGATAAACTGACAGTGAAAAAGAAAAACTTTTATGAACTCTTTTGCTCTTGTTTCATAAATAATCTTAAACAGCACCCAGGTTTTCAGCAAGGATTATAACTAACCATGTCGACAATAACTCTTATAACTTATATTAACTCATATCAATGACATAATCAACTAGAGAGCAATAATAAGACAACTCAAATAGCAACATGTTGTCAAAACAACCATGATATAATATGACAATAGTGGTATCTCGCTAGCCCTTTCTGAGACCGCAAAACATAAATGCAAAGCACCCCCAAAGTTCAAGCAGCGACTAAACATTCTAATTCATGGTAGAAAATATCCAGTCATGATGCACCCAACATTATCTACACACAATGCATCAGCAAGATAACAGTGCTCTCAGGTTCTGGTGGTTATTTCAGAAGGTGATGACACAACATAAAAGTAAATAGATAGTCCCTTCGCAGAGGGAAGTAGTGATTTGCAGAGGTGCCGGAGCTCAAGTTTTTAAAACAGAGGTAAATGATATTTTGAGGCATGCACCCTTCTCATTTACTTCATGACCATCAGTTATCAATATCTTCCATGCTAAACATGCTAATGGCGGTTCCCTAGTGGAAATGTAAAGGTTATGACTCCACTAGGAGTTTTTGTTTGATTATTTGTAAGCTCTTTTCTTTTTGCAGTTTGGGACTGGGCATCCCTATTACCGCCCTTTTCTCGTGCGATGGCAACTGAAGAAACACTCGACCTGAGACTAACCCGCATAGCAAGGAACATATTGACTACCTTCTGTCGTTCCATGAACGATCTAGACACACAAAAAGGGTATTTATTTAAATTTACTTAGGACGGCAGGGTAATACCGCATATAGGTATGTATGGTGGACTCATCTGGAATAACTTGGGATTCATGTTTTTGATGTACAAGCAGAGTTCCCACTTAGTAAAGGCAAAGGCTAGAAAATAGGTTGAGAAGCGGCCAGCTAGAGAGCAACAAAGGTCATGAACATGCATTATGCATAAGCAACATTGGATACTAGCATGAGTAGGATATGAACACCATGACCATAAATATCATAGAGTCTATGTTGGTTTTGATTCAACTACATGCATGAACATGTGCCAAGTCAAGCCATTCGAACATTCAGAGGAGGATACCATATCATCATACTACATCACAAACATTTTAATGCAATGCTGATATCCAAGATAAGTCATTATTCACTCCTAGCTACTTACGCATGGCACGAGGAACTATAATCTCTAAATGTCATTGCAAACATGTTTGATCATAATAGGCTGAATCATGGATACTAGCTTAAACATATTTACAAAAACAGAACAAGTCGAGTTCATACACGTTTCTCTCTGCCACGGCCAGTTCATCTAATATCGTCATTATTGCCTTTCACTTGCATGACCGAACGATTTGAAAATAATAACAGTGCAAGAGTGTCGTGGACTAAGCTGGAATCTGCAAAGATTTTATTCATGAGGAGAAGACAATGTAATATGGACTCTTTATTCCATCAACAATGCAAATGAGATCCACTCAACATTTTCATCGTGGTCCTCTCCTCAGTATGACTCAATAAAAGGAAAAGAAATTCAGAGAAACACACTAAAATATTTTTGGAGTTTTTTGGTTTTTCGAAAGCAATCAAATGAAAAAAGGAAAAGCAAAAATGAGAAAAACTATTTACACGGGAAAACTCCTAACAAGTGAAAGAAGAACAAGGAAATCTTTTTGGGTGTTCTTTTTAGTGTTACAATAATTTAAACTAGGAAGAAAAATACAAAAGAAGCAAGAACCATATTTTTGGATTTTCTCAAAGTTTTTCAAACACACAAGAAGAAAGCGAGAAAAATAATTTAAGCATGGATGATACAATGAAAAAAGTGTGGACACCGACAACTGGAATGAAATGTGTGAACAAGAATGTAATGTTGGTGGAAATACGTACTCCCCAAGCTTAGGCTTTTGTCCTAACTTGGTAATCACTAGTCGTAGAAGCCATGAGGTCTAATGTTGAAGTGTTGGGGAGCAGGCACCATTGGGTCCAACTGATGAGGCTCCGCTTGTGCTGCAGCCAGGTTGTTACGGTAAGCGACAATGTGCTTAGGCATAATCCTGTTTCCGCCCCTGGCAACATGATCAAACAAATCAGGTGCAGAAAAGGGAATAATATCATGAGTTTTCTCATTGAAAACTAAGTTGTAAGGCAAGTCAATATCAGGGTAACCAACAGTAATAAACTGGTGGTCCTTCATAGCTGCTCTATATAGGTAAACCTTGGTCAAGGGGTGATCATGATGGCGTATCTGCACATTGAAGTGAGTCGCCAAGCGAGTAGCATAAATGCCCCCATGTATTTTACCCTTGAATCTGTTAAGGTGAAGGCGACGTGCCCAATAGCTCCCAAGCTATAAGTGTTGTCACCAAAAAGTGCGCGGCGCAAAACAAAAAAGTCTAGGGCACTAAGTGAACCCGCCATCTCTCTCGCTATCAAGCACTTTGCAATAAATAAGGAAAAATAATGGACGGCAGGAAACGGCAAGCTAACGGTAGTGGTGCCTAATACTCCTCTCTCATCCCCCACTGTTAGAGTACGGTAAAAACCATCAAACTCTGAGGGCCTAGGATCTACCAAATCCCCATCAGAAGGAAGCATGCATATGTCAAAAAAATTAGTAAGTGGGATCTGGCGGTTTTCAGTGTATAAATTAAATGACACCTCAGGGGGATTATTCCTAGAATGAAAATGAAATTTTTGCACAAAGGAGTTTGTCAGGAGATGATACTATTCGCATTCAGCTCTGATGAAGTCTGTGAGGCCGGCATTAGCAGCATATTGGTTGAATTCTTGGAGGATTCCGGCCTCTTCCATGAACGTATTATGCAGCCACACACACGGTCATAGCTCTGCCAACCTCGGGGTATGGAGATCATTGTCAGATGACTGCCCAATAACCCCCTTGGAGTTCTTCTTGGAAGCGAACTTCCTAAAGAAACTCATCCTTTTCCTACGAACAAAATTCTGAAATTTTTAGTCCACAAATTTTTTCTCAACAAAACTTCACAAGAATGATAGCAACAACTCATAGGGATGCATAGAGGCCATAACAAGCATTCAAACTACTTAGAACTCTAAGAATTCATATACAAGCTCATCTACAGCAGCACCAAGAGTATGTAATTATTCCAAATATAAACCACTAGAACAAAAACTAATTGGACACATGGAGGAGTCACATACCAAGCAACAAATCTCCAAAATAGTTTCGTAAATGGAGCTTCGAGCAAAGAGATCGAAATCCGCGGTTTCGGGAGCAAGAGCACGAGAGAGAGAAAGAGTGATGGTGATTTTTTTCTGGGTGAATGGAGTGATGTGGGAAGAAGAAGTAAGTGAGGCGGCCTACGTGGGGACCACAACCCACCAGGACGCGCCTGGGGGTCCTGGCACGCCCAGGTGGGTTGTGCCGACCTGGTGCACCTCCCTCTGATATTATTTGCACTAGAAATTCAGAAATATTCAGAAAAAAATCGTATCAGATTTTCAAAGCATTCTGAGAACTTTTATTTTTGGGTCATTTTTTATTGCATGGAAAACTCAGAAAATAGACAAAGCATGACATTTTATTTTATTTAGCTAATATAAACAGAAAACAAAAGGTAGGGACAGAAGGTAGTGCTTACTAAATTCATCAACTTCGTACCTCTCAAAAATGATCCATTAATAAGGGGAAAACTTTATTTTTGCCACTCTAGTTTTTGCCAACTTTGCTTATGCCACTCTAGAATTTGACATCTCACTTTTGCCACTCTTAGCTTTTGACAATACATCACAAATGACATTTCATGGCAAAAACGATAATTTTTCATTTCACTTTTGCCACTCTTAGCTTTTGACATGTATCACAATTGCCACTCAATTTTTTTTGCTTTTGCCACGGAATGGCAAAAGTGATATATTGTCAAAAGCTAAGAGTGGCAAAAGTGAAATGTGAAATTCTAGAGTGGCATAAGCAAAGTTGGCAAAAACTAGAGTGGTAAAAACAAAGTTTTCCCATTAATAAGGTTGATCATGTCTTATTAACAACCACTTTCGATTAGCATGAAACCGAAGAACTTTCATAAATTACTAATTTACCTCAATGGGGATATGAATGTCCCCAACAATAGGCATTTCATATTCCTTCTTAACAGTAGACAGAGGTAGTTGAAAACTTCCAATAGTGATTGTCGGAGATTTTTCAACAACAGTAATACCATTCACTTGGAATTGTTTCTTCGAAAAGTGCACCGTATGCTCATTACCATTGATATGAAAAGTGACCTTGCTTTTATTGCAATCAATAACAGCCCCTGCAGTATTCAAGAAGGGTCTACCAAGGATAATCAACATGTTGTCATCCTCGGGCATCTCAAGCATAACAAAGTCAGTCAAAATAGTAACATTAGCGACAACAACGGGCACATCCTCACAAATACAGATAGGTATGGCAGTTGATTTGTCAGCCATTTGCAAAGATATTTTAGTAGTTATGAGTTTATTCAAATCAAGTCTTTATATAGAGTGAAAGGTATAACACTAATACAAGCTCCCAAATCACATAAAGAAGTTTTCACATAGTTTCTTTCAATGGAGCAAGGTATAGTTGGTATTCCCGGATCTCCAAGTTTTTTAGGTACTCCATCATTAAAAGTGTAATTATCAAGCATAGTGGAGATTTCAGCTTCCAGTATTTTTCTCTTATTGGTGATGATGTCTTTCATATACTTTGCATAAGGATGCATTTTTAAGATATCAGTTAAGCGAGTTCGCAGAAAGACTGGCCTTAGTGTCGGTGTCAAAACCGGTGGATCTCGGGTAGGGGGTCCCAAACTGTGCGTCTAAGGCTAATGGTAACAGGAGGCGGGGGACACAATGTTTACCCAGGTTCGGGCCCTCTTGATGGAGGTAATACCCTACTTCCTGCTTGATTGATCTTGATGATATGAGTATTACAAGAGTTGATCTACCACGAGATCGTAGAGGTTAAACCCTAGAAGCTAGCCTATGATTATGATTGTTGTTGTCCTATGAACTAAACCCTCCGGTTTATATAGACACCAGAGGGGGCTAGGGTTACACAGAGTCAGTTACAGAGAAGGAGATCTACATATCCGAATTGCCAAGCTTGCCTTCCATGCAAAGGAGAGTCCCACCCTAACACGGGACGGAGTCTTCAATCTTGTATCTTCATAGTCCAACAGTACGGCCAAAGTATATAGTCTGGCTATCCGAGGACCCCCTAATCCAGGACTCCCTCAGTAGCCCCTGGACCAGGCTTCAATGACGATGAGTCCGGCGTGTAGATTGTCTTCGGCATTGCAAGGCGGGTTCCTCCTCCGAATACTCCATAGAAGGTTTTGAACATGAAGGTCGTGTCCGGCTCTGCAAAACAAATTCCACATACCACCGTAGAGAGCACAGTATTCCACAAATCTAATCTGCTGACAACTTCTAATAGCATGACATCACGCCACGGCCCGGTCATTATTCGAACCATTTTTCTGAACCAACTACTGCACATATTGCGAGGCGGTTTCCTTGGCACGTCTTGTCGAAGCATAGATCATGTCCCCTTATCACGGGATTATCATAAATACGGGTGTGGGTAACCCAACCGCGCCATCAATCGCAGCGCTTGGGGAGTAAGCGATTTTAGGGGGCAAGTGGGGAGGCACATAGTTTCTACTGCCTTTATAAAGGGATAAGGATTCCTCTTTTTCACCCACGCCTTCTTCTTCCCCTGCCCATCCATTCTCGCACGCTCGAGCTCCAGCGCCCAAGTTCCCACCTTCTCCTCAAAGCCACTCCAAACATGTCCGGAGCAGGAGGCAAGTGGATGGCCTCCTCCGTTACGAAGGAGGACATTACGAAGCTCCGGAAGCCGGATACCTGGCCGCAAACATTGCACACCGACTCCCAGACGCAGGGAAGATTGTCCCTACTCCAGGACCCCATGAGAGGGTCATATTCCTTGCCCACTTCGTCCGCGGACTGGGATTCCCCCTCCACCCATTTGTCCGCAGGCTCATGTTCTACGATGGGCTGGACTTCCACGATCTGGCCCCCAATTTCATCCTCAACATCTCGGCGTTTATCGTCGTGTGCGAGGCCTTCCTCCACATCAAGCCCCACTTCGACCTGTGGCTGAAGACCTTCAACGTGAAGCCAAAGATAGTGGTCGGCCAGCAAGCGGAGTGAGGAGGCGCCATGGTGGGCAAGATGCCCAACGTCATTTGGCTCGAAGGCTCCTATGTGGAGACCGTGAAGGGGTGGCAATCGGGGTGGTTCTACATCACCGAGCCACGCGACGCCAACTGGGCGGCGGCCCCCGAATTCCAATCTGGCATCCCCATGCGGCTCACCTCCTGGAAAAAGAAGGGGTTAGCCTGGGGTGCACCGACGGAGCTGACCGGACTCCATAACTGTGTCAAAAATATGATAAGCAAGAAGATCAAGCTTGTTAACGTGGTCCAGGTCATGCTCTTCTGCCGGATCCTCCCGTGTCAAAGACGAGCATTCAATATGTGGGAGTTTGATTCGACCAAACACCAGACGCTGCGAGAGCTCTTCGACACGACACAAAGACATCTGGAAGGTGCTGTTCAAGGCTGCCGAAGTACCTCCTCCCACTATAGAGGATCGCGGACTCAGCGCAAAGTGCCCCGCCAATCCGGTAAGCTAAGCCTCCACGCCAATTTTAACAGGACTGGGTAGCGACAGCGGAGCGGATCGACTGTCCAGCTCTACTACCTGAAGATCCAGCAAAGGCTCTCTTGACGGAGATGCTGTTTCCGGCGCCTTACGAGGTGCCGGAGAAGAAGGCCAAGAAGAAAGCCACGGGGACCAGGAAAGGTCTCCGGTGCAAGGTGGTGTCGGACTCATCGTCCAAAGACACCGAGGCGCACTCCTCCAATGAAAACGAGGAGGAAGAAGAGGAAAACCCTACCCCCAAACCGAGAGGGAGAAGAAAAGGAAGGCCGCCCCGTCTGGGGAGGCCGAAGGGTCTAAGAAGGGAAGGACCCTCCCTCTGGACCACTCCACAACAGCCGCCTACAGCGACGAGGAGTGGCTGCCCAGGGACAAGCCCCTGGCAAAGTCGTAAGTATCTGGATACCATAATACTTCCGACATGTTTTGCTTTATTGCTTCTTATCATGATAAATATGATTGTGCAGTCCATCCAAAGCCCGCATCGACTTATCCTCCTCGGATGGGTCTTTGAGGGCGTCGGCGATGAACAACGATTCACTCCCGACAGCCATCACCCCCTGGCCCGCGGACGACACCGAGGTGTTGTCTCAAAGGATACCGGGCCAGGGGAGATAGTTCTGGAGGTGCCCCAAGGAGAAATCCTCAATGCCGGGCACATGGGGGGGGGAGCCCCCATGGATTCTGATGAAGGGGACCGCAGCAAGTTTGGCCCCCAGCCGGATACTACACCGAAACCTCCAGTGGTTCCGGATTCAGGCAGGCAGCCCCTCGCTAAGGGGGGCGAGCCGCCTGTGTCGATGACCTCTGTCCATCCAGAGGCATCGGACAACTTGCTGGAAGCACTTCCATTGACGAGGAACACCGTACTATTATGAGTACGGTGACTGAGAAGGTTCGGTCCGCCAAAAGCGGATTGACCGAAGCCTACGCTAGCCTCATAACAGGCTTTGAGGTAAGTAATTAAATTATGAGGAAATATCACAGTATAGATAGTAGCCCCTGATGCTCTATTTGGTGTTCGGAAAGAAAGGCCGAACAGAGGATCAAATAACATCCACAAGAGTCTAATCATATTATGTCTATGTGAATAAGCAGGCGTTGCTGCTGGCAGCTGCTGCCTGCACTATGGAGGTCTCTGGACTGAAGCGGGACCTGGGGCGGGCCGAGGAAGAGCTCGGCCTCATGAAGAGGCAGCTCGAGGAGAACAAAGGTAAGTGATACTCCGTCCGTGTGTCATATAAAGGAAAAATCGTTGATGCTAATAGAAGCATCATGAATTTTAATAGGGGCCACGACCAAAGTGGTGGCCCTTAAGAAGGCGTTGTTCGAGGCTGAAGACAAAGCGGCCAAGGAGCGCACTGAGCACGAGAAACAGGAGGCTCGGGTTGATGAGGTCTAGCAAGAACTCCAGGACTTCGTCAAAAAATTTGAGTCCTTGGAGTGTGACTCCAAGACGCAAAGTCTGAGCTTGTGAAGGACCTCCAAAGCGCGAAAGATGCCAAGACCGAAGCCCAAAAGGCCCTCCAAGAGATTCAGGTGGCCAAGAAGATAGCTGCGGGTAAGGCATTCATTATGCAAAGCAAGCATGTGAAGGAGACTTTCCTTTTACTTACCCGAATTCGGAGCTCTCCAGGAGTGTTCGTAGATCTGCCGCGCAGCATATCGGTTGCCGCGGAGTTTTACCGTGCCGAAGAAGGGAGCTCGACGGAGAATTTGTTCTGGACTCAATATACTGGGACCGAACATCTGATGCCCTTGAGCGACCAGCTGAAGCAACTGGTCGAACTGCACAAGGCGGCCGAACTGGCCATGAAGGACCTCATAGTCCGGCTGTGGCCTGGCGAGCCCTTGCCCAGCAGCTACTTCGGCCTTGTAAAGCGGATGGTAAATGTCTGTCCATGGCTTGAAGTCGTAAGCGGTCCGTCTGCATTGAAGGTGTGCGCAGGGCCTTCACTTGCGCGAAAGTGCACTGGGCGAAGATGGATGCCGAGAAGCTCATGACGGAGGGGCCGCCGGAGGGCAAGGAGCATCGCCACCCCGAAAAGTGTTATGATGGTGTCCTGAAGGGTGCCCACCTTGTGGCGGATGAATGTGCTAAGGATGTAATATTTGAATGTATGTATTCATGTCATCCTGTAATATGAAAATGAGTTCATGTGCGCTATATAACGCTTGTTGATTTAAAATATTACCTTCTGTGCGGCCGTTTATAAAATCTGAGAGTTGGCCAGTCGTCAGCTTCTGCCCCCATGTAACTAGTACTGGGGTGTTTGGGATAAATATAAACACTCTTTATCCAAATTTTTGGTCCTTTTAAGGACGTGTTTAGCGCAGCAAACAAGGCAATCGGACTATACAGCTTTATCACTCTCACTTGGCCATAGAAGTCTACAATTTTAAATTTTGGTGAAGCCCCTAGTAATCAGAAGGCCGAACTTGGGGCGCTATATACGCCTAAATCGGACAAGGCCGATTCCTCGCCCGAAGCGGAAAAAATCTTTAAGGATTTGATACCTCCCGAACAGCGACCAGCTCTCGCCACATCATGACAGTCAATTTTCGGCTTTCTCTACTAAGGTGCTCGTCCGGAAGAACCGGGACACAATCGCAGTAGTTCTCCCTGTGCCACCTTAGCCGATATAGCGAAACGTAAGGTACCAAAACATGGGAGCCAGGCAAACCCAACTATTGAACCAAGACATGATTCGGAGCTGATGCATATAATGCTATATGTTCGGGGTGCCGCACTGTCGAAAGTGTTCGAACTTTTTCTTGCCGTGTTATAGGGTACACTGAAGCCCCTCGCGAGCCGGACGTACCAAAATGTACGGGTGCAATTTGGAATAAATAGACAGTAAAGGAAAAGGATAAAGGAATGTAATAGTAAGCTGACGTTGTACATTATTTTCCATTGTTATTTGAATAATATGTCAAGGCGTATGTGTACAAGTAGTGCGATAAGCGAAACATGACTGTTTGACACGTCCTGACCAAGAGCGAGCTGCGTGCGGGTATGTAAAATAGGTATAGTGATCATTATCAGAGACCACCTGGGGATTCCCTTGTACGCCGAAGCTTCTTGTCTCCTTGGTGTGTTCGTCCCACCATGGGTCCAATAGTCGGGCTATCGGAAGAGCCTCCCAAATATAGGGACCTGAAAAGAAAAGGGTGTAAAGATACATGAATCCTGGGGCGGTTGAGCTGCATTGTGGACAGTGTCATAGTCGTGCCTCCGCCAATGCCCATGGTGTTTTGAGTGCGTAATTATGTATGCGCGACACGAATTTCGCCGCTTGACTGGGACTAGGGCGGAGGCTGAATTGCTATGCGAGCTCTGGACGTGTCAGACGATCCTGTTGCTGGGTACTCTGGGCTCTCTTGACGGTGTCTGGGGGCTTTATCGTTGAATTGGTGGTCTGCCTGAGAAGGCTGCTTTGTACCTCTGCTACGAGGGCAGCAGTGTGCTCCTCCGTACGGAGTGAGCACTCTGTGTTTCCATTAACTGTAATAACCCCGCGAGGTCCTGGCATTTTGAGCTTAAGGTATGCATAATGCAGTACCACAATGAATCTGGCAAATGCGGTTCGTCCAAGCAGTGTGTGATAGCCACTGTAGAAGGGGACGATATCGAGGATTAACTCCTCGCTTTGGAAGTTAACCGGAGATCCTAAGATCACTTCTAGTGTGATTGAGCCCATGCAACAGGCCTCTACACCTGGTATGACACCTTTAAAGGTGGTTTTTGTGGGTTTGATCCTTGAGTGGTCGATGCCCATTTTGCACATTGTATCCTGATAGAGCAGGTTCAGGCTGCTGCCACCGTCCATAAGGACTCGTGTGAGGTGGAATCCGTCAATGATGGGGTCGAGGACCAATACGGCCGAACTGCCATGACAGATACTTGTAGGATGGTCTCCACGATCGAAAGTGATCGGACAAGAGGACCATGGGTTGAACTTTGGGGCGACTGGCTCCATCGCGTAGACATCCCTTAGTGCATGCTTCCGTTCCCGCTTGGGAATATGGATTGCGTATATCATATTTACCGTTTTCACCTGGGGAGGAAATTTCTTTTGTCCTCATGTGTTCGGCGGTCGGGGATCCTTATCGTCATCGCTATGCAACCCCTTTTCCTTGTTTTCAGCATTCAACTTGCCGACCTGTTTGAACACCCAGCATTCTCTGTTGGCGTGGTTGGCTAGTTTATCGGGGGTGCCGTGAATTTGACATGAGCGATCGAGTATGCGGTCCAGACTGGACGGGCCCGGATTATTTCTTTTGAATGGCTTTTTCTGCTGACCGGACTTAGAGCCATTGAATCCGGCATTGACTGTCGTTTCTTCGGTGTTGTCTCCATTGTTGTGACGCTTGTGCCTATTGCGTCGTGGCTTGCCGTTGCTGTCTCTGGCATCTGAATTGCTAGAGTTTCTTGATGTGTTATTGCTACGAGCCAGCCAACTGTCCTTGCCCGCACAAAAGCGGGTCATGAGTGTCGTGAGGGCTGCCATGGACTTCGGCTTCTCTTGGCTGAGGTGTCGGGCGAGCCATTCGTTGTGGATGTTATGTTTAAAGGCCGCTAAGGCTTCGGCATCAGGACAGTCGACAATTTGGTTCTTTTTAGTTAGGAACCGAGTCCGGAATTTCCTGGCTGACTCTCTGGGCTGTTGGGTTATGTGACTTAAGTCATCAGCATCCGGTGGTCGCACATAAGTGCCCTAGAAGTTGTCAAGTAATGCATCTTCCAAGTTCTCCCAACTGCCAATGGAGTTTGCCGGCAGGCTATTTAGCCAATGTCGAGCCGGACCTTTGAGTTTTAGTGGGAGGTACTTGATGGCATGTAGATCATCACTGCAGGCCATGTGAATGTGAAGGAAATCTTCAATCCATACCGCGGGGTCTGTTGAACCATCATATGATTGGATGTTCACGGGTTTAAACCCTTCTGGGAATTCATGATCCATTACTTCATCCGTGAAGCATAGGGGGTGTGTGGTGCCTCTATGCCGGGCTACATCACGACGCAGTTCAAATGAGTCTGGTCTGTTGTATTCGGCCCGGCCGGATTTGCTTTTATTATATCTGGCGTGACGGTCATCGTCACGCATTGTGGCACGCCCCCGTGATCCGTAGATCGACCTTGACTGTCCTGCTTTGTTTTCCAATATGTCTCGCAGGTCCTTCGTGTAGCCCCGGGCTTTAGTGTTATTGTTTGATTGGGGACGGGGTGCGGGCTGGAGTTCGGGCTGATACGCCCCTTTGTCCCGGCCACAAGGTGGTTGGTCAGCCGCATCGTGCGCTGGTAGTGTGGGCTTTAATGCCTCCTCCTCAAATTGAGGTAGCAACCTATGCTTTGGGTAACTTTTGGTTGGGCGCTCGAGTCCGTATTCCTCGGCTGCCAGGACCTCGGTCCATCTATCAGTTAGCAGATCTTGATCAGCTTGAAGCTGCTGTTGCTTCTTCTTCAGGCTTTTTGCAGTGGCTATAAGCCGACACCTGAAGTGCTCCTGCTCGACGGGATCCTCAGGCACGATGAATTTTTCATCGCCAAGGCTCACTTCGTCTTCAGAGAGGGGCATGTAATTGTCATCCTCTGATTCTCCATCTGTTGCATGTTCCTTAGGGCTAGCTTGCCCATCCTCCCGCTCGGCCTGCTCGAAGCCTGGCTGGGCGGGATTGTTTTCATCTTCGGCACCATCCTGATTGTTATCATCTCTTGTGCCGGCATCACTATTTTTGCTATGGCGGGGCTTAGAGAGGCACCTATGACGCTGGTGCTTAGATTGCTTCTCAAGGGGATTGTCCTCTGTTGCCTCATCTCCATTGCTTTCTTTGGGGGTATCCACCAGTATATATCATATGATGAGGTGGTTGTCCAGCGCCTTGAGGGCCGTGGTTCCTGTTCTTCTCCTGCATCGTCTTCCATACCATCGATGTCTTCGGAGTAAAAGTCAATCACGTCGGTTAAGTCATCGACAGTGGCTATTAAGTGGGTGGTGGTGTGGGGAACGAATTTCTTCATCATCCACTTCCCACTCAAGCCGGACATAGTTCTGCCAAGAGTCTCCTGATAGAGAGAGAGACCTCAATGAATTTAGCACGTCGCCCAAGGGTGAGTGCTAAAATATATCCACAGAGGTAAACTCCATGATCGGTGCCTAATCAGATTCGATAGGCACGGACGCACGCGGTTCGGAACCTATGGCCGGAGATGAGTCCGAGGATCCGATGACACAGATCTCTTTGGAGGTGAAGTCTGTGTTTGCCTCCAACGCAGATGAATGTGCGGCCTCCGTGGCGGGGTCCATCCACCCGTCCTCAGATGGCGTGATCTGCTCCAGATTAAGGGTCGGGGCAGCCACTGGTGCAATCTCCCGAACTCCGTCCGATGGCAGATCTAAGTCATGCCCGTTGTGACTGTTCGGCGCTCCTGACATGGGGTCGAATCCGTCAAACCTCAAGTCTCCCCGGATGTTGGCAATGTAGTTCAAGTTTCCAAACCTGACCTGACGGCCAAGGGCATAGCTGTCGATCTGCTCCAGATGGCCAAGCGAGTTGGCCCGCAATACGAAGCCGCCGAATACGAAGATCTGTTCGGGGAGAAAAACCTCACCCTGGACCGTGTCGTTGCAGACGATTGAAGGAGCCATCAAGCCTTATCGTGGAGACACAGTGGAACTCTCAATGAAAGCACCAATGTCGGTGTCAAAACCGGTGAATCCCAGGTAGGGGGTTCGAACTGTGCGTCTAAGGCTAATGGTAACAGGAGGTGGGGGACATATTTTACCCATGTTCGGGCCCTCTCGATGGAGGTAATACCCTACTTCCTTCTTGATTGATCTTGATGATATGAGTATTACAAGAGTTGATCTACCACGATATCGTAGAGCCTAAACCCTAGAAGCTAGCCTATGATTATGATTGTTGTTGTCCTACGGACTAAACCCTCCGGTTTATATAGACACCGGAGGGGGCTAGGGTTACACAGAGTCGGTTACAGAGAAGGAGATCTGCATATCCGAATTTCCAAGCTTTCCTTCCACGCAAAGGAGAGTCCCACCCTAACACGGGACGGAGTCTTCAATCTTGTATCTTCATAGTCCAACAGTCCGGCCAAAGTATATAGTCTGGCTGTCCGAGGACCCCCTAATCCAGGACTCCCTCACTTAGCATTTCAGCAAAGCGTTCAAATTCTTCATCATCGTTCTTTTTAGTTCACTTAGGTGGAAAGGGCATAGGCTTTTTAACCCACGGTTCTCTTTCCTTTCCATGTTTTCTAGCAACGAAGTCTCTTTTATCATATCTTTTATTCTTAGGTTGTGGGTTATCAAGATCAACAGCTGGTTCTATCTCAACACCATTATCTGGTTCTTTATCATTTGATTGAGTGTCTTCATGAACCTCATCATTATCTTTTTCATTATTAGAAGGTAAGTGTTCATTACCAGATTGAGTTTCAGCATCATAGATAGAAATTTCTTTATCATTATCAGGATGTTTTTCTATTTCAGGTTCACTAGAGGCAGGCAAAGTCCTATTATTTTTTCTTCTTCTTTTTCTTTTTAGAAGGACTAGGTGCATCAGTGTTAATTCTTTGAGAGTCTTGTTCAATTCTCTTAGGGTGTCCCTCAGGATAAAGTGGTTGGTGAGTCATTTTACCTCCTCTAATTGCTACTCTAATAGCAAAGTCACTTATATTATTGTTCATTTCATCAAGCAACTCTCTTTGAGATTTAGCAACTTGTTCTAATTGAGTTTAAACCATAGAGGCATGCTTTCCTACACCTCTAACATCATTTGAGTTTCTAAATAACAAGTCACTTAAGCAAGATCATATTAGAGTCGTATTTCAATTGTTTCATAACTTTTGCATTGAAGTGATCTTTCTTTCTAATGTAATTATCAAACTCAAAAAGGCATTGACTAGGATCTTTATTACGAGGACCATCACTATCATTGAATTTCAATAAAGATTTTACCTCTACCACCTTAGATGGTGGTGGTGCTTCAAGCCCATGTATTTCTTCGATAGGTGGTAAATTTTTAACATCCTCTGCTTTAATACCTTTTTGCTTCATAGATTTCTTTGCCTCTAGCATATCTTCAGGACTGAGATGTAAGATACCCCTCTTCTTCGGAGTGGGTTTAATAGGTATTTCAGGAGGACTCCAATCATCATAATTTTTCAATACGTTATTCAATAATTCATCAGCTTGCCAAATAGTTTGGTCCCTGAAAACACAAGCAGCACAACTATCTAGGAAATCCCTAGAAGCATCAGTTAGTCCATTACAGAAAATATTAATTATTGCATTTTTCTTAAGAGGATGATCATGCAAAGCATTAAGCAATTGGCGAAGCCCCCCTCCACGCTTTTGGGAGACTCTCTTCTTCAATTTGCACAAAGTTAAATATTTCCTGCAAGGCAGCTTGTTTCTTATGAGCAGTAAAATATTTTTCAGAGAAGTAATAAATCATATCCTGGGGAGTACGCACACAACCAGGAGGAAGAGTAATGTACCAAGCTTTAGCATACTCTTTAATGAGAACGGATATAACTTGAGAATATAATAATAGCGAATCTTCTCATCATGAGAAAAAAGGGTGGCTATATCATTCAACTTGGTAAGATGTGCCAAACCGGTTTCTGTTTCATAACCATGGAAAGGATCAGATTCAACCAAAGTGATCAACGACTCTGGGTCGATAGAGAATTCATAATCCTTATCATCAATCACAATAGGTGAAGTAGAAAACTCATGATCACATTTCATTTTAGCATTCAGAGATCTTTCTTTATACTTGCATAATAATTTATGTAGATCATCTCTATCCTTACAAGCAAGAATATCTCTAGTTGCCTCCTCACTCACAGTATAACCTTCTGGTACCTTTGGAAATTCATATCAAGGAGGACTAGTTCTAGTAGGTGTTTCAAGATTTTCAGTTTCAAGTTCATCATCAGAATAATATCATGTTGTCTTACTCTAGCAATTTGTTCATCAAAAAATTCACCTAGTGGCACATCATCATCAAGCAAGGTACTAGCATCATCATAAGTAGCGTTCATAGCAGAAGTAGAATCATCTATAACTTGCGACATATCAAAACTAATAGCACGTCGTGGTGTTGCAAGTTTACTTATAACAAAACGTGAATCTAAAGTGGAGCTGGATGGCAGTTCCTTACCTCCCCTCGTCTTTGAGGAAAAAATCTTAGTCTTAGCATCCTTCAGATTCTTCATAGTGATAATATGATAATAATCCCAAGTGACTCAACAAATATAGCTATGCTCCCCGACAACGGTGCTAGAAAATGGTCTTGATAACCCACGAGTATAGGGGATCACAACAGTTTTCGAGGGTAGAGTATTCAACCCAAATTTATAGATTCGACACAAGGGGAGCCAAAGAATATTTCAAGGTATTAGCATCTGAGTTGTCAATTCAACCACACCTCGAGATTAATTATCTACAGCAAGGTGATTAGTAGCACAGTAATATGATAGATTTGATGATAGCAGCAGTAGCAATAGTAAAGGTAACAGTGATAGCAGTGATAATGTAGCAGTAATGATAGCGGTACCAACAGTAGTGACTTAGCAATAACAATATAAGATAAGTTCGTAGGCATTGGATCGATGACTCCTTGGATGATATTTATCATGAGATAGTTATAACCTTGGGCGATATGGCACTAGCTCCAGTTCATAAATATAATGTAGGCATGTATTCTGTAAATAGTCATACGTGCTTATGGAAAGAACTTGCATGACATCTTTTGTCGTACCCTCCCGTGGTAGCGGGCTCCTATTGGAAACAAAGGGATATTAAGGCCTCCTTTTAATAGAGAACCAGAACAAAGTATTAGCACACGTTGAATACATGAACTCCTCAAACTACGGCCATCATCGGGAGTGGTCCCGACTATTGTCACTCCGGGGTTGTCGAATCATAACACGTAGTAGGTGACTATAACTTGCAAGATCGGATCTAGAACATGGATATAATGGTGATAAAGTAAATGGTTCAGATCTGAAATCATGGAACCCAGGCCCAAAGTGACAAGCATTAAGCATGTCAAAGTCATAGCAACATCAATCTCAGAACATAGTCGATACTAGGGATCAAGCCCTAACAAAACTAACTCGATTACATGATGAATCTCATCCAACTCCTGACCGACCAGTGAGCCTACGAAGGAATTACTCACTCCCGATGGGGAGCATCATGGAATTGGCGATGGAGATGTGTTGGTGATGACAAAGATCGAAGATCCCTGTCTCCAGAGCCCCAAACGAACTCCAGATCTGGCCTCCTAATGAAGAACAGGAGATGGTGGAGGCTCCATCTCGTGAAATGTGATAATTCTTTCTCCCTGATTTTTCCTGGAATAATGGGATTTTATAGCATCGGTTTAAGGGTCAGCGGGACTACCAGGTGGGCAGCACCCACCTGGGCGCGCCTGGGGGCAGGAGCGCCCTGGTGGGTTGTGCCCACCCAGGTTCCCCCCTCGGGTACCTCTTGGCTCCATAAATTCTCTTTATTGATATAGAAAATCCTCACAAAGGTTCGTTCCATTCCGAGAACTTTTATTTCTGCACAAAAACAGCACCATGATAGTTCTGCTGAAAATAACGTCAGTCCGGGGTTAGTTTCATTCAAATCATGGAAATTAGAGCCCAAAACAAGAGGAAAAGCGTTAGGAAAAGTAGATACGTTGGAGACATATCAGATTGATTCTTTGAAGATTAGATGTATGCCACCTAAGATTGATATTAATCAATCTCTAAAAGCTATTCAAGTTTCTATTAATGGAAGTAGAGAAAGAACCACTAGGATGCATGCTGCAAGAGACTGGTTTGTAAAAGCATGTTCTTCTAGTTTTTGTGAAAATAATGATGAAGATCTTAAAGTGATTGGTGTGACTCCTGTTGAATCTTTGTTTTCTAATATAAATCTTGATAAATATGGGACTAGAGATGAGTCAACTTTAGCTAGAAGGCATCCCAATAATTAGGAGTTTATAGATCTTAATGAAAAATTGATAAAAGTGGGATTGGAGAGGTCAAAACTTTAAGTAGATATGAACCCACTCTTTTGGATTTCAAGGACTTTGATTATGATAATTGTTATTTTATAGATTGTATTTCCTTGTTGCAATCCGTGCTCAATTCACCTCATGCTTATAATCAAAATAAAGCTTTTACGAAACATATTGTTGATGGTATGATGAAATCTTTTGAAGAAAAACATGAGTTGGAAGTTTCTATCCCTAGAAATCTTTATGATGAGTGGGAACATACTATTACGATTAACATTAAAGATTATGAGTGTAATGCTTTGTGTGATTTGGGTGCTAGTGTTTTCACTATTCTGAAAACTTTATGTGATGTGCTTGGTTTCCACAAATTTGATGTTTGTTCTTTGAATTTGCATCTAGGGGATTCCACTATTAAGAAAATTGTGGGAAGGATTAATGATGTTCTTATTGTTGCAAATAGGAATTATGTGCCCGTATATTTTATTGTGCTTGATATAGATTGCAATCCTACATGTCCTATTATTCTTGGTAGACCTTTCCTCAGAATGATTGGTGCAATTATTGATATGAAAGAAGGAAACATTAGATTTTAATTTCCGTTAAGGAAGGACATGGAACACTTTCCAAGAAAGAAAATTAAGTTGCCATATGAATCTATTATGAGGGCTATTTATGCTTTCCATACCAAGGATTAGATCTATGTTTTATGCCTAGCTAGGGGCGTTAAACAATATCGCTTGTTGGGAGGCAACCCAATTTTATTTTTACATTTTTTGCTTCTGGTTCTGTTTTTCAACAAATACACATTATCACCTCTGTAGTATTTGTGTTTTGGTGTTTTAGTTAGTGTAGTAACAACTTTGGGATACTTTGGTATATCGTTGATTTGGTTTTTCTGAAAAACAAAAACTTTTGCGTCCAGCAATAGAATTGTTTAAATTCACTGGAGCATGGAAAAATTCTGAATTGTTTACACAAGATTGATACATGAATTGCCTATTTTTCCTACATTTTCAGATTTTTTGGAGTTACAGGAGTAAACGAAGTTTCTAGATTACTAGAGACTGTTTTGTTTTTGACAAATTCTGTTTTCTACGTGTTGATTGCTTATTTTGATGAATCTATGGGTAGTATTGGGGGGTATGAACCATGGAGGAGTTGGAGTACAGTAGATATAACACCAATTTAAATTTAGAATGAGTTCACAACAGTACCTAAAGTGGTGATTCATTTAACGGATCTCACGAGTTTTTTGTTGAGTTTTGCGTTGTGAAGTTTTCATGTTTTGGGTAAAGATTTGATGGACTATGGAATAACG
The DNA here is from genome assembly GCF_018294505.1 of Triticum aestivum. NCBI lineage: Eukaryota > Viridiplantae > Streptophyta > Magnoliopsida > Poales > Poaceae > Triticum > Triticum aestivum. The sequence continues at coordinate 283,608,989 of NC_057804.1, read as the reverse complement.
AGTGGCAAGAGCCTAATCTTGGGGATGCCCAAGGCACCCCAAGGTAATATTCAAGGACAACTAAGACTCTAAGCTTGGTGATGCCCCTGATGGCATCCCCTCTTTCGTCTTCAATCCATCGGTAAATTTACTTGAGGCTATATTTTTATTCACCACATGATATGTGTTTTGCTTGGAGCATCTTGTATGATATGAGTCGTTGTTTATTATTTTTCCACAATCATCCTTTCTGTACACAACTTTTGACAGGGATGCGCTTCAATCATTAATTTGTTAGAATACTCTATGGACTTCACTTATATCTTTTGAGCTAGGCAGTTTTCTCTAGTGCTTCACTTATATCTTTTTAGAGCACGGCGGTGGTTTTATTTAATAGAAATTGTTGAACTCTCATGTTTCACTTATATTATTTTGAGAGTCTTTAAACAACATGGTAATTTGCTTAGGTTCTAATTTAGTCCTAATATGATGAGCATCCAAGAGGGATATAATAAAAACTTTCATATAAGAACATTGAATAATACGAGAAGTTTGATTCCTTGCATATTGTTTTGAGATATAAATATGGTGATATTACAGTCATCCTAGTGAGTAACTGTGGATTGGTAGAAATACTTGTGTTAATGTTTGTCATTTTCGTAGCATCCACATATGGTGAACCGTTATGTGACGAAATCGGAGCATGATTTATTCTCTAATTGTCTTCCTTATGAGTGGCGGTCGGGGACGAGCGATGGTCTTTTCCTACCAATCTATCCCCCTAGGAGCATGCATGTAGTACTTTGTTTTGATGGCTAATAAATTTTTGCAATAAGTATGTGATTTCTTTATTACTAATGTTGAGTCCATGGATTATACGCACTCTCACCCTTCCACCATTGCTAGCCTCTCTAGTACCGCGCAACTTCCGCCGGTGCACTAAACCCACCATATACCTTCCTCAAAACAGCCACCATACCTACGTATTATGGCAATTCCATTGCCACTCCGAGATATATTTCCATGCAACTTCCACCATTCCGTTTTATTATGACACATACCATCATTGCCACTCCGAGGCATTCATATAGTCATATTTTGTTCTAGTATCGAGTTGTAATTCTAGAGTTGTAAGTAAATAAAAGTGTGATGATAATCATTATTAGAGCATTGTCCCATTTGAGAAAAGGATGATGGAAGCTATGATTCCATCACAAGTTGGGATGAGTCTCCGGACTTTAATAAAAATAAAAGAGGCCAAAGAAGCCCAAATAAAAAAAGAGGCCAAAGAATCCCAAACAAAAAAAGAGAAAAGAAATGAGAGAAAAAGAGAGAAGCAGTAATGTTACTATCCTTTTTCCACACTTGTGCTTCAAAGTAGCACCATGATCTTCATGATAGAGAGTCTCCTATTTTGTCACTTTCATATACTAGTGGGAATTTTTCATTACAGAACTTGGCTTGTATATTCCAATGATGGTCTTCCTCAAATTTCCCTATGTCTTCGTGAGCAACCGAGTTGGATGCACACCCACTTAGTTTGTTTTTGAGCTTTCATACACTTATAGCTTTAGCGCATTCGTTGCATGGCAATCCCTACTCAATCACATTTATATCTATTGATGGGCTTCTCCATAGCCTGTTAATACGCCTAGTTGATGTGAAACTTTCTCCTTCTTTTTGTCTTCTCCACAACCACCATACTCTATTCTTCCTATAGTGCTATATCCATGGCTCACACTCATGTATCGCGTGAAAGTTGAAAAAGTTTGAGAACACCAAAAGTATGAAACAATTGCTTGGCTTGTCATCGGGGTTGTGCATGATAAAATATTTTGTGTGATGAAGATGGAGCATAGCCAGATTATATGGTTTTGTAGGGATAACTTTCTTTGGCCATGTTATTTTGAGAAGACATGATTGCTTTATTAGTATGCTTGAAGTATTATTGTTTTTATGTCAATATTAAGCTTTTGTTTTAAATCTTATGGATCTGAATATTCTTGCCACAATAAAGAAGATTGCATTGATAAATATGATAGGTAGCATTCCACATCAAAACTTATGTTTTTATCATTTACCTACTAGAGGACGAGCAGTAATTAAGCTTGGGGATGCTTGATACCTCTCCAACGTATCTATAATTTTGATTGTTCCATGCTATTATATTATCTATTTTGGATGTTTTATATGAACTAATATGCTATTTTATATTTTTTTGGGACTAACCTATTAACCTAGAGCCCAGTGCTAGTTTCTATTTTTTCCGTGTTTATGACTTTTGCAGGAAATGAATATCAAACGGAGTCCAAACGGAATATAATTTATGATGATTTTTCTTGGACTAGGGGACAGCTACGTGACATGGAGAGCTGGCCAGAAGAGTCCCGAGAAGGACACAAGCCTCTTGGACGTGCACCCCCCTGAGGCGTGTCCTGAGGGCTTGTTCCCCCCTCGGGAGTCCTCCAACCCTTAAACCACTTCTATATATATTCTCAAATATTCCCAAACATCAGAAGCATCTACCAAAATACTTTTCCGCCGTCGCAAGCCTCTGTTCCCATGAGATCCCATCTTGGGGGTTTTTCTAGCACTCTGCCAGAGTGGGATTGATGTCTACTACACAACTTATTCCTTGTAGTCGTTGTTGGGCATCCAAGTGTAGAGTTTTGTAGGACAATAGCTAATTTCCCTCAAGTGGATGACCTAAGGTTTATCAATCTGTGGGAGGCGTAGGATGAAGATGGTCTCTCTCAAACAACCCTGCAACCAAATAACAAAGAGTCTCTTGTGTCTCCAACACACCCAATACAATGGTAAATTTTATAGGAGCACTAGTTCGGCGAAGAGATGGTGATAGAAGTGCAATATGGATGTTAGATATAGGTTTTTGTAATCTGAAAATATAAAAACAGCAAGGTAACAAGTAGTAAAAGTGAGCTAAAACGGTATTGCAATCCTTGGAAACAAGGCCTAGGATTCATACTTTCACTACTGCAAGTTCTCTCAACAATGATAACATAATTATATCATATAAAAATCCCTCAATGTGCAACAAAGAGTCACTCCAAAATCACTAATAGCGGAGAACAAAGGAAGAGATTATTGTAGGGCACGAAACCACCTCAAAGTTATTCTTTCCAATCAATCAATTGGGCTATTCCTATAAGTGTCACAAACAGCCCTAGAGTTCGTAGTAAAATAACACCTTAAGACACACATCAACCAAAACCCTAATGTCACCTAGATACTCCAATGTCACCTCAAGTATTCGCGGGTTTGATTATACGATATGCATCACACAATCTCAGATTCATCTATCCAAACCAACACATAGAACTTCATAGAGTGCCCCAAAGTTTCTACCGAATAGTCAAGACGAAAACATGTGCCAACCCCTATGCATAAGTTCACAAGGTCACTGAACCCACAAGTTGATCACCAAAAGATACATCAAGTGGATCATGTGAATATCCCATTGTCACCACAGATAAGCACATGCAAGACATACATCAAGTGTTCTCAAATCCTTAAAGACTCAATCCGATAAGATAACTTCAATGGGAAAACTCAATCCATTACAAGAAGGTAGAGGGGGAAAACATCATATGATCCAACTATATTAGCAAAGCTCGCGGTACATCAAGATCGTGCCATATCAAGAACACGAGAGAGAGAGAGAGAGATCAAACACATAGCTACTAGTACATACCCTCAGCCTCGAGGGTGAACTACTCCCTCCTCGTCATGGAGAGCGCGGGAATGATGAAGATGGCCACCGGTGATGAATCCCCCCTCTGGCAGGGTGTCAAAATAGGGTCCCGATTGGTTTTTGGTGGCTACTGAGGCTTGCGGCGGCAGAACTCCCGATCTAGGTTTCTTCTCAGGAGTTTCTGTATTTTTAGGAATTTTTGGCGTCAGTTTCACGTCAGGGGGGGGGGGGTCCACGAGTCAACGACGAGGGTGAAGCACCCTCCCGGGGGTAGGGCTCGCCCTCCACCCTCATGGTTGGCTTGGAACTCTTCTGGCCCAACTCTTTTGCTTCGGGGGCTTCTTCTGGTCCATAAAAAATCACCATAAATTTTCAGCTCGTTTGGACGCCAGTTGATATTTATTTTCTGCAAAACTAAAAAACAAGGAAAAACAGATACTGGCACTGGGATCAAGGTTAATAGGTTAGTCCCAAAAATCATATAACATAGCATATAAATGCATATAAAACATCAAAGATGGATAAAATAATAGCGTGGAACAATAAAATATTATAGATACGTTGGGGACGTATCAAGCATCCACAAGCTTAATTCCTGCTCATCCTCGAGTAGGTAAATGATAAAAGCTAAATTTTTGATGTGGAAGGCTACCTAACATATTTATCAAAGTAATATTCTTTACTGTGGCAAGAATATTCCGATCCATAAGATTCAAAACAAAAGTTTAATATTGGCATAAAAATGATAATACTTCAAGCATACTAACAAGGCAATTATGTCCTCTCAAAATAACATAGCCAAAGAAAGCTTATCCCTATAAAATCATATAGTCTGGCTATGATCCATCTTCATCAAACAAAATATTCAAATCATGTGCAACCCCGGTTTCAGCCAAGCAATTGTTTCATTCTTTAGTATTCTCAAACCTTTTCAACTTTCATGCAATACATGAGCGTGAGCCATGGACATAGCACTATAGGTGGAATAGAATATTGTGGTTGTGGAGAAGACAAAAAGAAGGAGATAGTCTCACATCAACTAGGCATATCAACAGGCTATGGAGATGCCCATCAATAGATACCAATGTGAGTGAGTAGGGATTTCCATGCAACAGATGCACTAGAGCTATAAGTTTATGAAAGATCAAAAAGAAACTAAGTGGGTGTGCATCCAACTTGCTTGCTCATGAAGACCTAGGGCATTTGAGGAAGCCCATTGCTGGAATATACAAGCCAAGTTCTATAATGAAAATTTTCCACTAGTATATGAAAGTGAAAAAATAAGAGACTCTCTATCATGAAGATCATGGTGCTACTTTGAAGCAAAGTGTGGTAAAAGGATAGTAGCGATTGCCCCTTCTCTCTTTTTCCCTCATTATCTTTTTTTGTTTTTTGGGCCCTCTTTTTTGGCCTCTTCTTATTTTATTTTATTTTTGGAGTCTTCTCCCGACTTGTGGGGGAATCATAGTCTCCATCATCCTTTCCTCAGTGGGACAATGCTCTAATAATGAAGATCATCACACTATTATTTACTTACAACTCAAGAATTACAACTCGATACTTAGAGAAAAATATGACTCTATATGAATACCTCCGTGGTGTACCAGGATGTGCAATGAATCAAGAGTGACATGTATGAAAGAATTATGAAAGGTGGCTTTGCCACAAATACGATGTCAACTACATGATCATGCAAAGCAATATGACAACGATGAAGCATGTCATAATAAGCGGAATGGTGGAAAGTTGCATGGCAATATATCTCGGAATGGCTATGGAAATGCCATAATAGGTAGGTATGGTGGCTGTTTTGAGGAAGGTATATGGTGGGTGTATGGTACCGGCGGAAGTTGCGCGGTACTAGAGAGGCTAGCAATGGTGGAAGGGTGAGAGTGTGTATAATCCATGGACTCAACATTAGTAATAAAGAACTCACATACTTATTGCAAAAATCTATTAGTCATCGAAAGCAGGCACTACGCGCATGCTCCTAGGGGAAGGCTTGGTAGGAGTTAACCATCGTGTGATCCCGACCTCCACACAAAGGATGACAATCAATAAATACCTCATGCTCCAACTTCGTTACATAACGGTTCACCAATACGTGCATGCTACGGGAATCACAAACCTCAACACAAGTATTTCTCATATTCACAATTACTCCACTATCATGACTCTAATATCATCATCTTCATATCTCAAAACAATCATAAAGAATCAAACTTCTCATAGTACTCAATGCACTTTATACAAAAGTTTTTATTATATTCCTCTTGGATACCCATCATATTTGGACTAAATTCATAACCTAAGAAAATTACCATGATGTTTAAGACTCTCAAAATAATACAAGTGAAGCATGAGAGTTCATCAATTTCTTCAAAATAAAACCACCGCCGTGCTCTAAAAAGATATAACTGAAGCACTAGAGCAAATGACAAACAAAGAACTCGTGACATAAGTTAGTATAAATCAGCGCGATAACCTTACCATTCTTTACTGTAACAAATCGCTAAAATTATTATTTGATATTTCCTACTAATTGCCTCTGTATATTTTATACTCCTATCATCAAACAGAATCACTAAACAAGCAAACATATGCAAACAATGCAAACGTAACAGCAATCTGTCTAAACAGGACAGTCTGTAAAGAATGCAAGAGTAATCATACTTCCCTAATCCCAAAAATTCTGAAAAATCACCACACTGTAGAAAATTTGTTGTTTCTAATCATGTCAAAATTTCAAGATTTTATCATGTTCTGACTATTCACCAATATTCAAAACATAACATCAAACTTTGTGTTTTAAAAACAGTAACGTATAGACTTGTAAAATAAGCATGGTAAAGGCTATACATGACCTTTTTATTGAAATAAAATATATATAAAAAAATTCTTTGAATAGCAGCAAGAAAACATAAACAAAATAAAATGACCCTCCAAGAAAAACACATATCATAAGGTGAATAAAAATATAGCTCCAAGTAAAGTTATCGATGAACGAAGACAAAAGAGGGGATGCCTTCCAGGGCATCCCCAAGCTTAGTTGCTTGGTTGTCCTTGAATATTACCTTGGGGTTCCTTGGGCATCCCCAAGCTTAGGCTCTTGCCACTCCTTATTCCATAGTCCATCGAATCTTTACCCAAAACTTCAAAACTTCACAACACAAAACTTAACAGAAAACTCGTAAGATCTCTTAGTATAAGAAAATAAAATCACCACTTAGGTACTGTTGTGAACTCATTCTAAATTAATATTGGTGTTATATCTACTGTATTCCAACTTCTCCATGGTTCATACCCTCTGATACTACTCATAGATTCATCAAAATAAGCAAACAACACATAGAAAATAGAATCTTTCAAAAACAGAACAATTTGTAATAATTTAGAAACTTTCCATACTTTTGTAACTCCAAAAATTCTGAAAAAATTGGAAAATCTAGGAAATTTGTATATCAATCTTGTGTAAACAATTCAGATCAAAAGCATGTTTCAGTGAATTTCCAAATTTCCTGGACTGAGCACAAAAGTTTCTATTTTTGCACAGAATCAAGTCAACTATCATCCACACTATCCCAAAGGCTTTACTTGGCACTTTATTGAAACAAAAGCTACAAAACATGATTATTACAGTAGCCTAATCATGTGAACAAACAAAGGCAGGAGGGGGTAAATATTGGGATTTCTCCCAGCAAGCGCTTTTTCTAATGCCTTTCTAGCTAGGCATGATGATTTCAATGATGCTCACATAAAAGATAAGAATTGAAACACAAAGAGAGAATCATGAAGAATAGTACTAGCACATTTATGTCTAACACACAAAGAGAGCAAACAATTTATGGGGACAATAATCAATTAGCATAGGAAGGTGAAACAAGCATAACCTCAAGATTTTCAACACATAGAGAGGAAACTTGATACTATTGCAATTCCTACAAGCATATATTCCTCCCTCATAATAATTTTCAGTAGCATCATGAATGAATTCAACAATATAACCATCACATAAAGCATTATTTTCATGATTCACAAGCATAGAAATTGTATTACTCTCCACATAAGAAAATTTATTCTCCTCAATAGTAGTGGGAGCAAACTCAACAAAATAACTATCATGTGTGGCATAATCCAATTGAAAATTAAAATCAAGATGAAAAGTTCCATGGTTATCATTATTCTTACTAATTACCAACTTTGTTCTCATAGTCAATTGGAACCTCTTCCAAGATAGTGGAATCATTACTAAATAAAGTCATGACCTCTCCAAATCCACGTTCATAATTATCACAATAAGATTCAACACCCTCCAAAATAGTGGGATCATTACTTCCTAAAGTTGTCACTCTTCCAAACCCACTTTCGTCAATATAATCATCATAAATAGAAGGCATGCTATCATCATAATAACTTTTCTCATCAAAACTTGGGGGACTAAAAATATCATATTCATCAAACATAGCATCCCGAAGCTTGTAGCTTTGCATATTATTAGCATCATGGATATTCAAGGAATTCATACTAACAACATTGCAATCATGCTCATCATACAAAGATTAAGCGCCAAATATTTTAATGCATTCTTCTGCTAACACTTTGGCACAATTTTCCTTTCCATCGTTTTCACGAAAGATATTAAAAAGATGAATCATATGAGGCAACCTCAATTCCATTTTCTGTAATTTTCTTTTATAAACTAAACTACTGATAAAACAAGAAACTAAAAGATTCAATTGCAAGATCTAAAGATATGCCTTCAAGCACTACACCCCCCCCCCCCCGGCAACGGCACCAGAAAAGAGCTTGATGTCTACTATGCAACTTACTCCTTGTAGACGTTGTTGGGGCCTCCAAGTGCAGAGTTTTGTAGGACAGTAGCAAATTTCCCTCAAGTGGATGACCTAGGGTTTATAATTCCGTGGGAGGCGTAGGATGAAGATGGTCTCTCTGAAACAACCCTGCAACCAAATAACAAAGAGTCTCTTGTGTCCCCAATACACCCAATACAATAGTAAATTGTATAGGTGCACTAGTTCGGCGAAGAGATGGTGATACAAGTGCAATATGGATCATAGATATAGATTTTTGTAATCTCGAAATATAAAAACAGCAAGGTAGCAAGTAGTAAAAGTGAGAGAAAACGGTATTGAAATGCTTGGAAACAAGGCCTAGGGCTCATACTTTCGCTAGTGCAAGTTCTCTCAACAATGATAACATAATTAGACCATATAACAATCCCTCAATGTGCAATGAAGAGTCACTCCAAAGTCACTAATAGCGGAAAACAAACAAAGATATTGTTGTAGGGTACGAAACAACCTCAAAGTTATTCTTTCCAGTCAATCCATTGGGCTATTCCTATAAGTGTCACAAACAGCCCTAGAGTTCGTAGTGAAATAACACCTTAAGACACACATCAACCAAAACCCTAATGTCACCTAGATACTCCAATGTCACCTCAAGTATCTGCGGGTTTGATTATACGATATGCATCACACAATCTTAGATTCATCTATTCAAACAAACACAAATAACTTCATAGAGTGCCCCAAAGTTTCTACCGGAGAGTCAAGATGAAAACATGTGCCAACCCCTATGCATAAGTTCACAAGATCACTGAACCTGCAAGTTGATCACAAAAACATACATCAAGTGGATCATGTGAATATCCCATTGTCACCACAGATAAGCACATGCAGGACATACATCTAGTGTTCTCAAATCCTTAAATACTCAATCCGATAAGATAACTTCAAAGGGAAAACTCAATCCATTACAAGAAGGTAGAGGGGGAAAACATCGTATGATCCAACTATAATAGCAAAGCTCGCGGTACATCAAGATTATGCCATATCAAGAACATGAGAGAGAGAGAGAGAGATCAAAGACATAGCTACTGGTACATACCCTCAGCCCCGAGGGTGAACTACTCCCTCCTCATCATGGAGAGCGCCGGGATGATGAAGATGACCACTGGTGATGGATCCCCACTCCGGCAGGGTGCCAGAACAGGGTCCCGATTGGTTTTTGGTGGCTACAGAGGCTTGCAGCAGCGGAACTCCTGATCTAGGTTTCTTTTTGGGGGTTTCTGTATTTATAGGATTTTGGCGTTGGTTCCACGTCATGGGGGTCCACGAGTCAACGACGAGGGTGGAGCACCCTCCCGGGGGGTAGGGCGCGCCCTTCACCCTTGTGATTGGCTCAGGACTCTTTTGGCCCAACTCTTTTGCTTCTTATGGTCCATAAAAAATAACTGTAAATTGTCTGCTTGTTTGGACTCCGTTTGATATTCCTTTTCTGCAAAACTCAAAAACAAGGAAAAACAGAAACTGACACTGGGCTCTAGGCTAATAGGTTAGTCCCAAAAATCATATAAAATAGCATATAAATGCATATAAAACATCCAAGATGGATAATATAATAGCATGTAACAATGAAAAATTATAGACACGTTGGAGGCGTATCAGGGATTCGATCATGGAGGGCCTCTACATCAACCTTGCCGCCCTTCCCATGAAGCGTGAGTAGTTTACCAGAGACTTACGGGTCCAGAGCTAGTATCTAGATGGCTTCTTCTCTCTCTCTTTGATGTTCAATACAATGTTCTCCTCGATGTTCTTGGAATCCTATCTGATGTAATACTCTATTGGGGTGCATTTGTTGAGATCCGATGAATTGTGGATTTATGATCAGATTATCTATGAATATTGTTTGAGTCTTCTCTAAACTCTTTTATGCATGATTAAGATATATTTGTATTTCTCTTTGAACTATCAGTTTGGTTTTGCCAACTAGATTGGTTTTTCTTTCAATGGGAGAGGTGCTTAGTTTTGGGTTCAATCTTGCGGTGTCTATCACACAGTGACATAGTAGGGGTAGCGAGGCACGTATTGTATTGTTGCCATGAAGGAAAAAAGATGGGTGATGACCTTCAAGTATAGGGGATCAATCGTAGTTTTTTCGATAAGTAAGAGTGTCGAACCCAACGAGGAGCAGACGGAAATGACAAGTGGTTTTTAGCAAGGTAATTTCTGCAAGCACTGAAATTGTCGGTAACAGATAGTTTGATAGCAAAATAATTTGCAACGAGCAAGTAACGATAACAGTAAATAATATGCAGTAAGGTAGCCCAATTATTTTGTGGAAAAGGACAGGCCAAAACGGTCTCTTACAATAAGCAAAGCATTCTTGAGGGTACATGGGAATTTCATCTAGTCACTTTCACCATGTTGATTCGATTTGTGTTTGCTACTTTGATAATTTGATATGTGGGTGGACGGGCGCTTAGGTGTTGTTCTTACTTGAACAAGCCTCCTACTTATGATTAACCCCCTCGCAAGCATCTGCAACTATGAGAAAAGTATTAAGATAAAATGTAGCCATAGCATTAAACTTTTGGATCCAAATCGGTCCCTTATGGAATAGCGCATAAACTAGGGTTTAGGCTTCTGTCACTCTAGCAACCCATCATCAAATAACTACTCCACAATGCATTCCCTTAGGCCCAAATATGGTGAAGTGTCATGTAGTTGACATTCACATGACACCACTAAGGCAATCACAACATACATACCTTCAAAATATCAAACTCATATCGGGTTCACATGATTACTTGCAACAAGATTTCTCCCGTGATCTCAAGAACAGAAGTAACTACTCACAAATGATAATCATGCTCAAGATTAGAGGGGTATTAAATATCATAATGGATCTAAACATATAATCTTCCACCAAATAAATCATATAGTAATCAACTACAAGATGTAATCAAAACTACTAGTCGCCCATAGGCATCAATCTAAGGTTCAGGTGCAAAGATTGAACACAAGAGTTGAACTAGGGTTTGAGAGGAGATGGTGTTGTTGAAGACTTTGATGAAAATTAGCCTCACCAAGATGGGAGAGTTGTTGGTGATGATGATGACGATGATTTCCCCCTCCAGGAGGGAAGTTCCCCTGGCGGAATCGCTCCACCGAAGGGTAAAAGTGCTCCTGCCAAGTTTCGCCTCGAGACGGCGGCGATTCGTCCCAAAAGTCCTCTCCTTATTATTTCTAGATCAAAATGACTTATATACCAGAAGAACGGCACCGAAGGTGGGCCGAGGAGGGCAAAACCCACCAGGGCGCGCCTGGGCTCCTTGGCACGCCCAGGTGGGTCGTGCCCACCTGGTGGGCCCCCTCTAGTGGTTATTTTCTCCAATATTCCTCATATAATCCAAAATAATTCTCCGTAAATTTTCAGCCCATTTAGAGATGAGCATAATAGGCAACTCTGACGTAGCTTTTCCAGGTCCAGAACTCCAGCTACCGGTATTCTCCCTCTCTGTAAACCTTGCATATTATGAGAGAAGTCATTAGAATTACTCCAAAAGGCATTATTATGCATGAAAACATAGTGAATAACAGTAGGTAAACATGATGCAAAATGGACGTATCAACTCCCCCAAGCTTAGGCTTCCCTTGTCCTCAAGTGAAAACCGAAATCGAAAAACATGTCAACATGCTTAGAGAGAGAGGTGTCGATAAAAACAAAATACATACATAGAAGCATCATGTATAATATTATAACAGCACCAAACTTTATCATAGAACTTTTATCATAAACTTCTCATAAACAAGTAACAATTCATCACAACATTGAAGTATAAAGCATAAACTCTATTGAAAACTAACAAACTATGTTCTCAGTCAACTTTGCAACTACAATTCATCATCTTTTCAGGAAGGGTCTCGTATCGGAGCCTTTTGGCAAGTCCACATACTCAACCATCATATAGACTTCTATGATTGCTAACACTCACCGCATACCCATGAGCAAAAAGTCTCAACTAGACACATAGGGAGATAGGGGCTTATAGTTTCGCCTCCCAACGTATTCACCTCAAGGGTGATGTCAACAATAATAATTCATACCCACCCATATTCAACTGGATATATGTGTCTATATCTTTCCTCACCACATGATGCTTGCAAGAAGAGAAAATAAAAAAGGAATAGGGAAGAATACTTTGACTCTTGCATAAAACTAAATACATAAAAGTAAACGATAGGCCCTTCGCAGAGGGAAGCAGAGGTTGCCATGCGCTTTTTGGTTGTATGCTCAATCTCTTAGTGCAAAAAACCGTCATGTTATATTGTCCCTTGTGATAGCAACCTTTATTATGCAGTCTGTCGCCTTTATTATTTTGCCATCACAAGTCCGTACAATGCTCAATTTTCTCTTACACTAAATGATCTAACACATTTAGAATAAATTTTTATTGCCTTATTGCACCAATGAAAACTTACTTGAAGGATCTTACTCACTCCATAGGTAGGTATGGTGGACTCTCAAAGAAAGATTTGGGTTTAAGATTTTCTGGATGCACAAGTAGTATCTCTACTTAGTGCAGAATTTTTGGCTAGCAAAGATAGGGAGCAAACACCACAATTTAAAGGATCTATGACAATATAACATCTAGGTGAGTATGAACAAACATAAATCATTACATTGTCTTCCTTGTCCAACATCAACAATTTTGGCATATAATATTTTGATGAGGGCTCACAATCATAAAAGATGTCGAAGATAGTGTATTTACATGTGAACCTTCTCTTCCTTATTAATTCTTTCGTGAATTGCATCATTGACCAATGCTATGTTTGTCAATCTCCAATAAATTTTACTACTTATACTTTTCCTTATGTGATGTCATCACTTACCATAAGATTAGCATATGATCTTTTTCATTTATTTTCCTTTCTTTTTATTGAACATGAAAGTAAAGAAAGCAAAACTCAAACTAATCTTTATTATCTATCTCGCACACGATTACAAGGATAGATAGATCACTAAGCAAATACTCGAAGAAAGATCGAACTAATTTTTTTATTCAACTAAAGCAAAGGATAAGTAAGGGTCGAACTACAGTAAATAAATAAAGGCAAAAGATAGTGGTGGTGATACAATACCTGGGCACCTCCCCTAAGCTTGGCACAAGCCAAGGGGAGTGCCCATACCCGATACTCTAGTCTCGTTTGGTGAGGAACAAGATGGCGGTGATGAAGTAGTCACGATCTTATCTTTAGGTTTCCATGGAAAAAGCTCACCATCATAAGAGGAGGAGTAAGTCTTGGGGGTCCTGCAACTGGCAGCAAGACTCATACCTTTAAACCTTGCCTCATATTCAAAGACTTGGTTTTGGAGATCATAGATTTCGCTTTGCAGAAAGTTGATTTGCTCGTTGAATGTGAAGACGAGGTCCTTCATTGATTTTCCATCCACCTTGAGATCATGGGTGTAGTCCGCGATCATGAGGTGATTGGCATTGAGTCCCGCTTTCACTTGAAGACCTCCTGCTCCATAGCTTTGAGCCTGCCATCACTACAAAAAAAAAAGACACATCCGTGACATTTTGGGACGAACGAATTTTTTTGTCATACTTATGACACTTCTATGGCGATAATTGCGACAAAACCTGGTATCATCATAGATGTGGTGGGCTCCTACTTCTATGACAAAAAATCATGGCAGAAAATGGGCTTTTCGTCCTGGGAGGGTCGGAGACGCAGCTGCATGACATTGTTTGGGCCGTCCATGACGGAAAAAACCATGGTAGAAGCGAGGGCGAGGAAAATTTTGGTGAGTTCCCGGTTATGGTGGGTGGCCGGGGGCCGAGCGATGCGCGTTTCTCTCATACACGTACGCGCGTGTGTGCGAAGCGTTGGCTCTAACTGAACCCGAGCGAGGCATTGGGCTCTAACTGAACCCGAGCGATTGCACTGCAGGCTACGCGTTACTGAACCCGAGCGATCGATCGATGGCTGTTAACTGAACTCGATCGAGCGATTCCTTTGCCACTATTGCTAAATGAAGCCGATCGATGCTGCCCCTAGATGAACAATGAGCGTTGCAGGGGGGGTTTGGATGAATAGTGAGCGGTGGGGATGGATGAACAGGACCCCGATCGATCGAGACGGTTGGGGATGATGAATAGGACCCCGTGGAGGGCTGGATGAACAAGATGACCCCATGGAGGGCTGGATGAATAGTAGATCGTGGAGGGGTGGTTGAACAGGAGCCCGTGGAGAGGGGTGGTTGAACAGTAGCCGGTGGAGTAGCGCGCGGTGGAGGCTAGATGAACAGGAGCCCGTGGATGAACAGTCGTAGGTGGAGGCTTGAGGAGGTCGACGGTGGACGAACAGTAGCCCGTGGAGGCTGGAGGAGGTCGACAGTGGAGATGAACAGTATCCCGTGGAGTCCTGTTTTGCGGTAAGCCACGCCCCTCCCGATGAACAGGACCCCCATTTCGACCGTAGCGCTCCAACACAAGTCAGTTGCCTCCGTTTTGTAGTACGCCACACCCCTCTCGATTAACAGACCCCGTTTCGACCGTAGGAGGTCCAACACAAGTCCGTTTCCTCCATTTTGCGGTACGCCAGACCCCCTCCCGATGAACAGGATCCCGTTTCGAACGTGGCCGGTTGAACACAAGGTCGTTTCCTCCGTTCTGCGGTATGCTAGGCCTCGTTTCAATCGGTTGTTCTGTCCAAGCCTGTTGGCTCCCACGCGTTCCATTGCCTGCCGATGAACACGAGCATTCCGTTGCCTCCCGATGAACACGACGCATTTTGTTGCCTCCCCACGAACACGACGACGACGCAGTTTCTCCATTCCGACCCAGCCATGTACACGAGCCTTGGCCGTATGTATGCGCGAGTAGGCGTTCGAGACCCCGCCCGTATGTACGTACGTGGCTGTATTTTCTTTCTTGCACACTGGCTGCTGTACATATGTGTACATGCTACGTGCGTGCCTCTACATCGACTAGTATGTACATACACGTTCGTGACCAGAATGACAACGCTACGTATGCTTCAACCAGGTGGGTCCCGACTGTCAGGCACTTCCTTGTGTGCAAAGATGTAGCTGGTGGGTCCCAACAGTTAGGGGGGCGAATCGTTTTTTTCCGGACGCACTTCCTTGCATGCGAAGATGTAGCTGGTGGGTCCCAGCAGTCGGGGGGGAAATGTTTTCTTCGCGAAATAAGGTGGCCCATCCGGTGGGTCCCTGCTGTCATGTGGAGGAATAATTATTTTGCACGTAATAAGGAGGCACTTCCTTCCAGCCGTCGTGGACCCAGCTGTCAGCCTCTCCATGTACAGTACTCTTCCAATGGAAGTCATTCCTTGACCACGTTGACCACACCGCGCCGAGAGCACCATGGCAGTGGACGATGGCGAGGCCTAGGAAGGGGACGATGCGGAGCCGGGAAAGACGCGGCAGTGGATGCCCACGCGTAGAGGAGTATGAGGATTCACTCGTTCGGCTGCGGTGTGAGGCTGCCGTCGCTGCAGAACAACAGGGGGTGTGGGTGAGTAGAGGGATGGCCTAGCCAGCGGTGGGAGTAGTAGGGGGCGGTGAGGCCTCCGCGGCATTATAGCCAGCCACGGGAGGCAGGAGCACGCGCCACGACCGGCGCTGTTTTGGGCGGCTGGAGCAAGAAGACCAGAGGTTGAAGAAGCACTATGGCCATTGGATGGACATCGTACGGTCACTAGAGCTAGAATCGTTCATATTGACTAAGTTGACAAAGCCCTCCGTCCCCGTTAACTTAGTAGGCCCACAAGTCAGCCTCCCACTTAGGTGGGTCCCAGCTAGCAGGGGGAGTATTCATTTTTTTCTATGTAATAAGGAGGCACTTCTGGTGGGTCCGAGCTGACAGCGGGGGGAACGTTTTTTTTGTGAAATACGGTGGCCCGTCAGGTGGGTCCCAACAGTCAGGGGGGAAACATTTTTTCGCAAAATACGGTGGCCCGTCCAGTGGGTCCCTGATGTCAGGTGGAGGAATCATTATTTTCCCCGTAATAAGGAGGCACTTCCTTGCTGCAGCCGTGGACCCAGCTGTCAGCCTCTCCACGTACAGTACACTTCCGATGGAAGTTGTTCCTTGATCGAGTTGACCACGTTGCGTTCTGTTGCATGCATGCGTCCATGGGCGTGGTGCGTCCCCACTTTCAGCCTCTCACATACAGTCATCTTCCGATGACTCTCGGTTGTTCACCATGTTGACCACACTGTGCTGAGCGCACCAAGGCCGGTGGACGACGGCGACGCCCCAGACTGGAATGACCCGGAGATGGGGATGACAAGGCAGTGGAGTCGCAGATGGAGAGGAGTGATACATCTCCAATGTATCTATAATTTTTTATTGTTCCATGCTATTATATTACCCCCTTTGGATGTTTATGGGCTTTATTTTACACATTTATATCATATTTGGGAGTAACCTACTAACCGGAGGCCCAGCCCGTATTACTGTTTTTTTGCCTATTTTAGTATTTCAAAGAAAAGGAATATCAAACAGAGTCCAAACGGAATGAAACCTTGGGGAGCGTGATTTTTGGAACGAACGTGATCCAGAGGACTTGGAGTGCAAGTCAAGAAGCAATCGAGGCGGCCAGGAGATAGGAGGGTGCGCCCACCCCTCCTGGGCGCGCCCCCTATCTCCTGGGCCCACGAGCGGCCACTGACGTACTTCTTCCTGCTATATATACCTACGTACCCTGAAAACATCCAGGGAGCCAACGAAAAACAATTTCCACCGCCGTAACCTTCTGTATCCACAAGATCCCATCTTGGAGCCTTCGTCGGCGCTCCGCCGGAGGGGGAATCGACCACGGAGGGCTTCTACATCAACATCTTAGCCCCTCCGATGAGTTGTGAGTAGTTTACCACAGACCTTCGGGTCCATAGTTATTAGCTAGATGGCTTCTTCTCTCCTTTTGCATCTCAATACAATGTTCTCCCCTCTCTTGTGGAGATCTATTTGATGTAACTCTTTTTGCGGTGTGTTTGTCGAGATCCAATGAATTGTGGGTTTATGATCAAGTTTATCTATGAGAAATATTTGAATCTTCTCTGAATTCTTTTATGTATGATTGAGTTATCTTTGCAAGTCTCTTCGAATTATTAGTTTGGTTAGGCCTACTAGATTGATCTTTCTTGCCATGGGAGAAGTGCTTAGCTTTGGGTTCAATCTCGCGGTGTCCTTACCCAGTGACAGAAAGGGTTGCAAGGCACGTATTGTATTGTTGCCGTCGAGGATAAAAAGATGGGGTTTATATCATATTGCTTGAGTTTATCCCTCTACATCATGTCATCTTTCTTAATGTGTTACTCTGTTCTTATGAACTTAATACTCTAGATGCATGCCGGATAGTGGTCGATGTGTGGAGTAATAGTAGTAGATGCAGGCAGGATTCGGTCTACTTGTCACGGACATGATGCCTATATACATGATCATGCCTAGATAATCTCATAATTATCTCTTTTCTATCAATTGCTCGACAGTAATTTGTTCACCCACCGTAATACTTATGCTATCTTGAGAGAAGCCACTAGTGAAACCTATGGCCCCCGGGTCTATCTTTTATCATATAAGCTTTCAATCTACTTTTATTTGCATCTTTACTTTTTGCATCTATATTATAAAATACCAAAAATATATTTATCTTATCATACTATCTCTATCAGATCTCACTTTCGCAAGTGGCCGTGAAGGGATTGACAACCCCTTTATTGCGTTGGTTGCGAGTTCTTTGTTTGTTTGTGTAGGTGCGTGGGACTTTTGAGGAGCCTCCTACTGAATTGATACCTTGGTTCTCAAAAATTGAGGAAAATACTTACGCTACTATTGCTGCATCACCCTTTCCTCTTCAAGGAAAACCAACGCAAGCTCAAGACATAGCAAGAAGGATTTCTGGTGCCATTGCCGGGGAGGTCTTCGCTCAAGTCAAGACATACCAAGTACCCATCACAAACTCATCTCCCTCGCATTTACATTATTTGCCATTTGCCTCTCGTTTTCCTCTCCCCCACTTCACCCTTGCCGTTTTATTCGCCCTCTCTTTCCCAATCTTCTTTCTCTCTTTCGTTAGCCTTCTTCTTCTCCCTAGCTTTTGTTTGTCGTTATGTCTGAAATTGGGGAGATTATCATCGATTTGGACAATAATGATAACATGGAAAATTCTGAGGCTCTGGCTGAAGAACCTTGCATACTAAAAAGTTTCAAATCTGTAGTGGTAACATTATTTGAAAAGGTGTTATCCAAGATTTCTTTACTTGTGCCGGTGCTTTACCTTCTATGGGTGGATCTATTCTTCATAGAACTAGTAGTCTTGCGGATGCTATCGCTATGCTTGTAGTTGAACTTCAGAGACAATTTATGCATATGCATCCTTGCATACAAAGAATTTTCCTATAATTTTCCAATATTGAGCATTCTTCTGTTAAGCGTGTTGTTACTATCTTTTTGGCTCATGAGTTTAGATTTATAATAAGAGGGGCCAAAGAATCTTTGTGCACTATAGGGTGGACACCGGTCGTCCTCCCATAGAGGCGGTCCTCTTCCATCAAGAGGAAATTAGGCGTTTTCAATCTTCGGATTGTGTTGCTTTCAATGAAAACCTTAGAAAAAAGGTTCCTACCAATGTCCTAGTTGATAGAATTTCCGAACTTAATAATGATTTTGCTCTTCAAAATAATGAGCTAGGATACTCTCATGAGTATAGGCTCACGAGATTTTCCCAAAAGAATGCTTATAGTGATGAATTAGTTGTTCATTATGAAGGGCCAAAGGAGGAACCCGTTCCTCCCATGATTGATCTTGGGGAATTTTGTCCCACCAAACTTAGCCCTTTTGATTACTTTTGCTTGCCTCAAAGAAAACTTGCTGGTGAACATAGAGAATATGAGACGAGTTTTCAAGATCTATCTTATTATTATGGCACTACTTAGATCTATCTTTGCTTTTATGCCTAGCTAGAGGCGTTAAACGATAGCGCTAGTTGGGAGGCAACCCAATTTATTTTGTGTTTTTTTTTGTTTTTGGTTTCTATTTAGTAATAAATTTTGCATCTACCTTCTGTTTAGATGTGTTTTTATGTTTTAATTAGAGTTTGTGGCAAGTAGAGCCTATAGGATAACCTATGGTGACAGTTGATTTGATTCTGATGAAAAATAGAAACTTTGCACGCACGAAATTAGTTTCGTTAAATCACACAAACGTGATTTTGAGTTGATTCTTTTTCCTGCTGATCAACAGACAAATTTTCCAGGACTTCCTATTTTGGTAGGATTTTTACAGACTGTTTTGTTTTTGACAGATTCTGTTTTTCGTGTGTTGTTTGCTTATTTTGATGCATCTATGGCTAGTAAAATAGTTTATAAACCATAGATAAGTTGGAATACAGTAGGTTTAACACCAAAATAAATAAATAATGATTTCATTACAGTACGTTATGTGGTGGTTTTGTTTTCTTTCACTAACGGAGCTTATAAGATTTCCTGTTGAGTTTTGTGTTGTGAAGTTTTCAAGTTTTGTGTAAAGCTTTGATGGACTATGGAATAAGGAGTGGCAAGAGCCTAAGCTTGGGGATGCCCATGGCACCCCAAGATATTCAAGGATAGCCAAAAGCCTAAGCTTGGGGATGCCCCGGGAAGGCATCCCCTCTTTCGTCTTCATTCATTGGTAACTTTACTTGGAGCTATATTTTTATTCGCCACATGATATGTGTTTTGCTTGGAGCGTCGTGTATTATTAGTCTTTGCTTTTTAGTTTTCCACAATCATCCTTGTTGTACACACCTTTTGGGAGAAGCCTACTTGATTGAATTTATTAGAATATGCTATGTGCTTCACTTATATCTTTTAGAGCACGGTGGTGGCTTAATTTTGTAGAAATTGCTAATCTCTCATGCTTCACTTATATTATTTTGAGAGTCTTTTAGAACAGCATGGTATTTGCTTTGGTTATAAAATTGGTCCTAGAATGGTAGGCAGCCAAGTTGGGTATAATAAAAACTATCGTAGGAAGTGAATTGGATGCTATGATCAATTTGATACTTGATAATTGTTTTGAGATATGGAGGTAGTGATATTAAAGTCATGCTAGTTGGGTGATTATGAATTTAAAGAACGGTTGTGTTGAACTTAGCAAGTCCCGTAGCATGCACGTATGGTTAAAGTTGTGTAACAAATTTGAAACATGAAGTGTACCTGGCTTGTGCATCCTTATGAGTGGCGGTCGGGGACGAGCGATGGTTTTTTCCTACCAATATATCCCTATAGGAGCATGCGCGTAGTGCTTGGTTTTTGATGACTTCTAAATTTTTGCAATAAGTATATGAGTTCTTTTGACAAATGTTGAGTCCATGGATTATACACACTTTTACCTTTCCATCATTGCTAGCCTCTTCGGTACCGTGCATTGCCCTTTCTCACCTTGAGAGTTTGTGCAAACTTCGCCGGTGCATCCAAACCCCGTGATATGATACGCTCTATCACACATAAACCTCCTTATATCTTCCTCAAAACAGCCACCATACCTACCTATTATGGCATTTCCATAGCCATTCCGAGATATATTGCCATGCAACTTTCCACCGTTTCGTTCATCATCATGACATACATTACTTTTGTCATATTGCCATTGCATGATCATGTAGTTGACATCGTATTTGTGGCAAAGCCACCATGCATAATTTTTCATACATGTCACTCTTGATTCATTGCACCATCCCGGTGCACCACCGGAGGCATTCATATAGAGTCATATCTTGTTCTAGTTTTGAGTTGTAATTCATGTGTTGTAATCAATAAAAGTGTGATGATCATCATTATTAGAGCATTGTCCCAAAGAAAAAAAGGCCAAAAAAAGGAATGGCCCAAAAAAATAAAAGAAAAAGGAGAAAAAAGAAAATAAAAGAAAATAAATAAAAAGGCCCCAGGGTCTATCTTTTATCATATAAGCTTTCAATCTACTTTTATTTGCATCTTTACTTTTTGCATCTATATTATAAAATACCAAAAATATATTTAACTTATCATACTATGTCTATCAGATCTCAATTTCGCAAGTGGCCAAGAAGGGATTGACAACCCCTTTATTGCGTTGGTTGCGAGTTCTTTGTTTGTTTGTGTTGGTGCGTGGGACTTTTAAGGAGCCTCCTACTGGATTGATACCTTGATTCTCAAAAACTGAGGGAAATACTTATGCTACTATTGCTGCATCACCATATCCTCTTCAACGAAAACCAACGCAAGCTCAAGACATAGCAAGGAGTGGGAAACTTGACTGGTTTGGGTGCGCGGCTACACAGCCGCGGTGCCGCCCACGGGAGACAGGAGCAAGAACAGAGGTTGAAGAAGGAGCACGGCTGTTGGATTAACATCCAACAGTCCAGCTGCTATTATCATTTGTTGATTAAGTTGACAAAGCCCTGCGTACACGTCCTCTTAGTAGGCCCACAAGCCAGCCACCAAATCTGACGGGTCCCAGCTGTCAACGGCAGGAATAATTTTTTCGCATAACAAGGAGGCACTTCCTTCCGTGCGAAGATACAGCCGGTGGGTCCCAGCTGTCAGGTGGTGGAAACATTTTTTCAGCCTAATAAGGAGGAACTTTCCTTGCGTGCGACCATGGACCTCGTGGGTCCCAGCCGTCAGGCTCTCCACGTACAGTCCTCTTCCGATGACTCTCATTTGTTGACCACACCGCACCGAGCGCAGCGAGGCGGTGGACGACGGCGAGGCCCCAGACGGGAACGACTCGGAGATGGGAAGACGCGGCAGTGGAGTCGCAGATTGAGAGGAGGAGAAGGGTTATAACTGGTTCTGGTGCGGCGTGGGGCTGCAGTCGATGGAGAATAACAGGAGGTGT
Source organism: Triticum aestivum (assembly GCF_018294505.1). NCBI lineage: Eukaryota > Viridiplantae > Streptophyta > Magnoliopsida > Poales > Poaceae > Triticum > Triticum aestivum. The sequence goes on along the minus strand of NC_057804.1, from coordinate 283,586,595 downwards.
GGAGGGGTGGAGGGATAGCCTGGCTGGCGGTGGGTTAGCGCTTCACAGCGATGCGTGCTAAGCAGAGCCGCTAGCCGCCGGAGGCTGGACTAGGCAGTCCCGGCGACGCTAGAGGAAGAAGACGAGAGACTGAAGGTGCATGCCGGCCATTGGATATAAATCCAATGGCTGTGGATGTAATAATCATTTGTTGACTGCTACCTCTTGAGCACTGCGTTGGATTTCCGCCCAGAGGAGAGGATGATGCAGAAAAGTAGCGTAAGTATTTCCCTCAGTTTTTGAGAACCAAGGTATCAATCTAGTAGGAGACCACGCACAAGTCCCTCGTACCTACACAAAACGATAGCTACTCTCAACCAACACGATTAGGGGTTGTCAATCCCTTCACGGTCACTTACGAGGGTGAGATCTGATAGAGATGATAAATAATATTTTTGGTATTTTTGATAGATAGATGCAAAGTGAAAAGTAAAAGGCAAAGTAAAAGCAAAGCAAGTAATAAAGCGATAGATATTGATATGATGAGAATAGACCCGGGGGCCATAGGTTTCACTAGTGGCTTCTCTCAAGAGCATAAGTATTTTACGGTGGGTGAACAAATTACTGTTGAGCAATTGAAAGAATTGAGCATAGTTATGAGTATATCTAGGTAATGATCATGTATATAGGCATCACGTCCAAGACAAGTAGATCAAAACGATTCTGCATCTACTACTATTACTCCACTCATCGACCGCTATCCAGCATGCATCTAGAGTATTAAGTTAAAAACAGAGTAACGCCTTAAGCAAGATGACATGATGTAGAGGGATAAATTCATGCAATATGATAAAAACCCCATCTTGTTATCCTCGATGGCAACAATACAATACGTGCCTTGCTGCCCCTTCTGTCACTAGGAAAGGACACCGCAAGATTGAACCCAAAGCTAAGCACTTCTCCCATTGCAAGAACTACCAATCTAGTTGGCCAAACCAAAAAGGATAATTCGAAGAGACTTGCAAAGATAACTCAATCATACATAAAAGAATTCAAAGAAGATTCAAATATTTTCCATAGATAAGTTGGATCATAAACCCACAATTCATCGGTCTCAACAAACACACCACAAAAAGAAGATTACATCGAATAGATCTCCACGAAAGAGGGGGAGAACATTATATTGAGATCCAAAAAGAGAGAAGAAGCCATCTAGCTACTAGATATGGACCAGAAGGTCTGTAGTAAACTACTCACACTTCATCGGAGGGGCCATGGTGTTGATGTAGAAGCCCTCCGTGGTGGATGCCCCCTCCGGCGGAGCTCCGGAACAGGCCCCAAGATGGGACCTCGTGGATACAGAAGGTTGCGGCGGTGGAATTAGGTTTTTGGCTCCTGTTCTGATCGTTTGAGGATACGTAGGTATATATAGGAGGAAGGAGTACGTCGGTGGAGCAGCAGGGGGCACACGAGGTAGGGGGGCGCGCCCATGGGGCGCGCCCTCCACCCTCGTGACCGCCTCTGGCACTTCTTGGAGTAGGGTCCAAGTCTCCTGGATCATGTTCGGTGAGAAAATCACGTTCCCGAAGGTTTCATTCCGTTTGGACTCCGTTTGATATTCCGTTTCTTCGAAACACTGAAATAGGCAAAAAACAACAATTCTGGGCTGGGCCTCCAGTTAATAGGTTAGTCCCAAAAATAATATAAATGTGGAAAATAAAGCCCAATATAGTCCAAAAGAGTAGATAAAGTAGCATCGAGCAATCAAAAATTATAGATACGTTGGAGACGTATCAGGCATCCCCAAGCTTAATTCCTGCTCGTCCTCGAGTAGGTAAATGATAAAAAAAGAATTTTTGATGTGGAGTGATACTTTGGCATAATTTCAATGTAAATCTTCTTAATTGTGATATGAATATTCACATCCGAAAGATTCACGACAAAAGTTCATATTGACACAAAAATAATAATACTTCAAGCATACTAATCAAAGCAATCATGTCTTCTCAAAATAGCATGGCAAAAGAAAGTTCGTCCCTACAAAATCATATAGTTAGGCTATGCTTCATTTTCGTCACACAAAGATGTTCCCAACTTCTATACCCCCGATGACAAGCCAAGCAATTGTTTCATACTTAAATAATCTCAAACTTTTTCAACCTTCACGCAATACATGAGCGTGAGCCATGGATATAGCACTATGGGTGGAATAGAATATGATGATGGGGATTGTGTGGAGAAGACAAAAAAGGAGAAAGTCTCACATTGACGAGGATAATCAACGGGCTATGGAGATGCCCATCAATTGATGTCAACATGAGGAGTAGGGATTGCCATGCAACGGATGCACTAGAGCTATGAATACTCAACAAAAGAAAACTAGTGGGTGTGCATCCAACTCGCTTGCTCATGAAGACCTAGGGCATTTGAGGAAGCCCATTGTAGGAATATACAAGCCAAGTTCTATAATGAAAAATTCCCACTAGTATAAAAAGATAACTTATGTGACTCACTACATGAGGAACAAGGTGCTACTTTAAAGCACAATATATGAGACTCACTACATGAGGAACAAGGTGCTACTTTGAAGCACAAGTGTGGAAAAAGATATAGTAGCATTGCCCCTTTTCTTTTATTTTTTTCTTTTCTTTTCTTTTCTCTTTTTTGGGCCTTTTTTTCTTTTGGCCTTTCCTTTTTTTCCTTTTTTGGCAATTCTCTAACAATGATGATCATCACACTTCTATTGATTACAACATAAGGATTACAACTCGAAACTAAGAACAAGATATGACTCTATATGAATGCCTCCGGCGGTGTACCGGGATGGTGCAATGAATCAAGAGTGACATGTATGAAAAATTATGCATGGTGGCTTTGCCACAAATACGATGTCAACTACATGATCATGCAATGGCAATATGACAAATGTAATGTATGTCATGATGATGATGATGGAAGTTGCATGGCAATATATCTCGGAATGGCTATGGAAATGCCATAATAGGTAGGTATGGTGGCTGTTTTGAGGAAGATATAAGGAGGTTTATGTGTGATAGAGCATATCGTATCACGGGGTTTGGATGCACCGGCGAAGTTTGCACCAACTCTCAAGGTGAGAAAGGGCAATGCATGGTACTGAAGAGGCTAGCAAAGGTGGAAAGGTGGGGGTGCGTATAATCCATGGACTCAACATTAGTCAAAAGAACTCATATACTTATTGCAAAAATTTAGAAGTCATCAAAAATCAAGTACTACGTGCATGCTCCTAGGGGGATAGATCGGTAGGAAAAGACCATCGCTCGTCCCCAACCGCCACTCATAAGGCTAAACAAGCCAGGTACACTTCATGTTTCAAATTTGTTACACAACTTTAACCATACATGCATGCTACGGGACTTGCAAACTTCAACACAAGAATTCTTTGAATTCATAATTACCCAACTAGCACGACTTTGATATTATCACCTCCATATCTCAAAACCATTATCAAGCATCAAACTTATCTTAGTATTCAACACACTCAAAAGAAAGTTTCACATATCTTGAACACCAAGTATATTAACATTAAGCAAATTACCATGCTATTAACGACTCTCAAAATAATCTAAGTGAAGCATGAGAGATCAATAGTTTCTTTAAAATAAATCCACCACCATGCTCTAAAAGATCTAAGTGAAGCACTAGAGCAAAAATTATCACGCTCAAAAGATATAAGTGAAGCACTATGAGCAAAACAATCAAGCTCAAAAGATATAAGTGAAGCACATAGAGTATTCTAAGAAATTTCAATTCATGTATGGCTCTCTCAAAAGGTGTGTACAGCAAGGATGATTGTGGTAAACTAACAAGCAAAGACGCAAATAATACAAGACGCTCCAAGCAAAACACATATCATGTGGTGAATAAAAATATAGCTCCAAGTAAATTACCGATGGAAGTGGACGAAAGAGGGGATGCCTTCCGGGGCATCCACAAGCTTTGACTTTTTGGTGTCCTTGGATTATCTTGGGGGTGCCATGGGTATCCCCAAGCTTAGGCTCTTGCCACTCCTTGTTCCATAATCCATCAAAAGAATTCACCCAAAAACTTGAAAACTTCACAACACAAAACTCAACAGAAATCTTCTGAGCTCCGTTAGAGAAAGAAAACAAAAGACTACTTCAAGGTACTGTAATGAACTCATTCTTTATTTATATTGGTGTTAAACCTACTGTATTCCAACTTCTCTATGGATTGTAAACTATTTTACTAGCCATAGATTCATCAAAATAAGCAAACAACACACGCAAAACAGAATCTGTAAAAAACAGAACAGTCTGTAGCAATCTGTAACTAACGCAAACTTCTGGAACTCTAACAATTCTACCAAAATCGGAAGTCCTGGAAAATTTGTATATTGAACATAAGCAAAAAGAATCAACGCAAAAGCACGTTTCTGTGATTTAACAAAATTATATACGTGTGTGCAAAGTTTCTGTTTTTCAGGAGAATCAAATCAACTATCATCGTAGGTTATTTTATAGGTTCTACTTGGCACAAACACTAATTAAAAGATAAAACCACATCCAAACAGAATCTAGATGGATTATTTATTCCTAAACAGAAGCAAAAACAAAAAACACAAAATAAAATTGGGTTGCCTCCCAACAAGCGCTATCGTTTAACGCCCCTAGCTAGGCATAGATGCAAGGATAGATCTAGGTATTGCCATCTTTGGTAGGCAATCCATAAGTGGCTCTCATGATAGATTCATATGGTAACTTTATTTTCTTTCTAGGGAAGTGTTCCATGCCCTTCTTCAAGGGAAATTGGAATCTAATATTCCCTTCCTTCATATCAATAATTGCACCAATCGTTCTAAGGAAAGGTCTAACAAGAATAATAGGACATGAAGGATTGCAATCTATATCAAGAACGATAAAATCTACGGTCACATAATTCCTATTTGCAACAATAAGAACGTCATTAATTCTTCTCATAGGCTTTTTAATAGTGGAATCCGCAAGATGCAAGTTTAGAGATCAATCATCAAAATCACGGAAATCTAGCAAATCACACAAAGCTTTGGGAATAGTGGAGACACTAGCACCCAAATCACACAAAGCATGAAACTCATAATCTTTAATTTTAATTTTAATAGTAGGTTCCCACTCATCATAGAGTTTTCTAGGGATAGAAACTTTCAACTCAAGTTTTTCTTCATAAGATTGCAGCAAGGCATCAACAATGTGTTCGGTAAGGGCCTTATTTTGACTATAAGCATGAGGAGAATATAGCACGGATTGCAACAAGGAAATACAACCAATCAAACAGCAATTTCCATAATTAAATTCCTTGAGATCCAAAATAGTGGGTTTAGCAACATCTAGATTTTTATTTCTTTCAATCCCACTTTCATCAATCTCATCATCAAGATCTAGAAACTCCGAATTCTTAGAACGCCTTCTAGGTAAAGGAATATCATATTCAGTTTCATCAAGATTCATATTGCAAAACAAATATTTAATGGGGGACACATCAATAACTTTTAGATCTTCATCTTGATTTTCATAGGAATTGGAAGAACACGCTTTAATAAAGGCATCTTTGGAAGCACGCATCCTAGCGGTTCTTTCCTTGCACTCATCAATGGAAATTCTCATGGATTTGAGAGACTCATTGATATCATGCTTAGGAGGAATAGATCTAAGCTTTAAAGAATCAATTTCAAGAGAAATTCTATCAACGTTCCTAGCCAAATCATCAACTTTAAGCAATTTCTCTTCAAGCAAAGCATTAAAATTCTTTTGTGAATTCATAAACTCTTTAACACTACTCTCAAATTCAGAGGGAATCTTATTAAAATTTCCATAAGAGTTGTTGTAGGAATTTCCATAATTATTAGAAGGATTACTAGGATAGGGCCTAGGATTAAAATTCCCTCTATACGCGTTGTTTCCAAAACTATTCTTACCAACAAAATTCACATCCATAGATTCATTATTATTATCAAGCAAGCTAGATAAAGGCATATCATTGGGATCAAGAGGAGTATTTTTAGGAGCAAACATCTTCATAAGTTCATCCATCTTTTCACTCAAAACATTCATTTCTTCTATAGCATGCACTTTTTTACTAGAAGATCTTTCGGTGTGCCATTGAGAATAATTAGCCATAATATTATCAAGCAATTTGGTAGCATCTCCTATCGTAATTTCCATAAACGTGCCTCCCGCGGCCGAATCTAAAAGATTTCTAGAAGCAAAATTCAATCCGGCATAAATTTTTTGTATAATCATCCATAAATTCAAACCATGAGTAGGGCAATTGCGAAGCATTAATTTCATTCTTTCCCAAGATTGGGCAACATGCTCATGATCAAGTTGTTTAAAATTCATAATATCGTTCCTAAGAGTGATGATCTTAGCGGGAGGAAAATACTTAGAGATAAAAGCATCTTTGCACTTGTTCCAAGAATCATTACTATTTTTAGGCAAAGATGAAAACCAAACTTTAGCACGATCTCTAAGTGAAAACGGAAATAACTTCAATTTGACAATATTGTTATCCGTATCTTTCTTCTTTTGCATATCACACAAATCAACAAAATTGTTTAGATGAGTAGCGGCATCTTCACTAGGAAGGGCGGCGAATTGATCTTTCATAACAAGATTCAACAAAGCGGTATTGATTTCACAAGACTCATCATTATTAAGAGGAGAAATCGAAGTACTAAGGAAATCATTATTATTGGTATTCAAAAAGTCACACAATTTGGTATTATCTTGCGCCATGGCAACAAGTAATCCAACACACAAGCAAACAGAAAGGCAACGGGAAAAAAAGGCAAACGGGAAAGAGAGGAGGAGATTGGGAAATAGAGGGCGAATAAAATGGCAAGGGTGAAGTGGGGGAGAGGAAAACGAGAGGCAAATGGCAAATAATGTAATGCGAGAGATAGGGATTGCGATGGGTACTTGGTATAGTTGACTTTCTTGCGTGAGCCTCCCCGGCAACAGCGCCAGAAATTCTTCTTGCTACCTCTTGAGCACTGCGTTGGATTTCCCCGAAGAGGAGAGGATGATGCAACAAAGTAGCGTAAGTATTTCCCTCAGTTTTTGAGAACCAAGGTATCAATCCAGTAGGAGACCACGCACAAGTCCCTCGTACCTACACAAAATGATAGCTACTCGCAACCAACGCGATTAGGGGTTGTCAATCCCTTCACGGTCACTTACGAGGGTGAGATTTGATAGAGATGATAAATAATATTTATGGTATTTTCGATAGATAGATGCAAAGTGAAAAGTAAAAGGCAAAGTAAAAGCAAAGCAAGTAATAAAGCGATAGAGATTAATATGATGAGAATAGACCCGGGGCCATAGGTTTCACTAGTGGCTTCTCTCAAGAGCATAAGTATTTTACGGTGGGTGAACAAATTACTATTGAGCAATTGACAGAACTGAGCATAATTATGAGTATATCTAGGTAATGATGATGTATATAGGCATCACGTCCAAGACAAGTAGATTGAAACGATTCTGCATCTACTACTATTACTCCACTCATCGACCGCTATCCAGCATGCATCTAGAGTATTAAGTTAAAAACAGAGTAACGCCTTAAGCAAGATGACATGATGTAGAGGGATAAATTCATGCAATATGACAAAAACTCCATCTTGTTATCCTCGATGGCAACAATACAATACATGCCTTGCTGCCCCTTCTGTCACTGGGAAAGGACACCGCAAGATTGAACCCAAAGCTAGGCACTTCTCCCATTGCAAGAACTACCAATCTAGTTGGCCAAACCAAAAAGGATAATTCAAAGAGACTTGCAAAGATAACTCAATCATACATAAAAGAATTCACAGAAGATTCAAATATTTTCCATAGATAAGTTGGATCATAAACCCACAATTCATCGGTCTCAACAAACACACCGCAAAAAGAAGATTACATCGAATAGATCTCCACGAGAGAGGGAGAGAACATTTTATTGAGATCCAAAAAGAGAGAAGAAGCCATCTAGCTACTAGCTATGGACCCAAAGGTCTGAAGTAAACTACTCACACTTCATCGGAGGGGCTATGGTGTTGATGTAGAAGCCCTCCGTAGTGGATGCCCCCTCCGGCGGAGCTCCAGAACAGGCGCCAAGATGGGATCTCGTGGATACAGAAGGTTGCGGCGGTGGAATTAGGTTTTTGGCTCCTGTTCTGATCGTTTGGGGATACGTAGGCATATATAGGAGGAAGGAGTATGTCGGTGGAGCAGCAGGGGGCCCACGAGTGTGACGCCCAAATACTTAAGTGACAGTGAACCTCTGCTAATGATGCCATGTCATCTCTGTCTCTGTAGTTAATCTCGGGTTAATTCAAAACCGCTTCAAAATTCAAATTAAATTAATGTCAACAATAAAAGTTTTCAAAAGTTGCCGAATATTACAAGGGTACTTATAATAAAGCAAACACATTTTTTATAAAATTCCTAAAAGATTTAAAATAAAATAAAATAGAAAATAAAATAAATAAAAGAAAGAAAATACAAAAGGGAAAAACAAGTGGAAATCAAAAAAAAGAGAAAAACCCCCCCACTGTTCTCCGGCCCAGCAGGCCACAGCCCTACTGGGCCAACCACCGGCCCAACCGGCCTCGCCCACTCTCCTTATCCCCCACTCGGTGAGACCCCGACCCCCACCGACACCCACTCCCCCCCCCCCCACGAAAATATCTCCTCCCCCTCTCCCCCGATTGGATCGGGATCGAGGAGGAGGTCACCGCCCGAAGCCGCATCGCCGCCTCGCCGTTGGACGTCGCCACGCGGGAGCTCCCCCGCCGGCCTGCTTCCTCCTCTCCGCTGGCCTGCCTCCCCATCGATGTCGTCCCCGTCAACCCCCACGAGCACCACTGCCCCGTTCCCTGCTTTCCCCCGTGAGCTCACCCTCTCCCTCCTCTTTGTCTTCCCGCGCACACACGCACCGCGCCCGACGCGGCCCCTGCTGGCTGCGCCTGGGCCACGCTTGGCCATCGCCGTTGGCGCATCGCCTCTTCCCTCTTGCACTCCCCGCGTCGACCAAGCCCCTCCTTGCCTCGCACCGGGCCGCACCGCACCGGCCTCTACAGCCGCGCACCGGTGCCCCGCGAGGCCACGACGTCGCCTAGAGTCCCCCGGCTCCGCCTCCTGATGCCGCCACCGGCCGTCGCCCACGGCGGTCGCCCGCACATCGACGTCCCTGCATTCGGGCGGCGCCCTGCGTCCATCGCCGCGGGGCTCCACTCCGGAGCCACCCCTCGCCTCGCCCGCCCGTTGCTGTGCTCCGGCACCCGGATCCCCTCTCCCCCTGCTTCGATCTATCGCCGTTGAGGCCGTCCCCGCGCTCGGCCACCATGGCCGGAGCTCGCTCCGAGCGTGCTCGCCCGCTGCCATGATCCCGCCGTGCCCGCCTGCGTTCCTGGCCACGCCGCACCTGACCTTGGCCTCCTGCGGCCACACGCTGGCCGCGCCCCACCCTTCACCGCTGGCCCCAGGCCACCGGCCCCCTGCACCGGCGCCCATCTGCACCCGCTCGGCCCTCCTCTGGGCGAGCGCCCGCTGCGCCCAACGCTCGCTAACCGCCCCGCTAAGGCCCCCAGGGCCCTATGACAAAGGGGACCCACTCAAAACGTTTTTAGAAAAATAAAAATATATAATAATAATAATAATAACAACAATAATAATAATAAATAATAAATTTAATTAAATAATTAGTTAAATAAATTAATTAAGTTAATTAATCCTACTTAATTCATCTAATTAACCTATTAGTCTAACTAAGCAATAATTAGTTTAACCTAACCCTAATTAACTTAAGAGTGTATGACAGGTGGGTCCCACTGGGCCCACACTTCAGTTTGACCCAGTCAACCTCTGTTGACTGCTAACATCATGCTGACTTCAGCAATCACTGTTCTGGATAATGTTGCATTAAAATAATTAATAAATCCTGAAAATGATTTAAATCTTTTAAAATTAATAGAAAATAAACCGTAGCTCAGATGAAAATACCTTCTACATGAAAGTTGCTCAGAACGACAAGACGAATCTGGATACGCAGCTCGTTCATCCGCCACACATCCCTAGCATAGCGAACATGCAACTTTCCCCCTCTGATTCACATGTACAAAAATGTGAAACATCGGGGATACTTTCCCGGATGTTTTCCCCCTTCGTCGGTATCACCTACTACCGTGATTGGGCACACCTAGCATCGTTACTTGTCATGTCATGCGTAGATATGCATCTGTTTGCATGGTATTCATTATTTCTTCCCCCTCTTCTCTCCGGTAGACTACGAGGCCGACATTGCTGCTGCCCAGTTCGACTACGGAGTCGACGACCTCTCCTTCTTGCCAGAGCAACCAGGCAAGCCCCCCCCCTTGATCACCAGATATCACCTATTCTTCTCTATACTGCTTGCATTAGAGTAGTGTAGCATGTTACTGTTCGGTTACTCCTATTCTGTTGCATAGCCTGTCATTGTTGCTACAATCATTGATACCATACCCGCAATCCTAAATGCTTAGTATAGGATGCTAGTTTATCATCATTGGCCCTACATTCTTGTCAGTCTGCCTTGCTATACTATTGGGCCGTGATCACTCGGGAGGTGATCACGGGTATATACTATACATATATACATACTACAGATGGTGACTAAAGTCGGGTCGGCTCGAGGAGTACCCGCGAGTGATTCACGGATTGGGGGCTGAAAGGACCTTTGTCCCGACGGCCCTCTGTGTGGACCTTTGTGGCAGAGCGACAGGGCAGGTTGAGACCACCTAGGAGAGAGGTGGGCCTGGCACTGGTCATCGTTTGCGGTTGCTTCATAATAACACGCTTAACGAGATCTTGGTATTTGATCTGAGTCTGGCCACTGGCCTATATGCACTAACCAACTACGCGGGAAAGATATGGGCACTCGACGTCGTGGTATCAGCCGAAGCCTTCTAGACGTCAGCAACAGAGCGGCGCGTGCCGGATTGGAACGTAAGCCTGCTCTTGTATTAAGGGGGCTAGTTCTGCTTTCGGGCGCCCACGCAACGTGCAGGTGTGCAATGGGCGATGGGCCCACACCCCTACGCCATAGGAGTTAGACCAGCGTGCTGACCTCTCTGTTAGGCCTAGGTGGGGCTGCGTCGTGTTGATCTTCCGAGGCCGGGCGTGACCCAGGAAAGTGTGTCCGGCCAAATGGGATCGAGCGTGTTGGGTTATGTGGTACACCCCTACAGGGAAGTTTATCTATTCAAATAGACGTGTCCCTCAGTAAAAGGATGACCCGGAGTTGTACCTTGACCTTATGACAACTAGAACCGGATACTTAATAAAACACACCCAGACAAGTTCCACAGACAACCCGGTGATCGCTTTTCCACAGGGTGACGAGGGGAGGATCGCCGGGTAGGATTATGTTATACGATGCTACTTGGAGGACTACACTCTACTGTCTTCTACATGCTGCAAGACGGAGGCTGCCAGAAGCGTAGTCTTCGATAAGACTAGCTACCCCCCCCCCTTATTCTGGCATTCTGTAGTTCAGTCCATCGATATTGCCTCTTTACACATATACCCATGCATATGTAGTGTAGCTACTTGCTTGCGAGTACTTTGGATGAGTACTCACGGTTGCTTTTCTCCCCCCTTTTCCCCCTTCCCTTCTACCTAGTTGTCACAACCAGATGTCAGAGCCCAGGAGCCAGACACCACCATCGATGACGAGTCCTGCTACACTGGATGTGCCTACTACTACGTGCTGCCCGCTGACGATGACCAGGAGTAGTTAGGAGGATCCCAGGCAGGAGTCCTGCGCCTCTTTCGATTGTATCCCAGTTTGTGCTAGCCATCTTATGGCAACTTTAACTTATGTCTGTACTCAGATATTGTTGCTTCCGCTGACTCGTCTATGATCGAGCACTTGTATTCGAGCCCTCGAGGGCCCTGGCTTGTATTATGATGCTTGTATGACTTATTTATATTTTTAGATTTGTGTTGTGATATCTTCCCGTGAGTCCCTAATCTTGATCGTACACGTTTGCGTGCATGATTAGTGTATGATTGAATCGGGGGCGTCACAAGTTGGTATCAGAGCCGACTGCCTGTAGGAATCCCCCTTCCACACTCCTTGGCCAAAGTCGAGTCTAGACATTGCAAAACTTTTACTGACATGGTTGTGTGGCTTACGGGCCCCCGTCGCCATTGGGTGGCATTAGGATCTTTTATTTCTCGTCTATACTCTGGGACTCTTATCTCTCCTCTACTCAGGTTAAACGATTTTACTAACTCTGACTCTAGGTTCTCGATAATACTTTCTTCCGGAGAGCCCCTTATTACAGATGATCGCCTGCTGCACCAGAAGTTTCCAAAGATGTTGTTCGATCTTTTACCGAGACACTTGTGCCCACCGCCTTTGTAAATTCACTACCACCGAGACATCCTTAGGGATAAATACATACACTTGCCGTTCTTGCTTCTATTCCCAGTTGATCTTGTTATTACAAGATACTTTGAAATCCTTTCTATTGTTTCGAGAATATTTGTGCTTACTGCCTTGCAGTTCCTTGCCACCTGAATACCCCTAAGGATAATTTCTCGCCCTTATCGAGTATCCGTTCATCCCCAGTTGTTCATGTGTTTCACAATGGTCTTCGAAATACTATTCGATCCTCCAAATATCCTTAGTAGCTTATTGCTCTGCAATACTTGTCTGCTTGCATTATGGATGCTTTCCCTATGTCTGACAATATTTGTTAGTATCCTTAGGCACCGTCATTTTGATCCTATTGATTCAACATGAGTGCGAATGCACGCAATCATCAGTTGATCCTTTTAAATTATCTTTCCGGCTCAGACATCATTTTAAACATGAGCTGGATCTCGATCAATCAAATTACCATCGACTGTACCCCTAAGGCTATTCAACTTATCCGCCTGTAATCGGAGCATTGCTTCTGATCCCTTGTCTTGGAATTCATAATTCCTTTGCAATTGAGCTTTGAAGTAGTCAATTGTTTCTATCATCTGATCTCCTTGCATGCTTTCTTCTTCTGGTTGAGTACTGATACACACATCAGGTTCCTTGTGGTCCACGAGACCATTTGCTTGGTTATTATCTGACTGTGTCCTTCATTTCCAATAACCTTGAGAGTTTCTCCCCTGATACATAATGCCTTTGGTAAATTATGCCTTCTTCCTTTGGCAAGTTATATCCTATGCCTTGTCAACCATGCTCTGCTTCGAGCACTTGTTAATTGACCCTAAAGTTCATGTTATATGTTCCAAGTTGCCCCGATGGGTTGACCCTATGCTTTCCATAACCTGTGTGAACCCGAAAGTTTTCACGGATCATACTCCTTTGGTAATTCACCAGGTAGGTTTTGAAACTATAATCATTTTTTATTTTGAGGAGTGAATGAAAGGCTATGCATTGGAGAAGTGGGAGTCGACCTTGAACTTTGCATTCATGCCCATGGGCACGATGTAGAACTTATTATGGAAGCTGCTCGTGAAAATAATTATCCCCTTGTTATGAGTTCATCTTGTATCCGTGGTTTGATCATTTATGATTGTGGTTCCGACCATAATTTATTCCTTTGATTCCATTTCTCAGACAAGTTAAAGCGCTTGTCTTCTGTAGATCAATACACCCCACTTCAACCTTTAATTTGATATGCCTTCGAGTATTATCCACCTGGTATCTCGAGGATATCATGCCATTGCACTACATCTTATGAAATTGTAATGGAGTAATACCTTTCCCTGTCATAGTCACTCCACGAGTTCTGGGTTGTCGTCAACCGAGAACACCGAATAGTGGACCGAGTCTGCACTCCGATTCGACAACTTTTATTAATCTTCATTGCTTACGAGTTTGCACTTGATCATGTCGTTCCCGACGGATTGACTACATCATCATCGTGAGGCTGACTGCTTGACCATTCTACCTATGTCCTTCATTCCCGGGACACAATCCTGACAGTGCTCTAAGCTTACATCGAACTTTCCGCATCATATTGTTTGTCTTGAGAGACAACTCCGAATTCTGAGATGGCATCTTATCTATGGTTATAGTAACCTTTTACTTCACCATTCCCTTGATGTGATGTCTTCGCCGATCGATTACATCTTCTTGAAACCTCTCGATAAATGTGTCATGATCATCTTCAACATTTTAACTTCTTCCGAGACGTACATTGAGTTCCTGATGAGAAATTCCATGCTTGCCCCATCGATGAATTGGGTTAACATCGACAACATTATTGCATTCCCTCCAACACAAAACTTGTTCCTGTTTTGGGTTGTACCTTGAGTTCCTTGCTATCCAACTTATGTTATGTTCTACCTTGGAGTATTACCATCTTTTATGTCAAAAATGTGGTGAGAATTTCACCACCTCTTAAGAATTCTTGATATAGTAATACTTCTCACCATCACCATTCCTTCTTGGTCCCTGTGTCGTTTCCAACCGAAAAACCGATAATTGAACTTGGATGTGCCAATTCTAAACTTCTAAAGACCCTATTGCTTTGAAGTTAATGGTCTACATTTCATTCTTAGACCATTGGTTATTGAATCACCATTCTAAGCATTGATCATGCTACATAGGCCCATATTTTGGGTGCACCTTTTCAACCAATGTTTAATTGTGTATGTTTTCCTCGAGCATACCTCATTATATCACTTGATCTGACAAATCTTAACTCCTTGTTCTCATAATTGTGGAAATCCATCTTTTTGGAAAATCTCAATGAATGGTCGCCGAGTCCATCAGCCACCTCCTCATCCTCTCCTTGGTTTAATGATGAACTCTTGTTTCGGAACTTGCTTCCATGGTTCATTTCTCGAGAATCTTATGATGTCTTCTCGTCAATTCATGTCGCACCTTTTTCTTCTCAGGCATCCTGAGTCTGAGGTATCCTGACCCCAATCAGATCTGAATCTTGGTCAGATATGATGGTTGGAACATTTTCCAAGAGTCATAATGTTGGTCCTTATTTGACTCGATAAAGTGATGTCATGCCTAACACACCTGGCCGGAGGACCTATTGTTATAGTTTCCTTGTTAGCAAGGCTATCAATTCTTCCATGAGGGAATTGTAAGCTTATTCTACAAGTTACTTCTAGTGGATCCTTTGTGATTCCAAAGTCTAATTTTCCCCTAATGACCATGTCAATACTATCTCGAAGCATGTTTGTGGTACTCCGATTTGCAACAAAAACATTTGAATCCCAATGCTAGATGTTTCCTGCTCGATTATCCAAACACCGTTGTATGGGTAATGTCATGAAAATTCTCTCCCCTACCTAAAGAGTTTACTACATTATATCCTATCATGGATATCATGCTCTGCTCGTCCTTCCGAAGTATATACCTTTGAAATATGTGTTTGAACACATTTTCCTTTCCATTGTTCTGTTTAATATGATAATCATATTTTTCTTTCCATTTGTTGGGTTAACATTCCTTGTGATCTATATGATCTAAGCAGCATTATTCTCCTGCTTAGGTAAACACCTCGGTTTACAACTCTGTCAGTGACATTGTGACTATTGCTGACGACATCCTGGTAACCCCCGATGGACGAGAACTTTGCCTATTGGTCCGCCTCGTTCAACGAGCAGGAAAATGGTTCTCTTCGTCCCTCACCCTTGGTACCAACGTTGTTGCCAACATAACTGACAGGCTATCCTCTGCCATGCCTTGCTACCATGACCGTGCAATATGTCAACATCCTTCCAACCTTTGAACCTCATGGTGGGCCCATAACCCATAGTTCCACATGATCAAAACCTGACTCTCCTGCACCCCCTGTTCCCGTTGTGCCTCGCGTGTGGCCTCGTATGTAATTCACGAGCCACCTTCCGAGGGATCATCAAATCTATTACCGGATGCAATACTTATTCCCGATTGCTTTGAGCCCCTTTCACGCCCTGCTTCAGGCATCGAATGGTTGCTTGCTCGCTCGAAACTTCCCATGAAACCTCATTACTTTGCTCTCAATATTTCCTTAAGTTTCAATTCGAGAGTTACTTTCTGCCACCTTCCCCGATGTTATCGACCAGATAGTCAACCTTGTAGAGGATTGTTTTCCCGGAATACCCCCCTTATTCTTTTGTAAGTACGATGGAACCCCCGAAGAAAGGATACCGACTTCATCTTGATGACTTGAAGCAGAAAAATGATGACATCAATATAATGGATCGACCACTTCAAGAAGAGCAACGAAGACCGAGAAGATTCGTTAGAATTTCGTAACCAGACCTTTTCCCCGTTTTCCACCTCTTAAATCTCGGGACGAGATTTCTTGTAGTGGAGGAGAATTGTGATGCCCGAATACTTAAGCTACAGTGAACCTCTGGTAATGATGCCACGTCATCTCTATCTCTGTAGTTAATCTCGGGTTAATTCGAAACCGCTTCAAAATTCAAATTAAATTAATGTCAACAATAAAAGTTTTCAAAAGTTGAAACAAAAATGTTCGGTGGGTGCCGAATATTACAAGGGTAATTATAATAAAGCAAACACATTTTTTATAAAATGCCTAAAAGATTTAAAATAAAATAAAACAAAAAAGAAAATAAATAAAAGAAAGAAAATACAAAAGGGAAAAACAAGTGGAAATCAAAAAAAAGAGAAAAACCCCCCCACTGGTCTCCGGCCCAGCAGGCCACAACCCTACTAGGCCAACCACCGGCCCAACCGGCCTCACCCACTCTCCTTATCCCCCCACTGGGTGAGACCCTGACCCCCACCGACACCCACTCCCCCCCCCCCACAAAAATATCTCCTCCCCCTCTCCCCCGACTGGATCGGGATCGAGGAGGAGGTCACCGCCCGAAGCCGCCTCGCCGCCTCGCCATTGGACATCGCCACGCTGGAGCTCCCCCGCCGGCCTGCTTCCTCCTCTCCACAGGCCTGCCTCCCCATCGTCGTCGTCCCCGTCAACCGCCACGAGCACCAGTGCCCTGTTCCCTGCTTTCCCCTGTGAGCTCACCCTCTACCTCCTCTCTGTCTTCCCGCACACACACGCACCACGCTCGACGCGGCCCCTGCTGGCTGCGCCCGGGCCGTGCTCAGCCATCGCCATTGGTGCATCGCCTCTTCCCTCCTGCACTCCCCGTGTCGACCAAGCCCCGCCTTGCCTCGCACCGGGCCGCACTGCACCGGCCTCTGCTGCCGCGCACCGTTGCCCCGCGAGGCCACGACGTCGCCTAGAGACCCCCGGATCCGCCTCCTGACGCCGCCACCGGCCGTCGCCCACGGCGGCCGCCCGCACATCAATGCCCCTGCATTCGGGCGGTGCCCTGCGTCCATCGCCCCGGGGCTCCACTCCGGCGCCACCCCTCGCCTCGCCTGCCCGTTGCCGTGCTCCGGCACCCGGATCCCCTCTCCCCCTACTTCGATCTGTCTCCATTAAGGCCGTCCCCGCGCTCGGCCGCCATGGCCGGAGCTCGCTCCGCGCGTGCTCACCCGCTGCCCTGATCCTGCCATGCCCGCCTGCGCCCATGGCTGCGCCGCACCTGACCTTGGCTTCCTGCGGGCACACGCTGGCCGCGCCCCACCCTTCACCGCTGGCCCCAGGCCACCGGCCCCCTGCACCAGCGCCCATCTGCGCGCGCTCGGCCCTCCTCTAGGACGGGCGCCCGCTGCGCCCAACGCCCGCTAACCACCCGCTAAGGCCCCCAGGGCCCTATGACAAAGGGGACCCACTCAGAACGTTTTTAGAAAAAGAAAATATATATATATAATAATAATAATAATAATTAATTAATTAATTAATTAATTAATTGAATAAATTAAGTTAATTAATCCTACTTAATTAATCTAATTAACCTGTTAGTCTAACTAAGCAATAATTAGTTTAACCTAACCCTAATTAACTTAATAGTGTATGACAGGTGGGTCCCACTGGGCCCAAACTTCAGTTTGACCCAGTCAACCTCTGTTGACTGCTGACATCATGCTGACTTCAGCAATCACTGTTCTGGATAATGTTGCATTAAAATAATTAACTAAATCCTGAAAATGATTTAAATCTTTTAAAATTAATAGAAAATAAATCGTAGCTCAGATGAAAATACCTTCTACATTAAAGTTGCTCAGAACGACGAGACGAATCCGGATACGCAGCCCATTCATCCGCCACACATCCCTAGCATAGTGAACGTGCAACTTTCCCCCTCTGATTCACATGTCCGAAAACGCGAAACACCGGGGATACTTTCCCGGATGTTTTCCCCTTCGTCGGTATCACCTACTACCGCGATTGGGCACACCTAGCATCGTTACTTGTCATGTCATGCATCGATAGCATCTGTTTGCATGGTATTCATTGTTTCTTCCCCCTCTTCTCTCCGGTAGACTATGAGACCTATGCTGCTGCTGCCCAGTTCGACTACGGAGTCGACGACCCCTCCTTCTTGCCAGAGCAACCAGGCAAGCCCCCCCCCTTGATAACCAGATATCGCCTATTCTTCTCTATACTGCGGGCATTAGAGTAGTGTAGCATGTTACTGTTCGGTTACTCCTATTATGTTGCATAGCCTATCATTGTTGCTACAGTCATTGACACCATACCCGCAATCCTAAATGCTTAGTATAGGATGCTAGTTTATCATCATTGGCCCTACATTCTTGTCAGTCTGCCTTGCTATACTATTGGGCCGTGATCACTCGGGAGGTGATCACGGGTATATACTATACATATATACATACTACAGACGGTGACTAAAGTCGGGTCGGCTCGAGGAGTACCCGCGAGTGATTCACGGATTGGGGGCTGAAAAGACCTTTGTCCCGACGGCCCTCTGTGTGGATCTTTGTGGCGGAGCGACAGGGCAGGTTGAGACCACCTAGGCGAGAGGTGGGCCTGGCCCTGGTCGGCATTCGCGGTTGCTTCATAATAACACGCTTAACGAGATCTTGGTATTTGATCTGAGTCTGGCCACTAGCCTATACGCACTAACCAACTACGCGGAAAAGATATGGGCACTCGACGTTGTGGTATCAGCCAAAGCCTTCTAGACGTCAGCAACAAAGTGGCGTGCGCCGGATTGGAACGTAAGCCTGCTCTTGTATTAAGGGGGCTAGTTCTACTCTCGGCCGCCCACGCAACATGCAGGTGTGCAATGGGTGATGGGCCTAGACCCCTGCGCCATAGGAGTTAGACCGGCGTGCTGACCTCTCTGTTAGGCCTAGGTGGGGCTGCGACATGTTGATCTTCTGAGACCGGGCATGACCCAGGAAAGTGTGTCTGGCCAAATGGGATCCAGCGTGTTGGGTTATGTGGTGCACCCATGCAGGGAAGTTTATCTATTCGAATAGCCGTGTCCCTTGGTAAAAGGACGGCCCGGAGTTGTACCTTGACCTTATGACAACTAGAACCTGATACTTAATAAAACACACCCAGACAAGTTCCATAGACAACCCGGTGATCGCTTTTCCACAGGGTGATGAGGGGAGGATCGCCGGGTAGGATTATGCTATGCGATGCTAATTGGAGGACTTCACTCTACTCTCTTATACATGCTGCAAGACGGAGGCTGCCAGAAGCGTAGTCTTCGATAAGACTAGCTACCCCCCTTATTCTGGCATTCTGCAGGTCAGTCCACCGATATTGCCTCTTTACACATATACCCATGCATATGTAGTGTAGCTCCTTGCTTGCGAGTACTTTGGATGAGTACTCACGGTTGCTTTTCTCCCCTTTTTTCCCCTTCCCTTCTACCTGGTTGTCGCAACCAGATGTCGGAGCCCAGGAGCCAAACGCCACCATCGACGACGACTCCTGCTACACTGGAGGTGCCTACTACTACGTGCTGCCCGCTGACGACGACTAGGAGTAGTTAGGAGGATCCCAGGCAGGAGGCCTACACCTCTTTCGATTGTATCCCAGTTTGTGCTAGCCATCTTATGGCAACTTGTTTAACTTATGTCTGTACTCAGATATTGTTGCTTCTGCTGACTCGTCTATGATCGAGCACTTGTATTCGAGCCCTCGAGGCCCCTGGCTTGTATTATGATGCTTGTATGACTTATTTATATTTTTAGAGTTGTGTTGTGATATCTTCCCGTGAGTCCCTGATCTTGATCATACATGTTTGCATGCATGATTAGTGTATGATTGAATCGGGGGCGTCACAACGAGGTAGGGCGACGCGCCCAGGGGGAGCGGCACGCCCTCCACCCTCGTGACTGCCTCTGGCACTTCTTGGAGTAGGGTCCAAGTCTCCTGTATCACGTTCGGTGAGAAAATCATGTTCCCGAAGGTTTCATTCTGTTTGGACTCCGTTTGATATTCTGTTTCTTCGAAACATTGAAACAGGCAAAAAACAGCAATTCTGGGCTGGGCCTCCGGTAAATAGGTTAGTCCCAAAAATAATATAAAAGTGGAAAATAAAGCCCAATATATTCCAAAACAGTAGATAAAGTAGCATGGAGCAACCAAAAATTATAGATACGTTGGAGACGTATCATTGACCAAGTTAACAATGCCCTGCGTAGGCTTTGACCTATTGGCCCACATGTCAGCCTGCAAAAATGTGGCATATATTTAAACCATGTTTTCTAGAATGTACAGTCCATTTTCTGGGCTGGATGAACAAGTAACTTCACGTCAATCAGGCCCATTTATATTTTCTAAGAAATCCCAGCCCATTTGCACTTCCTTGAAATACACAAATTAGTTGGGCTCGTTATATATATAATGTTATGTTAGAAGGAGCAATTAATATCAAAAAATAAACTGGAGAGGCACATTATATATATATATATATATAATTTAAAAATTAGCGAGTTATTGCTCAAAATAAAAATGAGCGTTTTATTATTACATTGGTCCTTAAAATCTTCGCAAGCTTTTGTACGCAATCACCAAGATTTTCCTTGCCTGTGAGTCAAAAACAACCAGGATTTTCCTTGCTAACTTCTGTTAAACATTTACTTTTATAAGTTAATAACATGTGAGATGTTTTTATAATGTATATATAAGTCTCTATAAAATATACTGTAATAGTAATAATATAAATATATATAATGTGGTTAGAAGGAAAAACATAAATTGGACACAGCATTATTATTCTTGTATATAGATAAATAGAACAGAGACCTGCATTTTATTAAAAAAAATTACATTGGGCTGCCGGTCTTTAAAAAAACCCATAGGCCGGTATGGACCTCAAAAAATAAGTTGAAACCATAGTCTACGTATGTCGTGGGCTACGCATGTTAAAATACAAAACCTAGGCCTAGCTGATACTTGTTCGCCCTCTGGAAAAAAATGATACCAGATCCCCGAGCGAACTAGATTAAAGAGGGGACCGGCGGCACGACTGAAGAAGCACATCAGGAGCGATTATGTTTTTCTTCAATTGATGGCTCTCGATGGTGTTTTTTTACTTGCCTTTGCACCATACAACTTGTATTTTTAGCCTCCCAGTCTGTCAGGGTGGACCAGCAGCCCATTTGTTGGGCGGGCCAACCTAAAGAAACCAGCACTCGATTTTTCATCAAGCCCCAAAAACAATGCGGTACTATGTTTGTTTTGATGCCGAAAACATTACGGCAGGGGTTGAGCGGGGGAGAGGGGAAGACAGAGTAATAAAAAGATTAAAAAGAGCTGATGCACCGTTGCTACCCTAACAAAGCAGGTGCATTCTTCTCGGGAAGAAGGTGTGCCGTTGACACCCACACGTCACATACCCCATAGTAGGCATACTAACAAGTTCACACAGAAGTAAAACAGAAAAGGTGAACATTCGTATAAAACTCAGGTTCATAGGACACGTTCATATTCATAGCCAACATTCACTATCAACAACTCAAAACATTCATATATGCACAAGTTCAGCATGTCTATGTGTCCAAATGATTGATTGATCACACGACAATATTCATACATAATTCACAAAAAGATTTAGATATAGACATGTTCGGTATGTTTATGCATCCAAATGATTGAGATCACAGCAAATATGATCCATGGACGAACTTTAATTACCTAGTGTACAGACTGGTAAATGGTGTTCATTCGGAGGTACTTCTTGCTAAAATTAATTCTTGTACGAGTAAACTTTCGAGTACATAAGAGGAAACACAGACAATCTGAACTTTGCTTGTAGGTTTATCCTCAAATAGTGGCCTCATGCCAAGGGAGGTTTGAGCAACTTGGCAACTACTTTCATCCAACTAGTTTACTGGCTCATCTTGGTCCTGTAGCTCGCCAAAATACTACATTACAGACCAGAAAAGAGGCGGTTGAGAAAATGAACCACCCAAATTTTTTGTGTGGTTCAACTGAAAAGGAGCATCCCTGGCATGCAGACTGATTAAGTGCCAGATGAATATACGGGTCAACCAACTTGTGTGGAATCTTTAGACTCCATGCCATATAGTTCGCTACCATATCTGCCAATAAC
Source organism: Triticum aestivum (assembly GCF_018294505.1). Lineage (NCBI taxonomy): Eukaryota > Viridiplantae > Streptophyta > Magnoliopsida > Poales > Poaceae > Triticum > Triticum aestivum. The sequence goes on along the minus strand of NC_057804.1, from coordinate 283,564,186 downwards.
CAAAAGGCACAAGTTGGGACTAAAGACTGGACTGTGTTCTTCTAGGCTATGCGCCAAGCAATATTTTTGGCGTTCACTCTCCTAATTCTTGGAGTTTGACAACTAGTTGATGCCGGTTGATACACGAATGAATATAGGCACTTCTTGTCAACATTGATGCTTGTCTGAGTGAACTTTGGAGTACATAGCAGCAGCATAAGTATCTGTCCATCTGATCATTTTGTGCAGTTCTACTGAAATCACCCAATGCAATGATTTGGCTACGAGTTCAGGCTCCAAGTTACACCTTTATAAAATCGGCAAACAGTAGCACAATACCAAATTACGAATACATGACAACCACAATAATCAGGATAAAGACCAGTACCAACTTGTGTGAGGTAGCATATCAATTACTATTTCCTTTGACTGGAAGCCAAGATAAGTGAAGCGACTGACAGCAAAGGAATAAAGCAGGCCGAGATTAGCGACTGACGGGAAAGGACGGAAGCTATCGAGGCAATGAAGCACCCAAAGTTTTTGTGCAGTTCCTCCAAAATCGAGCATCCCTGTTGGTACATATATTGAGAGAGTGAGATTACTGTAATAGTGGGACTAGTTGATGAAACATACACTAACAAATAGAAGCACCCTCATTATCTTAATGGGTAAAGTTAGCAACATAGTAGTCTTTCTTAAAGAGAGGTATTAGTTTATCTAATCAGTGCCAATTAGCTCAACACTCAAAGCATTGCCATTTATCATAGGTTGCGAAACTTTAACGTGCAAAGATAAAGGAGTTTCTTATGACAGTAGCATGATACAAATAGAGATGACAAAAAACTAATATGGATGAAGGCCTTAGGCCCATACCAACCTGAGAAAAAAAGCTTATTCATGTAGTCCCATAAGAGATGATAAAGCACTCACTGGAATCACTCAATAGTATATATTTTTGTGCACTTCAAATGTATGGTTGAAATCACTCTTGTTTACCAGTGCTGAGATTATATCGAAAGATTATCAAGAACTTCCAGCAGAGTTAAAGCACTGGCTGGGATACAGTTCATTGTATTGTCATTTGTAGATCCACTAAAATGTATGATTGGCACAACATGATCCCTGTTTGCACAAGTAGGAACAAGGTAAAACCTTGATTAGCTTAGTGAGAAAGGATAGGAAGACATTAGCATATTACTTTAACAGTAGCATCAAATTCATGATGCTCAGTACGCAAAACATTGCCTCATTGAACCAATGGCAATATATTGACATGCAAAACAATAGCACTATTATGTCATGACACTAATAATATTCCCTCCCTGCTCCACCACATAATTCACCTCCATAGACAAACATACACACGTACATGATTCAGCATAGGGTCCTACTAAAGATTTGTTTAACTCCGACAGGAAAATTAGGCAGCAATAAATTAGTGGTACTTAAGTACTCCTAATTAATTAAGTGAGACAACAAAATTGGAAGGGCTCCCTGGAGGATCATCTCACATGTAAGGTAGTCATTGCCGGAGCCCTTGAATGGCCTCGACTGAGGCCTCTATCTTCAGCAAGATCGCCTTGGCACTGTTTATTCTTCTTCTTCTTCTTCCTCTTCATGCTCTGTTTCTCTTTCTCCTCACCAGTTGGTGAAACCATGTACATGACTGGCCTTCTATTTCAGAATTGGTTTTGTCAGTGAGGGAGTACAAGTGTACTCGTAAAAAATAGAATTATTTTCTCATGGCAGTAAGAAAATAGAGATGAACACATGCATTAAATATCATTCTTATCTAAAGGAAGGTTATGGCGCCAACATGGATGATGAGAATTGGAACACAAATCTCCCTTCATGCAGTTCCACCGAAATGAACCAACTGTTTCATTCTGACATTCTAGTTAAGCATCACAAAAGTCACTTCTTTTAAGAAGAGTTTTGTGCAGTGCACCAAAAGGTCACAATAGCAACCAGGTGAATTGGATATCCCTGTTTGCACAAAAAGCTACAGAGGAAACAGTCAGAGTCTCAAAAAATTACAGGCAAAAACATTTGGCTAAACTTGTCATGGCTTATAACAGTGGCATGGCTTCATTTTTACCAGGGACATTAGATTAAGAACAGCTAAATATTTGGTATAAGGGCATGGGAAGTCCAGCACCATGTACGTAAACAGGGGTATAAAGTGGTGATTCATAGTTTGTTGCCCCGAGAAACAAACTTCCAAGAAACATATCTAGGTTGGTCCCATTTTTGTTCACTCTAGCCACCTACTCCTATGTTTGGATAGCAAATCTAGTCCTTGTCATACCACTATGTACAGCGTTACCCCTATATTTCCCTTTTCGACAAAGATACCGGTTGGATGACTAGTTTGTACTACTTTCACCCCCTTTCCTTCCTGTTTGTACCAAGTCTAATGTACATACTAAATTCCCCCACCCACACTTTATTTCTTGTTTGAACCAAGTACTCCCTCCGTCCGGAATTACTTGTCATCAAAATGGATGTGTCTAGAACTAAAATACATCTAGATACATCCATTTCAATGACAAGTATTTCCGGGCGGAGGGAGTACAAGATTCGACTCCATGAAGTAGCTTTACCTCTAACAATAGAAAAAAATAGGTGACGTTGGACCATCCGATTGAGAGGGGCTGAGAGGTAGAAAATGATGCACATGCAGCGACGTAGCGAGCTGGGGAAGTACAACTAAGGCGGTCTCGAACGAAGATATACCTGAAGGTCGTCGGGTTGTGGATAGGTGGGCGGCGATCCGCCCATAGGCAATGACGAAGGGAACGGAGGACCTCTCACACCGGCGCTCGGCGAGATATAATGGTGCGGCCGGTAGTGGGTCTCCTCCCTCGCTGCCGACGACGGCCTAAACGCTGCCCCTCCTCCCCTTCACCGGCGGAGGGGGATACGTTCGGATCTGCAACCAGCGGTGAGGATAGAAAGATTGTGTTTTTGAAGGGAGAAAGACAGTGTTACCACCCCTATCTTGTTTAGATATGGAGAGGATGAGAGTGTGTGTATAGAGCAACCCTAGCAAGCAAGCGCGGAGGCTCCGGCCTATATATATATACGTAGTGGGGTAGTTTTCCTTTTTCACTCCATCAAAACAATCGTTTAAATTTGTGTACTACGTGCCAGGTCGCGGGTTTTTTTAGTTGTTGATTGTTTTTTGAGATAGCTACCCGCTTGTTCCAAGTGGTGTTACGGTGTGCCAGGTCGCACTTTTTATCGTTCAAGTTGTGTATAAGTCCCTCCATTAAATGAACAACCACCCCCTCGTAAAAATTGTGAACAAGCCCACGGCTAAAATTAGCGGAAACGTGGGTTGCCCCAACATGCATTATTATTTATATTTTGTACTCCCTCCGTTCCTAAATATAAGTCTTTTTTATTAGCCACACCTAAGACAAGATTTTTTTATTAGCAGTGAACCCCACATGTCATAGACACAAAAAATGTGGCAAGATTCCCTTAGGCAAGCCAAAGTGTGTCTAACAATTTGAGCAACTCAAGTTAGGCAAGTGTGGCAAGTGTGGGAAAAATAATGTGGCAACATAAGACAAACATAGTCACAATCCAAACAGCCCTGTAATTTTTTGTGACACGCATGGAAATTTGGTTAGTTAAATTTATAGTGAAAATTTGGCAAGGTGAACCAAATCAACACATGCAAGTATCAAAAGGAAAGTCACGGCATGCATGGATGCATTGTACTCCCGCCGTTTCCAAATATAAGTCTTTTTAGAGATTGCAACAAGTGACTACATAGAAAGAAGAATATGTCTACATACATCCGTATGCTATAGTTCATTTGAAATGTGTAAAACGACTTATATCGAGTGCAGTGCATTGATGTGTCGCGTCAACTTGTACAAGACCGAGAAGTTTGATTACTACAACGCCCTCTCCCTCGCGGACTGAGCTCCGGTGCCTTAACTGCACCAGCCTTTGGCTGCATGACAGGTGGGCCAACCACCTGTTGGGCCCACCTGTCATAGACGCAAAGGTAGGAGCAGTAAGTCAATGAAGCTGTGTCCGTCCCTTGCGCATGAGCATGGTGGCTGGCAGGACTAATAGAAGCTTTCGCTACACGATATCCCTCCCATACGAGGTGGACGGACATGCAGCAGTGGATTCGATACTGTAGAAGTAGGAGTAACATCATTGTTCGTCTTCTCGAAGAGGCGAAGAGCCAAGCGCAACCCGAACGTGGCAGTTGCGAACGCTCGCGTGGTGCGATGCCTTGGAGCACGCATATAGCCAGGCTCTTCCATGAGACAAAATTGCTATTTGAGCCCACTATTGTAGTAGTAGTAGTACTTGCTACTCCCTCCATCTAGGTGAGTAAGTCATTGAATTTGTAGCTAAGCTTCCCTCATTGAATTATTTAACAATTAAACTCCATCATCCATTGGTCGATAGTCATTCTGCATAGGTCCACGCGCTTAGCACCGTTTCCTCCTGGGGTCACCAATGTTTATTTTCTAATTAATAGCATTTCATGCAATGAACTAGCCACTACATGTCATGTTTGGTAGTCTCAAGTCATTAAAAGCATGCACACCTCTCATCTCTTATTGGTTGATATGTCAAGAAACAAGAAACAAGGTAGAAGTTAGTGCACCACGCCTAAGTGTTTTGGGATTATTTGGTTTTCGTAAGATGACTTACACACCTAGACGGAGGGAGTAGTATAGCCATGTAAACCGTAAAGGAGTATTTGCCTTTCTAGAGATTTCAACAAGGGACTAGACAACACCGCGTGCAGTACTCCCTCCCTTCTGGTTTATAGGGCTCAAATCACAAATCTCATGAACCAAGGCATTTTGGGATTGGAGGAATGTATCTTGTACTTTACAAAACTACCCTAATTAAACTCATGCATTAATTATGTAGTTCTCTCATTTTCCTCTCCGCCTTGGTCGCGGTGCACAATATTGAGCACTCCTATATGACTAGCCGCTCTATGTACATGCGGGACATCAAAGCATCCGGGCCCGCGTGCCATCCACCAAATCACAGGGAGGTGCTACAGTCGAGACTCACCTGTCACCCTGCTGTGGCTGTCATGACCCGTCATATCACAAAACCCACACCTTTTCCAGCAGTGGCCTCGAAGTTGGACTGGACGAAGCAACCATCATTTCACTAGAACGCTCGTTGAAGCCCTTTCTCCCCTTTCTTGAAGAAAACCTCACTCCAGGCTACTCACTTCTGCCATTTTTCTTCTATACCGACGAAGGAAAGGTGGGCGAGTCAGTTATGCTGCTATATTTTCATTCCAAGACTCTTCTTTTTGTGAAGCACCGACCGATTCTCACAGCTTATTCTTTTCCCATTTTCATTGCGATTGTGGTTTCCTTTCGATTGCTTTTTGTTTGTCAGTTCATTGATGGATCCAAGAGCACTAGGCAAAGAGTTGCCGGCAGACAACCCACTAGAGACAATGATCTCCAGGAAGCGAGCACCGACCAACGAGTTGACCATGTTGGCGGGCTAACCCATGGAGACGAAGAACTCCAAGAAACAAGCACTGGCCAAAGAGTTGACGACGTTGGTGGACGAACTCCTCAAAGAAAGTTGGAAGAATAGAAAGGGCCCCACCGTGCCTACCCCAGAAACTCTGATGGCCACCTATGCGAGGCTCAAGGCCGCGTTTGAGGAGATAGTCGCCGTTGAGAAGCAGTATTCCCCTGGCAAGGTGATGGCCCCCCTCGATGACGAGGAGATAGCCCTCGGAGGGATGTGATCCCCCGGTGAGCTGCACAAGGTAAAAAATAATGGCCCATTACCATAGTTCTGGTTTTTGATTATTTGCAATGTGCTTGCTAATATGTTAGGGTTGTGCAGGTGCTGGTGCACATCCTTAATGATTCCGATGTCGCGGCCCGCCTGTGGACAATGCCCCAGAGATCATTTTTGATGTCGCGGTCCGTCCTGTTGGCATCGCCCCAGAGATCGATTCCGATACCGCTATCCATCCTGTGGACATCGCCCCAGAGATTGATTCTGATGTCGCGGTCAGTCCTGTGGACATCGCCCCAGAGATCGATTCCCATGCCGCTGTCCATGCTTTGGACATTGCCCGAGAGATCGATGACAAGAAATAGTTGGTCGCGCTAATCCTTCAGGGTGGTTTGAATTGCCCTATGTTTAATTACCAAAACGATGCGTGTTATCAAACCATCTTATGGCTAGTGCACTGTCTTGTGTGGGCGGTATTTGCTACTTTTGTTTGATTGTGAATCATGCGAATCCTCTCCGAGTTATGAAAACAGATGTATCCTCACCAGCTTTTGATGTAATATATGGCATGCTTAGATGTAAGTTTGAACTGTTTATCATATCAGCAGGGCTTGTTTGATGATTCTTGGTGTTAGTAGTCTAGCTACTGTGCGAGCTATAGTACTTGCAAAACACTCACCAAAGAGAAACATTGGGGCTGATGAGCTCGTGGTACACTTGTACTTATCCGTCGTTGATCGACTAATAGCCCAAGATCCTAAAATTGCAGGCTTAGCGATCGATCAGACAATAGTCGACACGGATACATTCAGGCCTCATTTGGTTCATAGGGTAAGAAAATCGTAGCAAAAGTACAGAGACGTACAACACAAAATCATAGCAGTGCAGAGACGTACTCCCTCCGTTCCAAAATAAATGGCAAAGAAAAGGTACATATGCAGAAAATACACACATGTGGTGAGCTTGATGCTCAGAATATAACAATAATAATAATAAGCTTCTGTACCAGAAGCCCCCAAGTATAATTGACGTACATATTTTAGAATGTACGCGTCAAAGGTGCAAGGTTTAGCCGCACAAAAGCTTTAAGGCTTAAAAGGAAAGAAAAATGTGAAAAGAGAGGAAAATAAATACTGGAAACAAAAAGGGGTAAAGGAGACGAACAAAGAGTCCGGTGCTAGGCATAGAATCTTCAGAGTCTGGCCAGGTTCCATGGGTTCGGCTCTAGGCGATTGTCTGATGCGTCATGCAGGCGGTACGCTCCTCCGGTGAGAACTTCATCAATGATGAAGGGACCCTCCCACTTGGGCTTGAGTTTGTCCTTTTTCTTCTCCGGCAAGCATAGAACAAGTTCACAACATTATAAGTCTTGGCCCATACTTCTCTGCTTTGATATCTGTGGGCCTGTTGTTGATAAAATGCGGAATGGGCTTTTGCAACGTCGCGCTCCTCTTCCAGGGCATCTAGGCTATCCTGCCGATCAAGCTCGGCCTCTCTCTCTCTCTTCATACATACACACTCGAGGTGAGTCATGAATAATGTCGTAGGGTGACACAGCCTCTGCGCCGTACACCATGAAAAAAGGTGTATATCCAGTAGAACTATTGAGCTTGGTCCGCAGCCCCAGAGTACGGAGTCGATCTCCTCGAACTAGTGCTTGTCTGATTCTTTCAAAGACCGCACTAGTCTGGGTTTAATGCCGCTCATAATAAGACCATTGGCTAGTTCAACTTGACCGTTGGTTTGTGGGTGATAGACGGAGGCGTAATGGAGCTTAATACCCAGATTAGCACACCATGTTTTTACCTCATCGACTGTGAAATTGGAGCCATTGTCAGTGATGATACTGTGTGGAATACCATAACGGTGCACAACACCAGATATAAAGTCTATCACTGGTCCGGCTTCGACCGTTTTAACTGGTTTGGCTTCTATCCACTTAGTGAATTTATCCATCATGACCAACAGATATTTTTTCTTATGGCTTCCTCCTTTAAGGGGTCCGACCATATCAAGCCCCCAAACTGCAAAAGGCCAAGTGATGGGGATTGTTTGTAGAGTGGTGGGTGGCATATGGCTTTGGTTGGCGAAAAGCTGGCATCCGACGCAATGTTGGACAAGGTCCTGTGCATCTTCTTGGGTCGTTGGTCAATACAAACATGTACGGAAGGCCTTGCTTACAAGAGCCCGAGCCGCGGCATGGTGACCGCCCAGACCAGCATGAATTTCAGCCAAGAGCTGCCGCCCTTCTTCCTCGGAGATACATCTTTGAAGTACTCCGGTAGAGCTTTTCTTGTAGAGTTCTCCCTCGTGAACCTTGTAGGCTTTAGAGCGCCGCACGATGCAGCATGCCTCGGTTTGATCCTCAGGGAGTTCTCGCCTATTAAGGTAGGCCAAGAAGGGTTCGGTCCATGGGGAAATGACTGCCATGATGAGATGGGTCGACGATGTAATTTCGGTGGCTCAGCCCCCGGTGTTGTCGGTGTGTTCAGAGTCTAGGGTTGAAGTCGGGTCCCGATTGTTGTTGCCGCTCTCCCCTTGCCACACCACGGATTGCTTAAAAAGCCTTTCCAAAAAGATGTTAGGTGGGACAGGGTCCCGCTTGGCACCGATGCGAGCAAGGATGTCCGCCGCATGATTACATTCTCGAGCCACATGGTAAAACTCGAGCCCCTCGAACCGAGCTAACATTTTGAGGACGGCGTTATGGTAAGCCGCCATCGTTGGATCTTTGGCATCAAAGTCTCCATTTATTTGGGATATTGCAAGGTTTGAATCCCCGCGCACTTCTTGGCATTGTATGCCCATAGAGACAGCCATCCGAAGACCGTGCAATAGGGCCTCGTATTCGGTTGCATTGTTGGAGTTTGTGAATAATATTTGGAGGACTTACTGAACTGTATCTCCAGTAGGGGATGTGAGGACAACGCCTGCCCCTAGGCCAGCCAGCATTTTGGAGCCGTCGAAGTGCATGACCCAGTTGGAATATGTGTCGTACTCTTTAGGGAGTTTGGCCTATGTCCACTCGGCGATGAAGTCAGCCTATACTTGGGATTTAATGGCCCGACGCGGTCTGTATGTTATGTCGAATGGGAGGAGCTCAATGTCCCACTTGGCAATCTGGCCTGTGGCATCGCGGTTGTTTATTATGTCATTGAGTGGTACCTCAGAGGCCACCATTATTGAGCATTCTTGAAAGTAGTGTCATAGCTTCCGGGATGCCATGAAGACCGCGTATGCTATTTTTTGGTAATGAGGGTACCGGGATTTGCATGGTGTGAGAATAGTGGATACATAGTATACCGGCTTCTGAAGCGGGAATTTGTGTCCATCCTCCTCTCGTTCGACGACGAGCACCGCACTTACGACTTGGTATGTGGCCGATATGTATAATAACATTGGTTCGCCGATATTTGGCGCGGCCATGATTGGGTTGCGTGCTAGAAGAGCCTTTATTTCTTCCAAACCGGCCGTTGCCGCGTCCGTCCACTCGAAGTGATCGGTGCATCGGAGAAGGTGATAGAGTGGCAATGCCTTTTCTCCTAATCTAGAGATAAAGCGGCTTAAAGTTGCCATACATCCGGATAGTTTTTGGACTTGTTTGAGGTCTATTGGCGTAGCCAACTGTGACAAAGCTCGGATTTTAGCCGGGTTCGCCTCAATTCCTCTATTGGAAACGATGAATCCCAGAAGCTTTCCAGCGGGAACGCCGAAAACACACTTTTCTGGATTGAGATTGATGTCATATGTTTGGAGGTTGTCGAATGTGAGACGCAGATCATCTATTAATGACTCAACGTGTCTGGTTTTTGATGACTACGTCATCCACATATGCTTCAATTGTCTTGCTGATTTGTTTCTCCAGGCATGTTTGAATCATGCGTTGATAGGTGGCACCGGCGTTTTTGAGCCCGAAAGCCATAGTATTGAAGCAGAAAGGCCCGGATGGGGTGATGAATGCCGTTGTGGCTTGATCGGACTCCTTCATCTTGATTTGATGGTATCCGGAGTATGCATCGAGGAAACACAATGAGTCGTGTCCTGCGGTAGCGCCGATAATCTGATCGATGCAGGGGAGAGGGAAGGGATCCTTAGGGCAAGCCTTGTTGAGGTCTTTGAAATCGACACATAGGCGCCAAGATTTATCCTTCTTTGGTACCATTACCAGGTTTGCTAGCTAGTCTGGGTGTTTTATCTCTTTGATGATTCCGGCCTCGAGTAACTTGGCTACCTCCACACCCATGGCTTGTCTTTTGGGTGTGGAAAAGCACCGTAATGTTTGCTTCACCGGCTTATATCGCTTCAGTATGTTTAGGCTGTGTTCGGCCAGCCTTCGTGGGATCCCTGGCATATCAGAAGGGTGCCAGGAAAAGATGTCCCAGTTCTCACGTAGGAATGCTCACAGTGCGGCGTCAGCCGTAGGGTCCAGCTGTGCCCCGATGGATGTTGTCTTCAAGGAGTCAGTTGGGTGGACTTGGAATTTGACTATTTTGTCTGCTGGTTTAAAGGAGGTGGATTTGGGTCACTTGTCGAGGATCACGTCGTCCCTATTCACCATGGAGCGCAACGCGGTTAATTCTTCGGCAGCAAGGGCTTTAGACAATGCTTCGAGGGCCAAGGCTGCGGTTTTGTTTTTGGCGCGGAGTGCTATGTCCGGATCGTTGGCAAGAGTGATGATTCCATTGGGCCCGGACATCTTGAGCTTCATGTACCCTTAATGGGGTATGGCTTGGAAGCTTGTAAATGTAGTTCGCCCTAACAAGGCGTGATATCCGCTTTTGAAAGGGGCCACTTGAAAGGTTATCTCTTCGGACCAATAATTCTCCGGCGTGCCGAATACCACGTCAAGTGTGATTTCTCCCGCACATCGCGCCTTCCGACTGGGAATAATTCCTTGGAAGGTCGTGCTACTTTGCTCAATGCGGCTCCTGCCTATTTCCATTTTGTTGAAAGTTTCCTCGTAAATGAGGTTTAGTCCGCTGCCGCCGTCCATGAGCACTTTGGTAAGCCGAAAGCCATCCACAATCGGACTGAGGACCAATGTAGCTGGTGCCCGGACAGTTCTAAATTTTGGTTCATCACTGGCATTGAAAGTTATGGCCGTGTCGTTCCAGGGGCTTATTGCTGCAACTTGGCAGACTTCGGGGAGGCCGCGGATTGCCCTTTTGCGCCTATTGTTTGAGGCGAAGGTCTCGAAGACTGACTATACTGTAGGGTTGTTGTCTTCCGTGGGATGTTGCTCTGCGGTACTTTTGGTGAGGAGATCCTCGCCGCTCTTGGCCACCTGCCGGAGTATCCAACATGCTCTAAGGCTATGGGTTGGTATGGTATCCGGTGTTGTGTGTATTTTGCATGGCCTATCAATCCATCCCTCCAGAACGGTTTTGCGCCCCGTAATGGGCTTTGATTTTCTTTTTGTTATTGGATCAGGCGACCGACGATGGTGCATCCTTTTTGTCCGGACGAGGGGTTTAGTGGAAACCGGTGGCTCCCAAGAGGATGCCTGAGTTTTCCACGCGCTTTCCATTGCACAGTACTTTTGTACTATGGTTGCCAAGTCAGCAAAGTGTGATACATGATGGCAGTTGATTGCATTGAGAATTCCCTCGCCCGTGCAATTTTTGCAGAATAATGGGATTGCGTCTTCATCGCGGCAGTCTTTGATTCTGTCCTTGACAAGGCGGAATCTGGCCCAAAAGTGATGGACCGTTTCCTGGGACTGTTGTCTGATGTGGATAAGATCGCTTGTATCTGGATGGGTGGGTGGTTTTAAATCCGAACCATGTCCCAATCTGGGATCCGGAGTTTGGAAAACTTCCGAGCTTAACAGTTTGGGCTCCGGGGTATCAACCGATTTTTTGGGCCCACAGAACGACTCTAGGTTCGGCGTACGGGGCATGTCTTCCTGCGGGCGGGTGTCCGGCTCTGTGAGCTCGGCAATCTGAACATAGTTTGTCCTCAATATAGAGGAAGAGTTGTTGTGCTGCTCCTCCACTGTCGCTATCTGATGGGTGATCGGTGGAGATTCTATTTCTCTCTAATCGGGTTTAAGCCCAATTCGATCATAGTCTGTAGCGAATCCCAAGGCGGCGATGGGATCCAGGAGTTTGTTTAAAGATGACAACTCCGTCGGATACATCTACTCAAAGTATTCTGAATTGACGTGGAGGCGATTTTCGATGACCCGAGAAGTCATCGTCGGTGCGACGGCCAAACGGGCGGTCATAGTGAAGCCGCCCAGTCGGAGGGTTTTTACTTGAGGCCAGGGCTCCTCCGGAGGTGATGTTGTCTTTGATGACAAGGCGAGCCATCAATCCTGTCTTCCACGTCACAGCGGAACTCTCAATGAAAGCACCAATGTCGGTGTCAAAACTGGCGGATCTCGGGTAGGGGGTCCCGAACTGTGCGCCTAAGGCGGATGGTAACAGGAGGCGGGGAACACAATGTTTACAAGGTTTGGGCGCTCTCTATGGAGGTAATACCCTACTTCCTTCTTGGTTGATCTTGATGAATACGACTATTACAAGACTTGATCTACCACGAGATCGTAATGACTAAACCCTAGAAGTCTAGCCTATGGGATTGTGATCGTTCCCTACGGACTAAACCCTCCGGTTTATATAGACACCGGAGGGGGCTAGGGTTGTACAAAGTTGGTTACAGAGAAAGGAATCTACATATCCAAATCGCCAAGCTTTCTTTCCACACAAATGAGAGTCCCATCCGGACACGAGAAGAAGTCTTCTGTCTTGTATCTTCATAGCCCAACAGTCCGGCCCAGGTATATAGTCTGGATGCTCGAGGACCCCTTAATCCAGGACTCCCTCAACAACCCCCTCAGGCCCTGAAGAGGCAGTGTCGCCTTAAGGTGATCCTGCTTGACCGCTTGGACTCCAACAAGGATTAGTGTGAAGCATCTGAAAAGGTTCCAGAGAAGGAACCTAGGGTCAAGCCCCCAGCCGCCAGGTATATATTCCTTGGCTGCTTTAATTGCTTTATAGCTAATAGTCCCATACAAATGGAGACTGGTTGTCTAGTGACATAGCCCACCATGCGGCCACCCTACCGAGCAGACCTCGAAAGGGGCATCCCCGCCCGCCGAACTGGTGGACAGCGGACCTGCGTCACGCTCCGCACCTCCCCTGATCCCTGAAGAGGTCAGGGAAGTGTTGTCCCGAAGGACCCCTCCCCCTCCGAACATAGGGCGGGAGGGCGACGCCATCATGGCCAAGGTTGATGCCTCAGTCACCAAGGACCAGGAGGGTGAGGCCCCCCTTGCGAATGCAGGAGGGGGGTCCGGACCATCTGGACCCCCTCAGTGGTCCGCACCCGAGCCCCCAAGGCCCTCGATGGTGCCGGTTCCTCCCTCCAAAGGGGAAGGGGTTGAGGGCCCAACGCCCATGCCAAACACCTCCAACCAAGAGGCGGCGGGCTGGGCGGACGTGATGGAGGAGTTGGTAAACAACTATGTCATTGTCGACGGGCATCGCACCCTTATTGGTGTCTAATTTCTATAGGCCGGTATGTAAAGTAGTGTGAACTTTTTGATGTCACATGCATCTTCCTTGGCCGCGACTACTAATGCCGCGGCACTAGAGGAGATGGATCGGAAGCTCAAGTGCTCCGATGGAGAGTTTGACCTTGTCAACAAGCGGCTTGATGAGGCGCAAGGTAAGCCCTTGTTAAGGTGTATGATTGATTATTTGTGAATACTCACTTTCTAGATTGCATGTTAATCATATAATATGCGGATATTGCAGCTACGGCCGTCGAGGTAGAGGGCTTGAAGGCAGCCTTTAAGAAGGCCAAGGCCATGGCGTCCACAGAGAAAGCGATCGCTAAAAAGGCGGTGGCCGAGCTTGAGAAGGCCAAGCTCACTGGTCAGAAGCACGAGGCTCGATTAGCCGAGGTGCAGGTGGAGCTCAAGGATGCCATCAAGAAGTTTGAGGCCCTTGAGAGTAGGAGGAGCGGTCTTCCAAGCTGTCCAAGGTAGAGGAGGAACTCTAGGAGGGGAGGACTGAAGTGCGAGGTGTCCGGGAAGAGCTCCGCCAAGTGGGGAAAATCGCAAATGGCAAGAAGTACTTACTACAGAGTGTGTTTGGAGGCAACAGGTTCGCCTTGCTGACGTAGGTCTGGCGCACCACGGGCATTTTTGCCGAGCTCCCGAAGAGTGAGGCTACTGCGGCGGAGCACTATGCGATGCAGGAGGAGGATTCAGAATGGCGGCTCTTCTTGTCGCGGTTCTAGGCGCCTGAACACCCTCGGCTCCTCAGCAACTAAATGAATCAGTTGATGGAGCTTCACCGGATGGCTGAACCAGCCTTGATGGATCTTTGTGTCTAGCTGTGGCCAAATGAGCCTATTCCGGATAGCTATTTTGGCATGGTGCAGAGGCAGCATGAAGCATCACCGCAGATCGATATAGTAAAGTGATCCTCTTACCTTGAGGGTGCGAGGTTGGCCTTCGCGAAAACCATGGTGCATTGACCGAGGATCAAGCCGATGGATATGTCGTCCCAAGCTGTAATTCGCCCAAGCTATGGAGGGTGCTCGAGCAATAGAGGGCCAGTGTTCGAAGGATGTAATCATTGAATTATTTTGTATCCATTTGCCGTCCGAACATGTTGCTTTATTGTATGGTCCGTTTATGTATGTTTATTGTTTAATTTTGACTCTTGTGCGGCAGTTTTATTATTCTGAAAGTTGCCAGTCGTCGACTTCAGCCCCCAAATTAATAAGACGAGGGGTGTTTTGTCTCCGCAATGTTATCCTTAGCCAACGTCTTGGTGCCCAAAGGCGGTAGTGCGAGAGAGAGAGAGAGAGACCAGGCAATCTGACTATGCGGCTTTATTGCTTTCACTTTGCCATAGGAGCTTGATTGTGGGGACTAATGACTAGCCCCCATGGTTTTGTGGTGTACAAGGAGGCCGAGGCCTGCCCTTAGTCACCACTTGGTGTGTGCTAGGACGAACCCTGTGTATGACACGGATAAATCGCTAATGATTCTTTAGTTGAAGCACTTGTAGTCGGATCGCTGGCCAGTTCTTGCTTACTATCACGGTCAGTTTTTGGCTTTCTCCCTTGAGGTACTTAACTGAACTAACCGGAAGTACAATCGCAGGGGTTCTCCCTTTGCCTTCTTAGCCGAACATGCCTAATGTAAGAAAGCAAGCACAAGAGCCGGGCAACCCAACTATTGAACCAAGACATAGTTCGGTACCGATGCATATAATGCAATATCCGAGACATCGAACACACTACGAAAAGTGGTGTTGGACTTGGTACATTAGGCTGATGGGAAAAAATCAAGCCCTCGGTCAATTACCCGAGTTGTATTTACTACGTATTACGTGCTTACAGAGTTGTTCGAAGAGCAGGAAAAAAGAGAGGGAAAAGGAAAAAAAGAAAGGTTGGATGATGTTGATGCCTTAACACTATGAAAGGTGTTTTTAACTTTCGTAAGCTCTGGATGTGTATCTGTATAATTCAAACTGCCGTGGCATTTACAATAAGTGAGAAAAGAAATTTTAAAGAGAAAGGTTTACACAGGGCCTTGATTCGTGGGTTGAAGCCTCAACTGTGCCCTGATGCATGTCTGTGCCTTTACTTCTGCATGGTGGATGGGTTTGAGTTGGTCGTCCGTGAACATCACATGCAGGCGAGGGGTGCCTGTAGTGGGGACTTTTAAGATGTAGCCCTGCCGAATATAGCTTGATTCTAAGCGAGTCTGGAATCACATATGTGGTCATTGAGGACGTAGGGATGACGTAGTTCGGTTGAGCAGAATACGTGGGGGTGTGAGTTCAATGTCAGTCCCCAAAGCCACCCAAGGTATCTCGAGCATGAAGTTGTGCTGACGAGGCATGTAGAGCACGATGGAGATGGGCATGCCCTGGGTGTGTGTCCCTATTTGCGGCGAACGCGGGTGGGCTCCCATGATGGGGATCGGGCTCATGCCTGTTTGGCCTTTAGGGCGGGCTGATGATTTGGCCCGTTGACGATGGCCAGGTCTTTGGCTGCCAGGGCCATAGTGAGTTCCTCAGTCCAAAGTGAGCGCTCCGTGTTGCCGTTGATTGTTATGACGCCCGAGGAACTGGGCATCTTCAGCTTGAGGTAGGCGTAATGCGGGATGGTGTTAAATTTGTTGAACGTCATTTGGCCGAGGAGGGCATGGTAGCCACTGCGGAATGGGGCGATATGAAGATTAAATCTTTGCTTTGGAAGTTATCTGGTGAGCCGAACACCAGTTCAAGAGTTATCGTGCCTGAGCATCGGGCTTCTATGCCCGAAATAACCCCTTTAAAAGAGGTGTTACTGGGTTTGGTCCTTGATGGATCGATCCCCATTTTTATCACTGTGTCTGCATAGATCAGATTGAGGTTGTTTCCCCCGTCCATTAGGACTCTTGTGAGGTGGTACCCATTGATAATGGGGTCCAGTACCAAGGCCGCCGATCCTTCATGTCGGATACTAGTCGGACGGTCTTTGCGGTCAAAGGTGATCGGGAAAGCCGACCACGGGTTGAACTTCGGTGCTACGGGTTCGACGGCGTATATGTCCCGTAGCGCATGCTTCCTCTCCTACCTTGGTATGTGGGTGGCATAGATCATTTTCACCGACTTTACCTAATAAGGGAAGGGTTTTTTGCCTCCACTGTTCGGCCTACGGGGCTCTGTGTTGTCCTCGCTTAGTGGGCTTTTGCCCGAGTTCTCGGCTTGAAGCTTGTCGGCATGTTTTATTACCCAACAATTGCGGTTGGAGTGGTTGGCGGGCTTCTCAATGGTGCCATGAATCTGGTAGGGTCTGTCCAAGATTGTGTCCAGCTTGGTTGGGCCATCCTGGTTACCTTTAGAGGGCCTTTTTCGTGACCCGGACTTCTGATTACGGAATCCGGCATTTACTGTCGTCTCCTCGATTTCGTTGTCGTTGTGGCAGTGCTTGTTCTTATTTCTTCGGGGCTTCCCGTTCCCGTCCCGGACTTCTGAGGTGTCGGGGATATCAAGATTGGTGCCTCTACGGGCCAGCCAGCTGTGCTCTATGGCGTAGAAGCGGGTCATGAGGGAGGTAAGTGCGGCCATCGTTCTCGGCTTGTCTTGGCCAAACTGCCTTGCTAGCCATTCATCCCGAATATTGTGCTTAAAGGGAGCAATTGCTTCAGTTCTAGGCAGTCAACGATTTAGTTTTTCTTGGTCAAAAACGGTTTCAAAATTGCCGAGCTGGCTCACCGGGCTGCTGGATTACATGGCTCGGGTCATCGGCATACAGGGGCCGAACATAAGTACCCTGGAAGTTGGCTCGAAAGGCCTCCTCGAGTTCTTCCCAACACCCTATTGAGTCTTCGGGAAGGTTGTTCAGCCAATGTATAGCCGGACCCTTGAGCATTGATGGTAGGTATTTGATGGCATGGAGATCATCTCCTCATGCCATGTGGATGTGCAATAGGAAGTCTTCGATCCATACTACGGGATCTGTTGTCCCATCGTAGGGCTCAATATTCACAGGTTTGAAACCTTCCGGGAATTCGTGTTGCATCACTTTATCTGTGAAGCAAAGGGGGTGGGTGGCACCCCTGTCTCAGGCTACGTCGCGCTGGAGGTCATCTGCATCCGGGCTCGTTGCAAGTTCCTGAGCTCTATCATTTTGGTCTGACCAGGATTTGTATCCGTCCCGTCTATCAGGAGGGTCCCTTTTCGGCCCGTAAATGGACCTTGTGAGGCCTATCCGAGCATCTAGGTCCCGGTGGAGGTCGTACTCATAGCCTGACTGTAATGGTTCCTTGCCTTGACGGCGAGGGTGGGTGGTAGGTTTTTTGGCTTGGTCAACTGCCTGATCCCGTCATCGAGGGGGGCGGTCTTGTTGGTCTGCCTGAGTGTACCTTGGAGGTGCTGGCTCTATGGCCTCGTCGTCGAACTGTGGCAGTAGCTTCCGCTTCGGGTAGCTTTTCGTCTATTGCTTGTGGTCGTACTCCTCTTCGGTGTCCAGGACTTAAGTCCACCTCTCGTTGAGATTTTCATGTTTGTCCTTTATTTTCTATTAATATTTCTTCAGACTGCGTGTGATGCCGATGACCTGCCGCTTGAATCGCTCTTGATCCAGCAGGTCTTCCAGGATTATGAAATCTTTGTCGCCCAAACTCACCTCCTCTTTTGAGAGGGGGAGGTAATTGTCGTCTTTGAAGTCATCGAGATGTTTTAGATCAAGTAGATCCTCGTGCTCCTCATGCTCCCTGCGCTCTTGGTGGTTGACTTGTGGTTGTTCGTCGGCTCCGGGGTCGAGGTTTTCCGCATTATCCGAGGTGGCATTTTCTCTGGTGTCCATGTTGCTCGTGTGGCTTCGACGTGCCTTGGAGCGGCGGCGCTGTCTACGGCGCTTCAGAGGCTCCTTGCTGGGCATGCCATTATGCTTCCTGGGGGTGCCGTCGTCTCCCTTTTGGGTGTCTACCATATAGACATCATAGGTGGACATGGCCATCCAGCGGCTGGTGATGGGGGAGCGGCGTCAATTCTAGTCGTGGCTGCACTATCATCATCCATGTATTCGGTATTTTCTAAGGTGCAATCTAGCATGTTGGTTAAATCTTCGATAGTGGCTACTAAGTGGGTGGTGGGTGGGGCACAAAATTCCCCAAGATACGCCTCGAAGGGCTGTTGAATGCGATCTGAGGACAGGTCCTCCGAAATAACCATCTTCTGGATTCGGTCCAGCGCCTCGTTTAGTAGGGTGAGGGTCACCGAGCTTGTGTGAAGTGGGAATTCGGGAACGAACTCTGGTGGGGTGGGGCGAGGGATAATCTGCGTCCCAACCGGGTTTTGGTTCTCAAGGGCCGAATTGAGCTTGGGGCTCGGGACCGGACAATCATTAGAGACTAAGGGAGGACCCTGGTCCTTGAGCGCAGTTTCCATGCTGAGGCTCGAGGCCAACTTGATTTGGGCCAGGTGTAATCCCTGGCTACCGATCGTTGACTCGTCGCAAGGGCTCGAGGCCAGAGGATTGTCGTGAGGAGAGGGTTTGGCCAAGAGTGACTCTCCGTATCCAAACCTTGCTCCCACATCAAGGCCCAAAGATGGGTCTTTGGTGGGTATTGTGAACGTGGCTGGAAGGGATTGCTGGCCTCCGCTCGAGGTGGAGCCATCTGGGCTCAACGCTAGCTAGAGGACTGGGCGGATCCGTAGATCGGATTGATGAGAGGCTCCAGAGCGGGCACAGCGAGGCCCATGGGGGGCGGGGAGCGGTTGTGAATATGGTAAAGACCAGATCGCCTCATACATCCGCAGTGTATTCCAAATTGCCAAATCGAATTCGGTGCTGAGGGGCGAAGTTGTCGATTTGGTTTAGATGACCAGTCGAGTTGGCGTGCAGCACGATGCTGCCAAACGCGAAGAGTTAATTGGGGACAAAGAGGTCCCGGATTTGACGCCCTCTCCAATGATCAGGCTAGCCATCGATCTTTGGGTGACCCAACAGTGGAACTCTCAATGAAAGTGATACGTCTCCAATGTATCTATAATTTTTTATTGTTCCATGCTATTATATTATCAATCTTCGATGTTTTACAATCATTTTATAGCAACTTCATATCATTTTTTGGGACTAACCTATTGACATAGTACCCACTGCCAGTTGTTGTTTTTTGCTTGTTTTTCACTTCGCAGAAAATCAATACCAAACGGAGTCCAAACGCAGCAAAACTTTTTAGAGATTTTTCCTGGACCAAAAGACACACGATGGGGCAAAGAAGTACCAGAGGGGACTCTGATGGGAGCACAACGCACCTGGGCGCGCTTGGGGGCCCAGGCGTGCCATGGTGGGTTGTGCCCACCTCGGCCACCTCCCGCACCACCTCTTTCCTCTATAAATACCCTGAAAATCCAAACAGCATAGGGGAGTCGACGAAACACAATTCCAGCCGCCACAAGTTCCAGAAACACCAAATCCAATCTAGACACCACGGAGGGGTTCATCATCCTCATTGGTGCCTCTCCGATGATGCGTGGCTAGTTCATTGTATACCTTCGGGTCCATAGTTAGTAGCTAGATGGCTTCCTCTCTCTCTCTCTCTTTTGATTCTCAATACAATGGTCCCTTGGAGATCTATTTGATGTAACTCTTTTTGCGGTGTGTTTGTTGGGATCTGGTGAACTTTGAGTTTATGATCAGATTTATTTTATCCATGAAAGTTATTTGAGTTTTGATCTCTTATATGAATTATTACTTATAGCCTCGTATTTCTTCTTTGAATCTTTGGTTTAGTTAGGCCAAGTAGATCGATTTTTCTTGCCATGGGAAGAGGTGCTCTGTGATGGATTCGATCTTACGGTGCTCAATCCTAGTGACAGAAGGGGACATGACACGTATGTATCGTTGCTATTAAGGATAACAAGATGGGGTCTATTCCTACATGAATAGATCTTGTCTACATCATGCCATCATCCTTATTGCAATACTCCGTTTCTCCATGAACTTAATACACTAGATGCATGGTGGATAGCGGTCGATGTGTGGAGTAATAGTACTAGATGCAGGAAGGAGTCGGTCTACTACTCTTGGACGTGATGCCTATATAATGATCATTGCCTAGATATCGCCATAATTACTTGAAGTTCTATCAATTTCCCAATAGTAATTTGTTTACCCACCATATGTTATTTTTCTCGAGAGAAGCCAGTAGTGAAATCTACGGCCCCCAGGTATATTCTTTATCATATTTGCCTTCGAGATCTATTTTGTTCGCTTTTATTTTCAGATCTATTATTCTAAAAACCAAAAATACCATGCTGCACTTTTCTTTTATTTATTTTATTTTGCTTTATTATGAGATCTATTTATCCAATCTACTACAAAACAAATCTATCTTTTACCAGGGAGGGATTGACAACCCCTCTTACGCTTCGTGTTGCAAGTATTTGTTCTTTGTGTGCAGGTACCGTTTACATAGTGTTGTGTGGTTCTTCTGCTGGTTCGATAACCTTGATCTCATGACTAAGGGAAATACCTACCATAGTTGTGCTGCATCATCCCTTCATCTTTGGGGAAATACCGACGTAGTTCAAGCCGCATCAAAAGGAATTTCTAGCGCCGTTGCTGGGGAGACATCATCAACATCTATCAGGTTCCTAATCAAAAATCTCATCTCCTTGCAATTTACATTATTTGCCATTTGCCACTCATTTTTCATCTCCCCCACTTCACAAAAATTTGCCGTTTTATTCACCCTCATTTTCTTTCGTCATTTTCCTAGTCGGATCTTTTACTTGCTTGAACTTGTCACCATGAGTGACTTTGGTATGGAAGAAACAGATGATGGCCTAACTCCTAAAATTGGACGAGCTGGCAATCTGGATGCTAAAACTTTTGTTTTGGGGCAAGGGAACGTTATGGGAAAAGAACATATCCAAGAATTTTTCAATTGTATTGGAAATTTGACTCTCGATGATGCTCTATACTTAAAAGAACTAAATCTTATGCGAAGGCCATTCCAGCACTAGTTTTGAAACTTGAAAATAGATTTATCCGTACCCATCCTACCTTGCAAAGATTTTTGTATGAGCTACCATTATAAATGATCCTAAGGCTAAAAATCTAGCTACCCTTGTTCTTATGAATGAATTTGACTACATAGTATGGGAAGCTAGGGAATTTTTTGAATTTTATGGGATGAGCCGTGAAAACCGGTGATAAATGAGATCCTTTATAATAGTGATTATATGTTGAGACATTTTCTTGGAAATAATCAATTTTTTATGACAATCCTAAAAAGGAAATCCCCATTTTAGATATAATCCAACAAGTTTTTAAGGATGTTAATCAACACTATTCTTGGATTATTGCCGGATATCAAAGGGGATACATAGACAGGCAACTTGATTATGCTAAAATTTATAAGGATAATTTGTTTCAAGTAACTTTGGCAAAACATCCTGATAAGAACACATCTATGGAAAATAAATAGAAAGTTGACAATACTTAGATCTTTGCATTATGCCTAACTAGGGGCATAAAACGATAGTGCTTGCTGGGAGGCAACCCAATGAATAAAATTTATTTTTGTCTTTTTCTTTCTGTTCTTGAGTGTTTGCACAATTATACTACTGTTATGATTGTGTTTTTTATGTTTTAATTAGTGTTTGTGCCAAGCAAAGCCTTTGGGATCATGTTGGGTGGTAGTTGATTTGATCTTGTTGAAAAACAGAAACTTTGTGTGCCAGAAACATAATTGTTTAGAATTACAGAAGCACGATAAAACTCTGAATTTTTTACACAAGATTGATATACAAATTTCCTACGTTGTCCTAAATTTTCAGAATTTTTTGAGTTACAGAAGTATTCAAAGTTTTCAGATTGCTACATACTGTTCTTTTTTTGATAGATTATGTTTTATTTGCGTTGTGTGCTTATTTTGATGAAACTATGGTTTGTACTGGAGGGTATAAGCCATGGTAAATTCGGAATACAGTAGATATAATGATAAAAAAATATGAATGGGTTTTCAATAGTACTTATAGTAGTGATTTGCTTTGTTATGCTAACAGATCTCACGAACGTTTTGTTGAGTTTTGTGTGATTGAAGTTTTCATGTTTTGGGTGAGATCACGATGGATGAAGGAATAAGGTGTAAGAAGAGCATAAGCTTGGGGATGCCCATGGCACCCCAAGTTATTATCCAAAGATTACCAAGCAACTAAGCTTGGGGATGCCCCGAGTAGCATCCCCTCCTTCTAATGACCGTCAGTATTTTACTTGGAGCTATATTTTTATTCGTCACATATCATGAGTTTTGCTTGGAGCATCTTGTATTATATGAGTATTTGCTTGTTTTACTTTTTAGTTTGTGTAATCTATCCTTGCTGAAGACACCTATTTGAGAGAGCCAAAATTATGTTATGATTTGTTAGAATTGCTCTATGTGCTTCACTTAAATTTTTTGAGCTACGAAATTGCTCTAGTGCTTCACTTATATCTTTTTTAGCACGGTGTGCTTTTTTATTTCAAGAAATTCTCTCATGATTCACTTAGATTTATTTGAGAGTTAGGTAAAATTTTGAGGAAATTCTTTCACGCTTCACTTCTATTATTTTGAGAAAAGAAAATTTTATGCTCATGTTCTTCACTTAGATTTGTTTGAGATTTTGAAAGCAATATATGAAATTAGTCCCAAAATGATAGATATTCAACAGGGATATAAAAAAATCATGGAGATCATTGGACAAAATAAACTTGATTCTTTGTAATAGTTTTGCGATATGATGGTATAGTATGTGAGTCATGTTGGTGAGTAATTATGGTTTAGTAAGAATATTGTTGTTAAGGTTTGTGATTCCCTATGCAAGCACAAAAGCCAATAGTTATGAAATGAAATTACATCCTACTTGTGGTGCATTATTCGGTGCTAGTTATGCTTAATGCTCGCTTATGTGATTTTTCGTTTCTTGGTTGGATGCTTCTCAATCTTTTGCTAGCCTTCACTTGTACTAAGTGGGATTACTACTTGTGCATCCAAAATTCTTGAATCCGGTTTCGCCATATGAGTCCACTATACCTACCTATATGCGGTATTTCAGTGTCGTTCTAAGAAAATTTCTACGTGCCATCTCTAATCTTCAAAATAAATTTCTCTTTTGTTTGCTCGTACCTCTCATGAAACGGTAGGGGTGGCCGATATTTTTCCATGCTAGATGTGTTATTCTCAAGATGAGTGTTTATTCACTTGTCACTGCACAAGAGTACGACAAAGGTATTAGGGATGCCCAGTCCCAAAATGAAAAATGAATTTACTTTATGTTGTATAATAAATTCCTTGGAAAGTGTTGGTTTGGACGGCACCCGTGGATACGGTTAGCCGTGGAATGATCCCTGCTTCCCTGTGTGAAGGGCCTTTCTTTTTTACTTTATGCAATTTTTATTTTTATTGAGTCTCCATCTTCTCTTATAAATCACCAACTAAGGGGCACTATGATCGTACTTGAGCATTCGGTGTAGCTAATATGCGAGTGTGTTTCATGAATGGATCAATGATTGAGCATAATGGGCTAGGGATAACTTGCTTTAGTGTTGATATTTTGAAAGACACGGTTGCTTGTTGATATGCTTGAGTATTGAAATCTTTGTGTCAAAACTAGACTATTGCTTTGAATCATATAAAAGTCCAAATGCCCATGCTACTAAACAAAACAATATGTGATGAACATGATAGGCATCATTCCACATCAAAAATTTTGTTTTTATAATTTATCTACTCGAGGACAAGCAGGAATTAAGCTTGGGGATGTTGATACGTCTCCAACATATCTGTAATTTTTTATTGTTCCATGCTATTATATTATCAATCTTGGATGTTTTACAATCATTTTATAGAAACTTTATATAATATTTTGGGACTAGCCTATTGACATAGTGCCCAGTGCCAGATGCTGTTGTTTTGGTTGTTTTTACTTCATAGAAAATCAATACCAAATGGAGTCCAAACACAGCGAAACTTTTTGGAGATTTTTTCTGGACCAGAAGACACACGATGGGCCAAAGAAGTACCATAGGGGGGCTCCGAGGGGAGCACAACCCACCTGGGCACGCCTGGGGGCCCAAGCGCCCTGGTGGGTTGTGCCCACCTCGATCGCCTCCCGCACTGCCTCTTTTCTCTATAAATACCCCGAAAATCCGAAAACCCTAGGGGGAGTCAATGAAACACAATTCCAGCCACCGCAAGTTCTAGAAACACCAGATCCAATCTAGACACCGTCACGGAGGGGTTCATCATGCTCATTGGTGCCTCTTTGGGGAATACCGATGTAGTTCAAGCCACATCAGAAAGCAACAATGTCGGTGTCAAAATCGGCGGATCTCGGGTAGGGGTCTCGAGCTGATCCAGGGTTAATGGGGAACAAGGGACGATGAACACTGTGTTTACCCAGGTTCGGGCCCTCTCGAATAGGTAAAACCCTATGTCCTGCTTGATTGTATTTGATGTATGATGTGGTTACAGAGTAGATCTACCTCAAGATCAGATGAGCAAAACCCTAGGTTGAGGTGGTGATGGATGTAGCTCTACCCCTAAAGACTAAATCCCTCCGGTTTATATAGGCACCGGTAGGGTTAGGGTTACATGTGATCGGTTACAAAGAAAGGAAGATCCTGCCTAATCTTGGCTTGGAGGACACACCACGGCTCCAAAGATTCCTTATCCGGTCATGGATCCGCACTCTAGCTTGGCCCCATAATAGTGCATCAATTCAGCCCAAACATAATAGGCCAGCAGCCCGAGGACCCCTTAATCCAGAACTCTCTCAATGACAATTAGAGATTATAGTTCCTTACGACATGCTTAACTAGCTAGGAGTGGATAATGATTTATCTTGGGTGTCAACATGCCTTAAAATGATTGGGATGTAGTATGCAATGTTCAAGAAAGCGTTTTGAAGCACTGCTTAAGCGCTAAGCGACAGCTAAATGCTTCATTTTTGGCCTAGGTGCAACTTTTAGCATTGAGCGAGAAAAACATGATTTAGCGATCGGTTAGACGCTAATCATTGGCTGAGCATTCGCTGCGTGTGCTTAAGGGAAGAAAAGCGAAGAAGGCGGGCCCAAAGGTCAGACGGGAGCTGAAATAGCCCACAGTCGGAGGGGGAAAGGGTGGTATATAAGTCCTGGCCCAAAAGAGGCTTGTTCGGCTAGGGTTATTGGGTTTCTAGGAGGGGAAAGAGGAGAGCATTGTGGTGGTTGTTTCTGATTTGCATCCAGTGGCTCCTCTGGTGTTCTTCCTCCTCCTTAACAGCTACTGGATCTGGACGGCAGTAGCTCCTCCTCCTCCTCCTAGACACCCACTACTACCAGTTCAGCTCCTCCTCCTCCTCCTCCTCCTCCTCCTCCTGGCTGCTGCTGCTGCTTGGCTGCTGCCATTTATCTTATATGCTCATTCTAAGACAATATTATGCACTTTTTCTTGTTGTGTGAACCACTGAATCTTATCCTTATGTGTTATTTACCTATTTGTTATGGTGTGTGAACCACTGAACCTCAACATTATATACTTATGTGCTATGTTACCTGTTTTCTTGTGAATATTATTGAAAACAACCAAATTCTGGCCAATATAAAAAAACGCTTAATCCTGGTTAAGCTGAGCTTGAGCGGCCATTGCTCTAAGTTGTGGCCTTTCGCTCCGCTTACGCTTACAGCTTTCTTGAACATTGGTAGTATGATGATATGGTATCCTCCTCTGAATGTTTCAAGTGGCTTGACTTGGTACATGTTCACACATGTAGTTGAATCAAAACCAACATAGCCTCTATGATATTTATGTTTATGGTGCTTATATCCTACTCATGCTAGTATTCAATGTTGATTATTCATAATGCATGTTCATGACTGTTTTTGCTCTCCAGCTGGTCGCTTCTCAACCTATTTACTAGCCTTCGCCTGTACTAAGCGGGAATACTGCTTGTGCATCAAAATCCTTATAACAAAGTTATTCCAGATGAGTCCACTATATCTACCTATATGCGGTATTACCCTGCCATTCCATGTAAATTTGCATGTGCCACCTCTAAAATTTCAAATGAACATCTGTTTTGTATGCCTAGACCGCTCATGGAGTGACAGGGGGTGGTCAATACCTTCCATGCTAAGCGGTTTATTCTCATGCTGAGTGTTTATTCACTCGTCCTTGCATGAGAGGGACTGGTAATGTGGATGCCCAGTCCTGAAATCAAAAATTGCAAATAACTAAACAAAACTCCCCAAGACTGTTGTTGGTATGGTAGGCACCCATGAATTTGGTTACCATGGCTTGTGTTGGATGGTGGAGGGGAAGTAAACATTTACTTTATTGCTTGGGAACCGCCACTAATTTGTTTGCATCCAAGATATTGAAAACTATTGGTCGTAACGTCGACAGGAAGGGTGTACCTCCCAAAATTATATTTATCTCTGATTTAAACCTTGGGCTCTGGCACCTCTGCAAATCCTCCTTCCCTCTGCGAAGGACTATCTATTTACTTTTATGTTGAGTCATCACCATCTCAAATAAGTGCCGGTCCCGAGAGCACTATTGTCATCCTCATGCATTGTGTATAGTTAATGTTGAATGCATTATGACTGGATCTCTTCTACCATATATTACAATGTTTAGTCGCTGCTTGAACTTTGGGGGTGCTCTGCATTTATGTTTTGTGGTCTTAAAAAGGTCTAGCGAGATGCCACTATTGTCATATTATATCACGACTATTTTGACAAAGTGTTGGCATTTGAGATATCTTATTATTACTCGCTTGTTGCTTATGCCAATTATATGAGTTAGTATGATATTTAAGAGTTATTGTTGACATGGTTAGTCATGATCTTTGTTGAAAACCTGGGTGCTACTTAAACCTATATATGTAAACAAGAACAGAAGAGTTCGTAAAAGTTTTTATTTATCATTTTCACTTTTTCAACTGAATTGCTTGAGAACAAGCAATGAGTTAAGATTGGGGGAGTTGATACGTATCCATCGTATCTACTTTTTGTAATGTGTTTGCTCTTGTTTTGGACTCTAATTTGCATGATTTGAATGAAACTAACCCGAGCTGATGTTGTTTTCAGCAGAACTACCATGGTGTTGTTTTGGCGCAAAAATAAAAGTTCTCGGATTTGGACGAAACTTTTTGGAGAATTATTTTGGAATAAATAAAAAATACTGGAACAAAGACCCACCGGAGGGAGTGCCTTGGCTGCCCACAAGACACCTGGGTGAGCCCACCCCCTCTAGCGCGCCCTGGTGGGTGGTGGGGACCTCAGGGCTCCACTAACCCTAACTCCGACGCAATAAGAACCTATTTTTCCAGCAAAAAATAGGAGAGGGAGTTTCATCATGTTTTACGGTTTGGAGCCGCTGCCACCTCCTGTTCTTCATCGTGAGGCCAGGTCTGGAGCCCGTTCGGGGATACAGAGAGGGGAATCTTTGGTCTTCGTCATCGCCAACCATCCTCCATCACCAATTCCATGATGCTCCCCACTGGGAGTGAGTAATTCCTTTGTAGGCTTGCTGGTCGGTGAGGAGTTGGATGAGATTCATAATGTAATCGAGTTAGTTTTGTTAGGGCTGATCCCTAATATCCACCATGTTCTGTGATTGATGTTGCTATGACTTTGTTATGCTTAATGCTTTTCACTAGGGCCCGAGTGCCATGATTTCGGATCTCAATCGTTTATGTTTTCACCATTATATCTATGTTCTAGATCCGATCTTGCAAGTCATATTCACCTATTATGTGTTATGACTTGTAAACCCCAAGGTGACAACAATTGGGATACTTCCCAATGATGACCGTAGTTTGAGGAATTCATGTATTCACTATGTGTTAATGCTTTGTTCTGGTTCTCTGTTAGAAGGAGGCCTGAATATCCCTTAGTTTGCTTCTGGACCCCTGAAAGGATCGAGAAGAGGTGTCTAGAGGGAGGGTGATTAGACACTAAGTACCAAAAGTTTCAGTTTTTAATTACTTTAAGTTGGAGTGGAGTTTTTGGCACAAGTTTAACAATCACAATACATAACAAGCAAGCATGCAAAGAGTATATGAGCAGCGGAAAGTAAAGCATGCAACTTGCAAGAATGTAAAGGGATGGGATTGGAGATTTCAAACGCAATTGGAGACACGGATGTTTTTGTCATGGTTTCGATAGGTGGTGCTATCGTACATCCACGTTGATGGAGACTTCAACCCACGAAGGGTAACGGCTGCGCGAGTCCACGGAGGGCTCCACCCACGAAGGATCCACGAAGAAGCAACCTTGTCTATCCCACCATGGTCGTCGCCCACGAAGGACTTGCCTCACTAGCGTAGATCTTCACGAAGTAGGCAATCTCCTTGCCCTTACAAACTCCTTGGTTCAACTCCACAATCTTGTCGGAGGCTCCCAAGTGACACCTAGCCAATCTAGGAGACACCACTCTCCAGGAGGTAACAAATGGTGTGTTGATGATGAACTCCTTGCTCTTGTGCTTCAAATGATAGTCTCCCCGACACTCAACACTCTCTCACAGAATTTGGATTTGGTGGAAAGAAGATTTGAGTGGAAAGCAACTTGGGGAAGGCTAGAGATCAAGATTCATATGGTAGCAATGGAATATCTTGGTCTCAACACATGAGTGGGTAGTTCTCTCTCAGAAAATGTATGTTGGAAGTGTAGGTTCATTCTGATGGCTCTCTCTACGAATGAAGAGGGGGTGGAGGGGTATATATAGCCTCCACACAAAATCTAACCGTTACACACAACTTGACAATCTCGGTGGGACCAAATTGAGAAACTCGATCGGACCGATTCAGCAAATCTAGTGACCGTTAGGATTTTCGGTGGGACCGACATGCAACTCAGTAGGACCGATATGGTTAGGGTTAGGGCATAATGTAATCTTGGTGAGACCGATTACACAAACTCAGTGGGACCGATTTTGGTAATAAGCTAACCAGAGAGTTGGCCAGGCAAACTCGGTGGGACCGATTCGCTAATCTCGGTTGGACCGAAATGTTACGAAGAGGAACAGAGAGTTTGCATTGTAATCTCGGTAGTACAGATTACTCAAACTCGGTGAGACCGATTTTGGTAATGGACATACACAGAGAGATTACAATTCCATCTCGGTGAGACCGAGATCCCTGTCGGTCAGACCGATTTGCCTAGGGTTTGTGGCAGTGGCTAAGTCATCTGAACTCGGTGGCACCAGATAGAAAGAATCGGTAGGGCCGAGTTAGACTTTTTGGTTTAGGACATATGTGGATGTGAGAAAGTAGTTGAGGGCTTTGGAGCGTATCGCTAAGCACTTTGAGCAAGCAATCCATTAAGAAACACCTCATCCCCTCTTGATACTATTGGCTTTTCCTATAGACTCAATGTGATCTTGGATAACTGAAATATAAAATGTAGAGTCTTGTGCTTGAAGCTTGAGCCAATCCTTTGTCCTTAGCATCTTGAAGGGGTTCCACATCCTTTAGTCCATGCCACTTCATTGTTGAACTTATCTGAAACAGACTAGGTAAAAGTGTTAGTCCAACAAGAGATATGTTGACATTAATTACCAAAATCACCCAGGGAGCAATTGTGCTTTCAATCTCCCCCTTTTTGGTAATTGATGACAACATACATCAAAGCTTTAGATGAAGATATAGAGAATAATAAGTAAAACTTTGGAAAGACATGTAGCAAGCATAGGCTCCCCCTACATGTATGCAATCATGTGAATATGGAATATAGAAGCATGTGAGAGAATAACCATGACAGAGTAAGCAATGTGTTACATGTATCTTGGCTATATGCATCAGGGCAAAAGATGTGAATGTGGGAAATGTACCTTCATGCTCATGAGTCCTTCTTGCAAACAGTATGTACATCAGCAAGAATTCCTCATACACATGATTGTGATGCATATACTTACCTTGTGGTCTTGAGTTGGCTTAGGATGGAATGAACCTATGAAAATAAGGTTAGATAACACAGATGCACCTACTAGCCAGAGCAAACAGAAAGAACCACAAGAGTACCAAGACTGGGATGACATGTAGAGAGTGAGTACTAAGTACCACATTTGATATAGGCATGCCCCCAAAGGTAAAGATGTGCAATGAATTTAAAGAATTTCTTTCCCTTAGATGTCTTGCTCCCCCTGAATCTAGCATGGGATACTGGGAGAAGATAGGGAACAGAAAATCAGAGCTCAAAGAAACAAATGAACAGAACTAATGCAATTAAGCACATATGAACATGTATTTCCCCTCAAGAAGACATGTAGCATCTCTCCTATTGAACACCAAGCATCTGGGATCCTTGAAGATTACTCTCTCCTTGAGTATTCCCCCCCCCTAGAGATATGATTAAGCTTTGATGTGATCTCTCTCCCCCCCTTTGACATCAATTTCCAGGAAGGGTCTTCTGGAATTTGTCGTGAATGGGTGTGGTCCTTGAGTCACAGCACAAAGCACTAAGGTAAATGTGATGCTGGTAGAGGACAAGATTCATTGAGTGGAGCTGGATCAAAAGTAATGCAGGAACAAATGGCAAAATGTCTTTCCTGTAGTGAAATCGGTGGCACCGAGTGGTATGCTTTGTTTGCACCAAAAGAATTCGGTTGGACCGAAAACAAGAGACCGGTGTGACCGAGTTCATCACACAGAAAACACTTGTCACCTCAGCTCACTAGACAAGTATGATCTCACAAGGATTTGCAAGGAATTAACTGAAAGATTTGCAATGAATTTGATGCAGGGAATGCAGAACAGAAAATACAAGAAAAGAAATCTAGATGAAGTTTTTTTGAAAGGGGAAAGAAATATGCATGATACAAATGCAAGAGCACAGAAAGAAGACACAAGAGAACTTCATCTAGGATTGGTCAGCGACAAAGTCACCTATGTTAGAGTATATTGACTTAGGAGTCAAGTGAGATCACTTGATCATAGGTCATACTCATCGTTTAAGCTCAAAATGGGGTTACCATTTTTAGTTTAAGCATCTTGATGTAGTCACATCTTGTCGAGTTGCTTTGACTCATGACTTGGAGTAAAGCTTCTCTAAGATGTAATAACATACCTTGGGTGGTGGTGTTGATCGTGATCATGTAGTTGAACTTATGTGGGTTGCTCAAAGTTGATGTAGCTCATCAAGAGTTGGGAGCACCACTTGGAATTTGAGTTCATCTACCTACATGGGTTAGTTTTTGCAAGGAAGAGCACTTGTGTATCCAAAATGACAATCATGAAACTCAACAAGGAATTTGTCAAAGGATATGTTTGAATGGTTTCGTGCTTCCTTGTCTTCAACAACCATTATGTAGAGACTTGGTGATGTAGAGATTGCTCAAGATGTGAGTGGCTTGCAATCTCATGGACTTAGATTCATCCAAGTACCTACAAGGGTTACATAGAATGCAAGGTGCAAATATATCCAAGACATAAGATCATCAAAAGAGAAATATCAAGGATTAGTCATAGGCTCATGTCTTGCATGTATCAAATGGAGTTCCTACTCCAAGTTTGAAGCATCAATGATGCTCAATTCACCTCTTAACCTGCAAAACACTTTCTCATCAAGTGGTTTGGTGAAAATATCCGCTAATTGTTTTTCAGTGCGAACATGCTTAAGATTAATGTCCCCTTTGGCAACATGATCTCGAATGAAATGATATTTAAGAGTCAGGGTCATCCAAAGTAATTGAGCACAATAATAACCAGCGGTAATGTATTCTGCTTCGGTGGTGGATAAGGATACCGAGTTTTGTTTCTTAGAAGACCAAGATACAAGAGATCCGCCAAGAAATTGACAAGTACCCGAAGTGGACTTTCTATCAACCTTGTCACCGGCATACTCTGAATTGGAGTAGCCAACAAGATCGAAAGAGGCCCTCTTTGGATACCAAATGCCAAAGTTTGGTGTATGGATTAAGTATCTCACTATCCTTTTCACAGCCTTAAGATGACATTCTTTAGGAGCAACTTGATATCGTGCACACATGCACACACTTAGCATGATATCAGGACGTGAAGCACATAGATATAACAATGAACCAATCATAGAGCGATAAACCTTTTGATCGACCGGTTCACCATCTTTGGTCAAATCGAGATGTCCACTAGTAGGCATGGGTGTAGTCATACCTTTGCATTCTTGCATATTGAACTTATAAGTCCTTGGTGTACTTCGTTTGAGAGACAAAGGTACCTTCCTTAGTTTGCTTGATTTGCAAACCAAGAAAGAATTTGAGTTCACTCATCATAGACATCTCAAACTTCTCCGACATTAGCTTTCCAAACTTTTCACTAAAATGAGGGTTAGTTGATCCAAATATAATATCATTGACATAAATTTGGCATACAAATAATTCTCCATTGACCCTTTTAGTAAAAAGAGTAGAATCTATTTTTCCAATTTCAAAGCCTTTTTCAATAAGGAACTTGGTCAAGCATTTATACCACGCTCTAGGAGCCTATTTAAGACCATAAAGAGCTTTGTGAAGTTTGTAAACATGATTAGGTTTCTTAGGATTAACAAAGCCGGGAGGTTGCTTAACATAGACTTCCTCCTCTATTTCACCATTTAGAAAAGCACTTTTAATGTCCATTTGGTACAATGTGATATCATGGTGATTAGCATAGGCAAGTAAGATGCGAATGGACTCAAGTCTAGAAACGGGAGCATAAGTCTCACCATAGTCCATACCTTCGACTTGTGTGTAGCCTTGGGCGACGAGACGTGCTTTCTTGCGAACTACTTGTCCATCTTCATCTTGCTTGTTGCAAAACACCCATTTGGTACCGATGATGTTGTGGTTGTTGTCGGGCTTCTCAACCAATGTCCAAACTTGATTTCTCTCAAAGTTGTGTAGATCTTCATGCATAGCGTTTATCCAATCCGGATCTTCCAATGCTTCTTCAATCTTCATAGGTTCAATGCTAGAGATCAATGAATAGTGTTCACAAAAGTTAGCTAAACGAGTTTTAGAGCGAGTGATTCTCCCGGTTTGGATATCATTGTAGATTTGCTCACGGGATGGTCTTTAGCAATTCTTGCTCGAACTCGTGAAAGCTTTTTCTTGGGTCTTGGTTGAACATCTTCTTCCTCTTGTTCTTCTTCTTCTTAACCTTCTTCATTGGTGGCATTGTCGTTCTCTTGTCGTGGTGGAGAGGGAGGTTGTTGACGTTCATCTTGGTGCACTTCCTCGTTTTCTCCATCTTGGTGTGTCCCACTTGTGGATGCTTCCGTATCAACTCTTGGTTCACCTTGTCGTGAGGTAGAAGCTTCCACTTGGACAGACGAGGTACTCTCCTTCACCTCCGTTGGACGAATCTTGCCAATAGACAAGTCTTGGAATGCTTCCGAGGGGTGTTTGTCTCCTACATCAATTGGCAATTGCTCTACTTGTGAGCCGTTAGATTCATCAAACTTCACATCTACCGTTTCTTCAACCTTTCGGGTGAAATTGTTGTAGACATGGTATGTGTGAGAGTTTGAGCCATAACCAAGTAGGAAACCTTCATGAGACTTAGGAGCAAATTTAGAATGACGATGCTTATCAATAATGTAGCACTTTGAGCCGAATACTCGAAAGTATCCAACTTGGGGTTTGTTATTGGTGAGGAGCTCATATGTCGTCTTGCCGAGTAGCTTGTCAAGATACAAGCGATTTGTTGCGTGACAAGCTGTCTCAACCGCTTTTGCTCAAAAGTGCTTCGGTGTCTTGTACTCATCAAGCATCGTTCTCGCCATTTCGATGAGCGTACGGTTCTTCCTCTCAACAACTCCATTTTGTTGAGGTGTGTAGGTAGCCGAGAACTCATGTGAAATCCCTTCTTCGTCAAGAAAGGTGTTCACATTTGCGTTCTTGAACTCCGTTCCGTTGTCGCTGCGAACCTTCTTGATCTTCACTTCAAATTGATTCTGGGCCTTCCTAGCGAAGTTTTTGAAGATCTTTTGGACCTGTGATTTATCATCTAGAAAGAACACCCACGTAAATCTTGAAAAGTCATCAACTATAACTAGACCAAAAGAATTTCCTCCAAGACTTTTGTAGGCGTTAGGACGAAAAAGATCCATGTGAAGTAGCTCGAGTAGCCTCCTTTTGGTCATGATGTTCTTCACGGGATGCCTTCCTCCAACCTGTTTACCTTCTTGACAAGCACTGCAAAGTCTATCCTTATCAAATATGACATCGTTAATGCCAAGGATATGATTTCCTTTAATAAGCTTGTCAACGTTTTGCATGCCAACATGACCTAACCGTCTATGCCATAACCAACCTTTAGAGGATTTAGCAATAAAGCAAGTTCTAGGTTGAGCCTTTTTAGTGAAATCAACAATGTAAAGATCTCCTCTACGTATACCGATAAAGACCATTTTATGATTATCTCTACGAAACACTTGGCAATCTACTTCAGTAAATAGGACATTGAAACTGAAATCAACAAGTCTAGATACGGAAAGTAAGTTGTAGCCAAGAGATTCAACGAGCATAACATTTTGAATGGAGCTATCATGTGAGATGGCCACCTTACCGAGGCCAACCACCTTACCCTTTGAGTTGTCACTGAAAGTGACATACTTTCGAGGACCATCGTTTTCAGCAAGCTCACGAAACGTATCTTTATCTCTGGTCATGTGATCGGTACACCCACTATCAAGAACCCATTCCTTTCCTCCTGCCATATATCCCCGAAGATTTTCCATAAGACCAAAGTGTCTCATTGCATCATCAAGATCAAAGTCACTATCATCATCCTCATCATAGTATCCATGTTCAACATCCTCAAGTGGTGGATCAAATCTTAGAGAGGGTGATTCATTAAAGTGAGTTTGACAATGATCTTCTTTGTGAATTTTAATAGCTTTGGAAACAACATCACTAATAATTCCAACATCTCCTTTGGCTCACATAAGATTTGTAAGCTCAAATAGACAATCACCAAACATAGGATCACTGGAATTCATCTTACTCAAGGCAATAGACTTATGGAGAATTTCATCTAGATTTTTCAAGGAATAATTTGGAAAACATTCTTCAAGAAATTTCCATATGGTGTAGGCACACTTAAGGGTAGGCAAACATCCAATCAAGTTTTAGGCAAGCCTCTAGTGATAAGTTCAACAGTTCTAAGATTGTGAATCATGTCAATTGACTCATCAAGGGTCGGATGCATAGGATCAACATGAGGTGCACAAGGACTATCAATATACTTGTTCAAATGATATTCATTGAAAATCACAAGCATCTCATTTTTCCACTCATGAAAGTACTCTCCATCAAGTATAAGCACTCTATGTCTAAGACTCCCAATAGTAGACTCATCCATCTTCCTCCAATGGTGTTTAAACCAAAGCAATGGAGACCAAAGCTCTGATACCAATTGAAAGGATCGAGAAGAGGTGTCTAGAGGGGGGGTGATTAGACACTAAGTACCAAAAGTTGCAGTTTTTAATTTCTTTAAGTTGGAGTGGAGTTTTTGGCACAAGTTTAACAATCACAACACATAACAAGCAAGCATGCAAAGAGTATATGAGCAGCGGAAAGTAAAGCATGCAACTTGCAAGAATGTAAAGGGATGGGATTGGAGAATTCAAATGCAATTGGAGACACAGATGTTTTTGTCGTGGTTCCGATAGGTGGTTGAGGGAGTCCTGGATTAGGGGGTGTCCGGATGGCCGGACTAAGACCTTTGGCCGGACTCTCGGACTATGAAGATACAAGATTGAAGACTCCGTCCCGTGTCCGGATGGGACTTTCCTTGGCGTGGAAGGCAAGCTTGGCGATACGATATGAAGATCTCCTCCCATTGTAACTGACTCTGTGTAACCCTAGCCCTCTCCGGTGTCTATATAAACCGGAGAGTTTTAGTCCGTAGGACGAACAACAATCATACCATAGGCTAGATTCTAGGGTTTAACCACTCCGATCTCATGGTAGATCTACTCTTGTACTAACCATATCATCAATATTAATCAAGCAGGAGTAGGGTTTTACCTCCATTGAGAGGGCCCGAACCTGGGTAAAAACATCGTGTCCCTTGTCTCCTGTTACCATCCGCCTAGACGCACAGTTCGGGACCCCCTACCCGAGATCTGCTGGTTTGGACACCGACATTGGTGCTTTCATTGAGAGTTCTGCTGTGTCATCACCATCAGGAAGGATGCCGCATCCCGTCTTTAAAGACGGCGTCGTTGCTAATGGAGCTTTGGTTGTCGGCCAAACTCTCCGGCTAGGCAAGTTTTTGATGACCGCCAGTCAGGCCGCCGTGCCGACGATGACCTCTCGGTCCATCGAAAGCAATCTTCACATCAGCTCGGAGCTCGCCGAGCAGTTAGATCCGATGGAGCTCTTCTCCCTGAACGAACTCTTGGATCGCATCGCGGCCCTGGGAGTCGCTACTAATTATGACCAGATTGGGCTTAAACCTGATCAGAGAGAGATTGACTCTCCCCAGATTACCCACCACGTCGAAATGGTGGAAGAACAATGTGGCGAGTATTCGCCCGCCCTAAGGACCAGATGCGTCCGGATTCCTGATCCCTCCAAGCCGGATACCCGCGGAGGGGAGGATGTCGCCCAAACCCTGAACCTAAAGTCAGGCGGCAGGCCCGATTCATTGAATAATATCTGAGAAAGCAAGCTTCTGAATTTGGAAACCGCTCGACCCCTGAATCTTACATCGGGCAGGGTTCCGGATTTATTTCCACCCGCCCACCCAACTATACGGGATTTATCCCTAATACGGCAAGAGTCCGGAGAAACAGTACACCACTACTGGGCCAGATTCCTCCTGGTTATGAAGAGGATAAGGGACTGCCGTGAGAAAGAAGCAACTTCACTCTTCTTTAACAACTGCACGGACATCGGAATCCTCAACGCCATAAGTCACCGCAAAATTACATGATTCGCCGACTTGACATCCATAGTACGAAAGTATTGTGCGACTGAAAGCGTTCGGAAAACCAAAGATAAATTCTGGGACAATCCGGCCCCGAATATAACACGAGTCTGAAACAAAAGGGCGCATTATCGCGAGGCATCTGAGCCAAACATCAAAAAACAAAAACCCTCTACAGGGTACGGGACCGTATTGGAAGGATGGTTCAATGGACCCTGTAAAATTCATAATTCAGGGAAAGCCACACCAACGCACAGCCTCAGAGCATGTTGGATACTACGGCAGGTGGCCAGAAGTGGCGAGGAGCTTTTAACTCCAGCACCCGAAGAATACCTCCCCTGTATGGTGTCGACAGTCTTCGAGACCTTCACATCAAACAATGCAAGGAAACGAACGCTCCGCAACCTCGCCGAAGTCTACCAAGTAGCAACAATAAACCCATGGAGTGACACGGCTATCACCTTTAATGCCAGTGACGAACCTAAATTCCGGACAGCCCGAGCACCAGCCGCATTGGTCCTCAGTCCGATAGTGGACGGCTTCCGACTTACAAAGGTACTCATGGATGGCGGCAGCGGACTCAACCTCATCTACGAGGAAACCCTGCGAAAAATGGAAATTGACTGGAGCCGCATTGAGCGAAGCAACACAACTTTTAGGGGAATAATCCCAAGCCGGGAAGCGTGCTGTTCAGGAAAAATCACACTGGATGTGGTGTTCGGCACGCCGGACAATTACAGATCCGAGGAGGTCACGTTTCAAGTGGCCCCGTTCAGCAGCGGCTACCACGCTCTGCTAGGGCGAGAAGCATTTACAATTTTCCAAGCCATACCCCATTACGGGTACATGAAGCTCAAAATGCCCGGGCCCAACGGAATCATCACTCTCGCAAGTGATCCGGACATAGCGCTCCGCGCTGAAAACAAGACAGCCGCACTGGCCCTGGAGGCATTATCTGAGGCCCTAGCGGCCGAGGAATTAACGGCGTTGCGCTCTACGGTGGACAGGGACGATGTGATACTAGACAAGAGATCCAAGTCCACCTCTTTTAAACCAGCGGACGAAATAGTCAAATTCCAAGTCCATCCAACGGACCCTACAAAAACGGCCTCCATCGGGGCACAATTAAAACCCGATGTAGACGCCGCACTCAGAGACTTCCTGCGAGAAAATTGGGACATTTTCGCCTGGCACCCCTCGGATATGCCAGGAATCCCACGCAGGCTGGCCGAGCACAGCCTGAACATCATAAAAGGGTTTAAACCCGTCAAGCAGACCCTACGGCGTTTTTCCGAACCCAAGAGACAAGCCATGGGAGAGGAGCTAGCAAAACTGCTGGAAGCCGGATTCATCAGAGACATAAAACATCCGGACTGGCTAGCAAACCTGGTGATGGTACCAAAGAAGGACAAATCTTGGCGCCTATGTGTCGATTTCAAAGACCTAAACAAGGCCTGTCCAAAGGACCCTTTCCCACTCCCCCGAATTGATCAAATCATCGACGCCACCGCAGGACACGACTCATTGTGTTTCCTCGATGCATACTCTGGCTACCATCAAATCAAGATGGCAGAGTCAGACCAAGCCGCAACGGCATTCATCACCCCATACGGCCCATTCTGCTTCAACACGATGCCCTTCGGGCTCAAAAACGCCGGCGCAACATATCAGCGCATGATTCAGACATGTCTGGCCAACCAGATCGGCAAAACAGTCGAAGCATACGTAGATGACGTGGTCGTCAAAACAAAACATGTCGATACTCTAGTAGACGACTTGAGGCTCACGTTCGACAATCTCCGAACATATGACATTAAGCTCAACCCGGAAAAATGCGTTTTCGGCGTACCAGCCGGAAAGCTCTTGGGCTTCATCGTATCCGGTAGAGGAATTGAAGCAAACCCAGCCAAGATCCGAGCTCTGTCACAATTGGATACCCCAAAGGACCTCAAACAAATACAAAAACTGACAGGATGCGTGGCGGCTCTAAGCCGCTTTATCTCCCGCTTAGGAGAAAAGGCATTACCCCTCTATCGCCTCCTGCGGTGCACCGACCACTTCGAGTGGACGGATGCCGCCACGGCCGGACTCGAAGAAATAAAAGCCATACTGGCAACAAATCCGGTCCTGGCCGCGCCCAACACGGGCGAACCAATGCTATTATACATCGCGGCAACCCATCAAGTTGTAAGCGCGGTGCTCGTCGTCGAACGAGAAGCGGACGGACACAAGTTCCCCCTCCAAAAACCAGTGTACTACGTGTCCACTGTGCTAACTCCATGCAAGTCACGGTACCCGCATTATCAAAAGATAGCATACGCGGTGTTCATGGCATCCCGGAAGCTGCGACACTACTTTCAAGAGTGCTCCATAACAGTGGCATCCGAAGTACCCCTTAATGATATTATAAACAACCGCGACGCAACGGGCCGGATTGCCAAATGGGCCATCGAGCTCCTCCCGTTCGACATAACCTACAAGCCAAGGCGAGCTATTAAGTCGCAGGTTTTGGCCGACTTCATCGCCGAATGGACTGAAGCCGAACTCCCTAAAGAATACGGCGCATACTCCAACTGGATCATGCACTTCGACGGCTCCAAAATGTTGGCTGGCCTGGGGGCTGGCGTCGTTCTGACGTCCCCAACCGGGGACACAGTCCAATACGTACTTCAGATAATGTACACGGATTCCAACAACGCAGCCGAATACGAGGCCCTTTTACATGGCCTCCGAATGGCAGTCTCCATGGGCATTCAGCGCCTAGAGGTCCGCGGGGATTCAAATCTCGCAATATCCCAAATAAATGGAGACTTCGACGCCAAGGATCCGAAAATGGCAGCTTACCGCAACGCCATCTTAAAGATGTCAGCTCGGTTTGAGGGGCTCGAATTTCATCACATAGCCCGGGAAAATAACCAAGCAGCAGACGTGCTGGCACGCATTGGCGCCAAGCGCGAGGCCGTCCCTCCCAACATCTTCCTAGAAAGGCTGTTCAAGCCATCTGTATCATGGGAAGGAGAATCCGGAAACAATAGCCCGGACACAACTACACTGCCCCTCACCGAACATTCTGACACAGTTGGGGGCTCCGCCAACGAAACAACGCCGTCAGCCCACGCAATAATGGCAGTCATTGCCCCTTGGACAGAACCATTCCTAGCCTACCTAACTAGGCAGGAACTTCCCGAGGACCAAAACGAGGCCCGCTGCATAGTGCGGCGATCTAAAGCCTACAAAGTCCACGAGGGAGAGCTTTACAAGAAAAGCACAACCGGAGTCCTTCAAAGGTGTATCTCCGAAGAGGAAGGGCGAGACCTTTTGGCTGAAATTCATGCCGGACTCGGCGGGCACCACGCCGCAGCCCGGGCCCTTGTAAGCAAGGCCTTCCGTACCGGATTTTATTGGCCAACGGCCCGGGCAGACGCTCAGGACTTAGTGCAACGATGTGTTGGTTGCCAGTTATTCGCCAACCAAAGCCACATGCCGCCTACCGCCCTACAAACTATACCCATTACCTGGCCTTTCGCGGTCTGGGGGCTTGACATGGTCGGACCCCTTAAAGGAGGAACCCACAAGCAAAAATATCTACTGGTCATGGTGGACAAATTCACCAAATGGATAGAAGCCAAGCCTGTAAAGACGGCCGAATCCGGACCAGTGATAGACTTCATATCCGGGGTCGTACACCGTTACGGCGTCCCCCACAGCATCATAACCGACAACGGCACAAACTTCACGGCCGATGAAGTCAAACTTTGGTGCAAAAACATGGGCATCAAGCTCGACTATGCTTCAGTCTATCACCCTCAAACTAACGGTCAAGTCGAACGGGCCAATGGTCTCATTATGAGCGGCATCAAACCCAGACTAGTGCGATCCCTCAAGGAATCTAACACGCACTGGGTAGAGGAGCTTGACTCCGTACTCTGGGGGCTGCGGACCACGCCGAATCGCACTACCGGATTCACACCATTTTTTATGGTATACGGCGCAGAGGCAGTACTGCCATGCGACATAATCCATGACTCACCTCGAGTGCGCATGTACGAAGAAAGAGAAGCCGAGCTCGATCGGCAGGACAGCTTGGACGCATTGGAAGAGGAGCGCGACGTGGCAAAGGCTCGTTCCGCATTCTATCAACAGCAGGCTCGAAGATACCAAAGCAGAGAAGTACGGGCCAAAACCTATAACGTTGGCGAACTAGTTCTACGCCTGCCGGACAAGAAAAAGGATAAATTAAAGCCCAAATGGGAGGGCCCCTTCATCATCGACCAAGTACTGACCGGCGGAGCGTACCGTCTGCGAAGCGCATCGGATAACCGACTCGAGCCGAACCCATGGAACGCAGCACGCCTACGAAGGTTCTACGCCTAGCGCCGGACTCCGTGTTCGTTTCCTTCCCTAGTCCCTTTGTTTTATTTTTTTATTTTTATTTTTGGCAGTCCGGGATTTTGTTCCTTCTCCCTACCCCTTTTTTTTCACAAGCCCTTAGGGGCTTGCATGTGCAATATTCGCACATACCCGACGCGCTACCTGCGCTCATAATACCTGGGGGCTTCTCTACCAAGAAGTTTATATAAAACGGGCCTCATGCCCAAAACATGTGTGATGCTTCCGCATGAACCTTTTATACACCATTATATGCA
Source organism: Triticum aestivum (assembly GCF_018294505.1). Classification (NCBI taxonomy): domain Eukaryota; kingdom Viridiplantae; phylum Streptophyta; class Magnoliopsida; order Poales; family Poaceae; genus Triticum; species Triticum aestivum. The sequence goes on along the minus strand of NC_057804.1, from coordinate 283,522,422 downwards.
TCGATATGACTTAAGTTTTGGCCAAGCTGGGTTGCCTGGCTCCTGTGCTTACCCCTACGTTCCCGTTCGTTCGGCTAGGTGGTAAAGGGAGCACCTCTGCGATTGTTACTGCCGGGTCAGCCGGATGTGTACCTCAGACTGGGTGAAGCCGAAAGCTAGCGTTCTTAAGGGAATATTCGGTCGGTGAACTAAAAGATGATCTTTCGTATTCATTCATTTGCCCCCAGATGCTTTTCTGCTCTTTCCGGCAGTTCGGACATGCACTTTAGGGCATGCCTCCCAGGGAAAGGAACCCCTAACGGAACTATTCTCTCTGGAAGATGTTTCTTACTAACCATGTAATATAACATAACTAGTTGGGCACTTGTCTGCTAAAGCACTTATGACCCCTACGCCTTGTCTCCATGCATGCCCCGGTTCTTACATAACCGAGAGGGTATTCGGACACACTCCGGACTATAGGGTCCAGAGGTCGAAGCGAAAAGGTCCGCAATGACAAACGATCTACAATCCGGCTAGAAGACATTTTTTATGTCATTTTTACAGAGTCAATTCGACTCGGCATATTCTTCTTCAATGCCATCCAACAGGCGGTCTAATTTACAGTCCTGTTGGGAATACTTTGCAGCCAGCTCCACCTGGCCATATGCTAAGCTGACCGGGATCTCCTTTCCGTCCGGACCTATAGGGCCGACCTCGGCCATGTGGTTTGGGTCAGCCTTCGTGTACCGAGTCTTCACCATGGCCCAGGCCTCCCTGGCACCTTGACGGCAAGCCGATATCTTCCACAACCGGAAGCGCTGCCGCACTCCCTCCAGCTTCTTGGCAAGCTCCTCAAGGCCTTCGGGCACGGAGAGGGATGGCCACATAGCCTGGATGACGCTTTGCATTGCCTGCCGAACTCGCTCGTGTAGTTGCAACAGCTCGGGAAGAAGGTCTCCCGATGAACCGGGCATTTCCTCCGCCGGACGACCCGTCAGCAGACCTACAGACATAGCTCTGTCAATCGACTTCCTCGCCGAATTCTTTTTTCGAAGATTCGTTCAAGCACTTACTAAAAATGCCGCGTCGAAGTCGCCGATTCTCCTTCACGGCAGAAGACAGCTGAATACGAACATCTTTCAGTTCCTCGCCTAGCTGGGTATTGGCGTCTTGAAGCTTGTTCTTCTCTTGCCTCACCCTCGTCAGCACGCTCTCGCCAGCCTTTAGTTGGCGTAGGAGTTGTTGCTGGTCCGGATTTACTCCGGCCTCATCTGCATTATTATCGTCAGGGTTGCACGCCTGCCGCATTTCAAAACGGAAGTACCTTTCGAAGCACATATTACCTGCGGGCGTCCCCTTGACATTCTCTGAAGTGGCCAATGCGGCCTCGAGCTGAGCCTTGCACTCTTCGAGCTCCTGGGACAATTGCGTGTTCTTCTTTGTAAGACACTGCATAGCACATGATCCTTCAAACAGTTATCTTCACTGTTTCAAGTCTCGGGGGCTACTGAAATATATAACCTTCAATTTTACTCACCTGTATGTCTTTCACATACTGCTCCGTGGCTCTGGCTAGACCATTTTGAGCAGCATGGAGATACGCATCTCCTGTTTTAAAGGCGTCCAACGCCTCTGGGGAAAAACACGCGTCACGAAGAATAGTCCGGCGACGCCTGTGGTTCAGGGCACTCTCCACCTCTGAATTGGTGGCAGATAGCCCATCGGCGCCCTCTGTCGGAGGAGCGCCCGAGGCGCGTCCCGTGTCCGCCTCCGGTTCCGGACCCGGCCTCGAACCTAGGCTAGCGGACATAGTCCGACGGGCTCTCTTCTTCCTAAGAAAATCATGAGCATTAGTAAGACTCAAGGGCATAAACCCTAGGCGTTAAATCCGCACGCCATACCGTTGCGCCGGAATCTTGATCCGGTCCGCACTTCTTTTTGGCCCGCCTGGCTTCAGCGGCCCTTGTTGGCTGCCCACCGTGGGCTCGGCCTTCCGCCTCAAGGATTTACCCTGCGAAACGTTGTTAGTACACGGCATGCAAGATAAAACATTAGAATACTGGGACTTCAGTCTTAGTTACCTTGGAGGCTGGAAGTTGTCCGGGATAGTCGGCCGTGATGGCCACTAAGGAGTTATCCTTGCTCAATTGATGAAATACTCCATCAATCAACTCCACGCATAAGTCCGGATCTTCTTGGGAGTCTGGATCGAGGGGCCGTCCCGGGTCCTCGGGTTGTGGAGCAGGGCTATTTATTTCCTTCACAGCCTGGCGCAGCTCCTGCGTTTGAACATTACTAAGTCTAAGTACTCAACTACGGGAATTTCACAAACGGATAGGCAAGTGAAAGTGTCCGCTCACCCAACTAGGAGGATTGTACATAGAGAATCCGCCTTCCGGGTTGACACGGAGGAATTCTTCCTCTTCCCCCTTGTACAAAGCGGATAAGATTCTCGTTAAAGTGGCGGCCGAATCTGGCCCCTTGCGACCGCACCGGGTGGCGTCATCCTCCCCGTTGAAATCCCACATGGGGTGGCCTCTGTATTGAAGCGGCTGCACCCCTCGCGTAATGCATACGGCCATGACCTTAATCATGGTCAGTCCGGAGTGAGCCAACAACCTTATCCGGCTCATCAGGTACAGGACGTCCCTGTCAGCTTCCCTCTGAGGGTTCCGTGGGCGCCAACTCAGGCGCTTCTTCAACGGGGCATTATTGAACTCGGGGAGGCCGATCCGTACAGGGTCCGGCAGGGGGACGTCATCTATATAAAACCACTCCGAGGGCCAGTCTTCGGACGCCCTCTTTGGGGTGCCGGATAGATATCCGGTCCCGGCGATGCGCCATAGTTCGGCTCCGCCCACCTGATAAATAGACCCCTCCTGAGAACGGGGCACAAGGCAAAACAACCTCTTCCACAGCGCGAAATGGGCCTCAACACCCAAGAACAGCTCGCAGAGGGCCACGAAGCCCGCGATGTGCAAAATGGAGGCGGGCGTGAGGTTATGTAGCTGGAGGCCGTAGAACTCTAGCAACCCTCGGAGAAACGGATGAATTGGAAATCCTAGTCCTCTCATCAAATAAGGGACTAGGCATACCCGCTCTCCTTGAGAGGGATTGGGAACGCCCTCCGCCTGCTCTCCGCCGCTATAGGCAGCAATCCCGGCTCGAACAGGGACCATATATGCTGGGGGGAGAAGCCCCTTGGACTGAAGCACTACTAACTTGCTATGCGGGATGGAGCACCGCCCCCAATCTCCGGGCCGAGGGCTGGAGGAGCGAGAGGAGGAGCGGCATCGACTGGCCATGTTGGAATGGATCTCTGTCAAAGGCGCTCTGATGAAGACTCGTGGAGGGAAGATGGTGCGAGTTGGATCTAAATCACCGTCTCTTTTATGGGCGGCTCATTAACGCAACCGGGGGGGGGGTAAGTGAAAAGAAAACCCCCTGGCTTTTCGCATTCGTTTGACGCGTGGAAGATGGTCATTATGGGGCACAGAAGCCGAGGAGGACAGCACACACTAGAAGCCGGACACTATTCGACGGATACAGAGAATTTGCAGGAGAACCCGCCTTGCAATGCCGAAGACAACTTGCGCGCTGGACTCGTCGTCATTGAAGCCTGGTTCGGGGGCTACTGAGGGAGTCCTGGATTAGGGGGTGTCCGGATGGCCGGACTAAGACCTTTGGCCGGACTCCCGGACTATGAAGATACAAGATTGAAGACTCCGTCCCTTGTCCGGATGGGACTTTCCTTGGCGTGGAAGGCAAGCTTGGCGATACGATATGAAGATCTCCTCCCATTGTAACCGACTCTGTGTAACCCTAGCCCTCTCCGGTGTCTATATAAACCGGAGAGTTTTAGTTTGTAGGATGAACAACAATCATACCATAGGCTAGATTCTAGGGTTTAGCCACTCCGATCTCGTGGTAGATCTACTCTTGTACTACCCATATCATCAATATTAATCAAGCAGGAGTAGGGTTTGACCTCCATCGAGAGGGCCCGAACCTGGGTAAAAACATCGTGTCCCTTGTCTCCTGTTACCATCCGCCTAGACGCACAGTTCGGGACCCCCTACCCGAGATCCGCCGGTTTTGACACCGACAGTGGTGCTATCGTACATCCATGTTGATGGAGACTTCAACCCACGAAGCGTAACAGCTGCGCGAGTCCATGGAGGGCTCCACCCACGAAGGGTCCACGAAGAAGTAACCTTGTCTATCCCACCATGGCCGTCGCCCATGAAGGACTTGCCTCACTAGCGATAGATCTTCACGAAGTAGGCGATCTCCTTGCCCTTACAAACTCCTTGGTTTAACTCCACAATCTTGTCGGAGGCTCCCAAGTTACACCTAGCCAATCTAGGAGACACCACTCTCCAAGAAGTAACAAATGGTGTGTTGATGATGAACTCCTTGCTCTTGTGCTTCAAATGATAGTCTCCCAAACACTCAACTCTCTCTCACAGGATTTGGATTTGGTGGAAAGAAGATTTGAGTGGAAAGCAACTTGGGGAAGGCTAGAGATGAAGATTCATATGGTAGGAATGGAATATCTTGGTCTCAACACATGAGTAGGTAGTTCCCTCTCAGAAAATGTATGCTGGAAGTGTAGGTTCGTTCTGATGGCTCTCTCTACGAATGAAGAGGAGGTGGAGGGGTATATATAGCCTCCACACAAAATCTAACAGTTACACACAACTTGACAATCTCGGTGGGACCGAATTGAGAAACTCGGTCGGACCGATTCAGCAAATCTAGTGACCATTAGGATTTTCGGTGGGACCGACATGCAACTCGGTAGGACCGATATGGTTAGGGTTAGGGCATAACGTAATCTCGGTGAGACCGATTACACAAACTCGGTGGAATCGGTTTTGATAATAAGCTAACCAGAGAGTTGGTCAGGCAAACTCGGTGGGACCGATTCGCTAATCTCGGTTGGACCAAAATGTTACGAAGAGGAACAAAGAGTTTGCATTGTAATCTCGGTAGTACCGATTACTCAAACTCGCTGTGACCGATTTTGGTAGTGGACATACACATAGAGATTACAATCCCATCTCGGTGAGACCGAGATCCCTATCGGTGAGACCGATTTGCCTAGGGTTTGTGGCAGTGGCTAAGTCATCTGAACTCGGTGGCGCCGGATAGAAAGAATCGGTAGGGCCGAGTTAGACTTTTTTGTTTAGGACATATGTGGATGTGAGAAAGTAGTTGAGGGCTTTGGAGCATATCACTAAGCACTTTGAGCAAGCAAGCCATTAAGCAACACCTCATCCCCTCTTGATAGTATTGGCTTTTCCTATAGACTCAATGTGATCTTGGATCACTGAAATATAAAATGTAGAGTCTTGTGCTTGAAGCTTGAGCCAATCCTTTGTCCTTAGCATCTTGAAGGGGTTCCATATCCTTTAGTCCATGCCACTTCATTGTTGAACTTATCTGAAACATACTAGGTAAAAGTGTTAGTCCAACAAGAGATGTGTTGACATTAATTACCAAAATCACCCAGGGATCACTTGTGATTTCAACCCCGCTGCCACAGGAGGCTAGGACAAAAGATGCCATGCAAGTTCTTTTCCATAAGCACATATGACTATTTACGGAATACATGCCTACATTATATTTATGAATTGGAGCTAGTTCTATGTCACCCTATGTTATGACTGTTATATGATGAATATCATCCAACGAATTCACCGATCCATTGCCTACACGTTTTCCACATATTGTTCTTGCTAAGTTACTATTGCTATTGCTACGGTTACAACTGCTACAAAATTGTTACTGTTGTTACCATTACCATTGATCTTATTACTACTACTATCAAACTATCATATTACCATGCTACTGATCACTTTGCTGCAGATATTTAGTCTCCAGGTGTAGTTGAATTGACAACTCAACTACTAATACTTACAAATATTCAGCTCCCCTTGTGTTGACTATAAATTTGGGTTGAATACTCTACCCTTGAAAACTATTACGATCCCCTATACTTGTGGGTTATCAACCGGCAGTGATGGAGACAGCGACACGAGATGGGAGAGAATCTGTGCATTGGGAGAGTCACATGCCTGGGCTAGGGATCAGAGATACATTCAGAGATGAAACACTCAAAAATAGGGGAAGCTGAACATGTCACAGGAATTTATTACTCTCAGAGGAATGCTTGCTAGAATTTAGGAGATTACAAAGGAAACTTACACGGGCCAGAACATGGTAGTGGCTAGGGTTCAACCCAATACAAGAGATAAGATGGATATGCCTTCTAGCTTACATAGGTTATATAGCCCATCACACAACCAAGCAAGGGAAGGAGATAAATAGTGGGTGACTATGACCCCTTAGATCCGAGATGGATGGTGTCGAGTCATCAGCAGCAGCAAAAGGGTAAGTGAGCTGCGGTTGTCCAGTATTGTCGAATTCTTCAGTAACATTCAGATTTCAGGGAGTTACCAAGTGTTGGGTCCTGACAATTACCCATTCTAAGACTAGGCTTGTCCCCAAGTGTGCTGCAGCATGGAGGCATGAAGGAGACGATCCACATCTTCGATAGCCAACCAAGGATTTTATATGTAAGAGATGTGAAATTTTCTTGAGGTAGAATCCCAGTATGTGTTTTGTACTGGGACTCCAATGGCGTGTAAAAATCTTGTAGTGTGTATCAGAGTCAGGTTGCAAGATCCTATAGAATATGATGTCAGGAACCCGTATGGTTGAGCCACCCTGTTCATGTGTAACACCTATTTCGAGGAACACAAGTACTACCATATTTTGTCCAGTTCCAGTGCAACTTATACTACTGAATTACAAGTCCTGTATATTTGCACTAATTCCAGTGCACCACTTCGGATGTAGCTTGTTATAAGAAGTTGCAAATTTGTCAAGAGCTGGCTTGACAGAGCTCTGAATATTCTATAGGTTGTTGGGCCAAATCCCATGGATAAAATAACCATTGATTGTAGGACAATAGTCAACAACCAAGAGCAGTGCAAAATAGGCCTTGTGCATGATTGTAAGAACTTGAGAATGGTATTTCAAATCAGAGTTCATTGCATTCAAGCCACAGTAGATAGCTAAACTTCCAAAATCCCCTGACAATCCCGTTGGCACTAATTCCCAGCTAGAGGAGGTACTCATATTGTAATAGAATGCCAGCCCTCCTATTTTATCAGTGTTACATGTGAAAGTACCCATCTCGGGACCAAGGAGGTAGTTATAGTGCACTTTTGTGATCTGTTGAAGTGGACATGTCCTACTTGTGAATAGTAAATATCGTGGCAGTTTATCATTTGTAGCCCCTAATATTGATTGATGAAACCTTCATAAGGCATTGGTAGATGCGCAAATGTGTGAGGAGCCACCAGTCATATCAGGAAATAATGTAATAATGCTCGTTGCACTTTTAGGGGCTTGCACTTGTATGTGAGTCATTATTTTGGTTCCCAGTAGCTTTGATTTCCTTGTATTTATATGGCGTAGGAGCTGGACCAAAAGTGATTCATATTCCAGAGAGAACAATGATAAGATGTTTTGTGATTCGATGCCTTGACGCCCTTGTTCCCATTGACCACTTGCAATAAGTTAAATCATACTCTTTGTTAGAAAGAGAGAGCTGATAATAGTGTCTGCAGATTTCGACAATATTGCACAGATCTCGATTGCATTTTCAAAGGCATGGACTTCTTTCTGTGAACAGGATTCGATAAAACCCTATGAAGATAGTATTTCACTACTAGCCCTTGTCGCCTTGGGTAATTTGTAACTTGCAGCCATGAATTTGTCACTCTTTGAATTCCGCTCACTGATGCAGTGAATGGCAAACTTGTTGGGGAACACAGTAATTTCAAATTTTTCCTACGCACACACGAGATCATGGTGATGCATAGCAACAAGAGGGGAGAGTGTTGTCCACGTACCCTCGTAGACCATAAGCGGAAGCGTTATGACAACGCGGTTGATGTAGTTGTATGTCTTCATGATCCGACCGATCTTAGTACCGAAAGCACGGCACCTCCACGATCTACACACGTTCGGCTCAGTGACGTCCCACGAACTCACAATCCAGCAGAGTGTCGAGGGAGAGTTTCGTCAGCACGACGGCGTGATGACGATGATGATGAAGCTACCGATGCAGGGCTTCGCCTAAGAACTGCAACGATATGACCGAGGTGGATTATGGTGGAGGGGGGCACCGCACACGGCGAAGAGATCAATGATCAACTTGTGTGTCCATGGGGTGCCCCCCTCCCCCGTATATAAAGGAGTGGAGGAGGGGGAGGACCGGCCCTCTACTATGGCGCCCTCTGGGGAGTCCTACTCCCACCGGGAGTAGGATTCCCCCCCTTCCATGTAGTAGGAGTAGGAGAGAAGGAAGGGGAAGAGAGAAGAGAAGGAAGAAGGGGGCGCCGCCCTTCCCCCTAGTCCAATTCGTACTAGGCCTTGGGGGGCGTGCAGCCTACCCTAGGCAACCCCTCTCTCTTTCCCTTAAAGCCTAATAAGGCCCATATACTCCCCGGTACTCCGATAAATACCCGAACCAATCAGAACCTTTCCGATGTACGAATATAGCCTTCCAATATATCAATCTTTACTTCTCGAACATTTTGAGACTCCTCGTCATGTCCGTGATCTCATCCGGGACTCCGAATAACCTTTGGTACATCAAAACACATAAACTCATAATACCAATCGTCCCCGAACGTTAAGTGTGCGGACCCTACGGGTTCGACAACTATGTAGACATGACCGAGACATATCTCCGGTCAATAACCAATAGCGGAACCTGGATGCTCATATTGGCTCCTACATATTCTACGAAGATCTTTATTGGTCAAACCGCATAACAACATACGTTGTTCCCTTTGTCATCGGTATGTTACTTGTCCGAGATTCGATCATCGGTATCATCATACCTAGTTCAATCTCATTACCGGCAAGTCTCTTTACTCGTTCTGTAATACATCATCTTGTAACTAACTCATTAGTCACATTGCTTGCAAGGCTTATAGTGATGTGCATTACCGAGAGGGCCCAGAGTTACCTCTCCAACAATCGGAGTGACAAATCCTAATATCGATATATGCCAACCCAACAAACACCATCGGAGACACCTGTAGAGCACCTTTATAATCACCCAGTTACGTTGTGACGTTTGGTAGCACACAAAGTGTTTCTCCGGTATTCGGGAGTTGCATAATCTCATAGTGATAGGAACATGTATAAGTCATGAAGAAAGCAATAGCAACATACTAAACGATCAAGTGCTAAGCTAACGGAATGGGTCAAGCCAATCACATCATTCTCTAATGATGTGATCTCATTTATCAAATGACAACTCATGTCTATGGCTATGAAACTTAACCATCTTTGATTAACGAGCTAGTCAAGTAGAGGCATACTGCAAGTGTATTTGTCTATGTATTGGTCAAACCACATAACAAACATATTAAACTCTATTTGTCTATGTATTCACACATGTACTAAGTTTCCGGTTAATACAATTCTAGCATGAATAATAAACATTTATCATGATATAAGGAAATATAAATAACAACTTTATTATTGCCACTAGGGCATATTTCCTTCAAAACTGGTCTGTCAGGGATAGCACTGGGCATACTACAAGTGCCAAGCATACATTTTCTCGTGTGTACTACTCTATGCCGGAGTCCCCTGGCAAGAGGATGGAACCATAGGGTGCTTTGTTTGTCAATAGCGGCAAGAGTTTATTTGTGTTCTAGGTGACTGAATTATATGCTTGTTTGCCCTATCATCATCATGGGTCAATTTCTCATGCAGGTTAGATTTGAGAGCTATCCGCAGGGCCTTATAGATCAAGAATTTTCTCACTAAATGATTCTCAATTATGTTTGGTGCTTGTCCTATCACAGAGAATCGAGTGGCATGTAGTAATGTAGCAGCAATAACAGAATAACTCCACTTAGTGTTAGTCCAGTGGTGTCGTGCATGTATTTCACCAGAATGCATATGTGTGCAATGCAAACTTCCAGGATCCCATGGTAACATTAAGGGAGTTGTTTGCATGTCTTCACGCAAAGCAGTAATGCACATAATTGTCTCCTGCACTACGTGTATTACAGATTGATCCTCAAATAAACATAACCTCATGCGATGCAGTAGTTCATTCTGGGAAAATAATTTATGATGAGACATCCTAGTATTTATTCCAGAGTAGCTCCACTAACAATCCACTGTCTACAGTACATGCATTTTACCAGGATCCCAGGGATGCCTAACCCCTTTAACTAGTGCATATGGTTGTAGATTAGAGTTAGCAAGCATAAAATAAAAGTTCCATGGTGCTCTGATTGGTATAAATGGAATATTAGGTGGTATGGCTGGATGTATGATTCTACAGTTAAAATGAGCAATCTGCAAAGTGAATGACTCCTCTGCAACTCCCTTAAAATGAAAAACAACATTTCGTGTAAGTGCTGTCACTGGAGCATCACTACTTTCTCAATGGTGTACTTCCCCCACAGGTGGTGGCCATGGCTGACACATGTGAGGAACATCAATTGTCGGTAGCGTGTTTGTTTGAGTATTAGTACGAACTTGTTTCTCATGGATTAAAGGAAAAGCCACAACAATTTTAGTAATATATGAAGTAATGTGAGCTTCTACTTGTCTCTTAATTTTCATTGCATATGGTTGAATATTTTGCAAATAGGATGATTCTTCTCCAACTATGTTGATAGGTGGGCATCATTTTGTTACTTATCATCATGAGTTAAAGGAATATCCTAAGCGAGTGTAACAATAGTGCCATTGCTGCTATCTTTAGGTTGTTGTTGTTTCATAGGCCAATGTTGGAGGACTTGGTCAAAATTATCAATATTTGCTTCCTCATTTGCATCTTCGACAGAAATTCAGATAGCAGGAAGAAGAAGGCCTTCCAAGTCCAATTGCAACTATAGTGGTGCATGCTTTAATGGTTTCTCCTAATGTTTGCATTTTCGCTCAGCTTGCTTATCTTTAGCGCAGAATGACTCACATGCAGAAATTGGGGATATAGAAGCATCATGGTTGTTATGGGTGGGTGGTCTGGGTTCAAGTCTGGTGCCCAAATGTCAATACCCCGATCCTAAGTCACACCGATCTAGCATGTAACACATCATATCACTTTGAGGCCTCATGCATGGTATACCCACAGCTGCAGCCTTACCTTGGATGGGACCGTTTGCACCTTTTGGCTCACGTATATGATTTTTTTGCTAGCATCCATATGACAGAGAACCCAGGCTGACATGACTAGTCGTAAACCCAAGGTGGCACAAACTTACTTGGATAGGCATAGATGAACCAGTAATGCACATGTTAATGAGCAGCGAGTGTAATCGGGCTGTAGCAAGCTATGAGGACTCTCGTAAACACTGCATGACATTTCCCTGTAGGGACAAACACAGGAGCAAAGAAGCACACATGCTGATCAATCCATGTGTTCCGGTGGAAGCACTAGGAGAGATTTCCCCATAAGGAAGGATACCAAGAATAAACAACTAGGTGTCAGATCCCACCCATACCAAAGCATTTCAATAACATACACACAATATGCTCCATATGTGCAGATACAACATGGCATCACAACATAACTCTACGACTCAAAGTATTTAATTAAAAGGCTCCCAGGAGCCATACATAGCATGATATTACAGACATGGGTCTCATGACCCAACATACCAAGTCATACAAGTAACAAGCACATGCGAAAGCTAATCCTATCTGAGTACAGATAGCTGGAAAAAAAGATGGCTAGGAAGTCTTTCTATCTACAAGACCGTCCATAGGAACCAGACCTCTATGTGAGATTCCCAGGCTAATTGTCGAAGCCCACGTAGAACTACTAGTGAGACTGAAGTCTCTCTGCAAAAATATAAATTAAGCAAACGTGAGTACAAATGTACCCAGCAAGACTTACATCAGAACTAGCTACATATGTGTCGGTCTCAACTACAGGGGTTGTGGATTTCAACTTCAACATGCCAGCTTTGACTCAGTGGCTAACATGTACTATGACGGTCAGTATTTTCTTTGAGGTGAGAAAGCACACACGAGTCCACATATTCACCATAACAACACACCACTAGGGATCTGCTCCCTTATCCCTATGAGAAGGCTATCCTAACACTCATGCTTATCTTGCACATTTTAGAGTATCCACTTCAACTTCTCTATGAACAATGTAAGCTTTGCAAGTAGTCCATATCCGCGGACGCGGCTATTCGAATAGTTTGATAACCCTACAGTGGTGTACTTCTTCGCACACACTCTCACCACTTATCGTCGTTTACACGACATGTACTTGGCAACCTTCAAGCGGAAGCCCGGCGAGGGTGTCCGCCACGACCTGACTAACCACACAAGTCTCTATTCCAAGTCTATCGCCTATTTAAGTTCCATCCGCAAGGAAGTCCGGCCGAGGTTTCCACTATGGCCCTAAACAATCTGTACAGTGTTCCCAAGCCCACCAAACGGGTGCCTTGGTACACCGTGCTATAGTGTCTATACCGCATCATAGCCCACCCCTAGGGCCAGCGCCATGTAGGGCCTCTGACACATATCCTACAAACACCAGAAACTAGTTGCAACTCCGGGACAGAGATCAAGGCGATTAGTAAGTCGAGACGGTCCATGGGTTTCGGGCCCAATGTATTGTAGTAGTTGTTCTTGGATCACAAACACAGAACTTAGTTCCTGAGGAATGTTTCAATGAGACAACCCACCATGGACTGCTACATGGCCTCTCATCTCTACCTTTACCAAATCATGTTTACACACTTTGCTTTCAATAGTAGGACATGTTCTTCACCATCCCAATCCATCCCAGATGAATCAGACCTGATGTTTTTCAACTCTAAAGCATAGCAGGCATAACAAGCAAGCATGAATGAGTAGGCACATCATGGCACAAACAACTCCTACTCATTCTAGTGGGTTTCAACTATTTACTGTGGCAAAGACAAGTCATGGAGAGGAAAGGGTTCAACTACTACAAGATGTAATAGTTGAATCGTTGTTGTCCTAATGCAGTAAAAGAGAGTAGGAGCAAGAGAGTGGGATTGTATCGGACTAATCAAGGGGGTTTTCTTGCCTGGCACTTCTGAATATAGTATTGTTCTTCAACAGTGTCAATAATCACAACATCGGAATTGTCTGCTACCGAGAGGGGACAAACACTGGCAAACAAGAAAGAACACAATCAATGCAATGCAACAATATGATGCATGATCATGACATGGCAACATGCTGTGATTTGGGCTCATGCAACTAGCAACAATTTAAATGAATTTGGTTTGAACCCAAGGTTCAAATTCAAACTCCATACAAGACATTTCAAACGCCATTTATTCAAATTGTTGTATACATCAGCTGTAAGTTGTTCAAACATGCATGAAAATTCCATAAACCAATTCTTCATATTTTTCTGATAATTTTTCATATATAAATTATTTTCATCTGAGTTACGGTTTAATTTCTGCGATTTTTCAAAGTTTAGTCAAATTTATGGAATATATAAATCATTTAATCTTAATTTAAAATCCAGAAATATTTATGACGTTAGCACAGCATCAGTATGACATCAACAGGTCAACTAACCGTGCACGGTCAAACCTGGTGTGTGGGTCCTGCATGTTAGTTCCTCAGGTGCTAATTAGTTTTAGAATTAAACTAATCCAGAGATTAGCAGGGGCTGGCCCCACCTGTGATAGACCCACGGGAGTAAACTCCAGGTTAAACGAGGTCACCTCACCGACGGCTCGATGTTGATGATGACAGGCGTGGCAGACCGGCTCAAAAATTGCCTACGGGAAACCAAACGAGCAGCGGAGACCATCTACGGAGAGCTGGTACTCGTGAGCATAAGTTGGTGCCAAAACCATCGCTGGAGGTGGCCTCAAACGACGGCGGCGTCCACTTCCATGGTGGCCAGAGTTCAAACACACACGGGTTCAGCGTTATGGGGCATGACAGGTGGGTGCTATGGGCTTCTAGGAATGTGTTGATCACGCAGCAGTGCTCGGACATGAGTTGCTGCTGCTATTGCCACGGCAGCGACATGGGTGGGCAGCGACAAGCTTCGGGCATGGTGGTGAAGCTAGCTGGGGTGCGCAAATAGAGAGAGAAGTCAGGAGGAAGACGTAGTAGCTCACAGGGATGACGGATAGAGGGTCAGCAAGCTCGAGGAAGGCTTGACGGAGTCAGAATCCCAACGGTGATCTCCTGTTGCCGCGGAAGAATATGAGGTCGAGGATGGAGTTACACGGCTCCAGGATTCGCTTGGATCGGTGGAGAGGAAGAATAGGACATGGCAGAGCTTCAAGTCACATCGCGGGGGTGTAGGGGAGGCTGTGGCCGCGCGGTTCATGGCAGCGAGCTCGCGCGGCTCTCGGCCATGGCGATGAGAAGGCAAGGAGAAGGAGAGAGAAAGCAGAAGGAGAGGGGAATGGCAGAGGGGGTCGAGGCCATCTCGTTGGCACTTCGGGCAGGCTCGAGGGGGGGAAGCAGGCAGGGAGGAAGTGGCACCGGCTGTGTGTGCTGGGGGCATGCAGCTACTTCTCCTCCTGGCATGGGAAGAAGACAGTGTTGCCCCTATGGGATGGGCTGCTACATCGCCGGGCTGCCAGGTCTGTCCTCTCTCTTCTGTCTTTCTCTTTTATTTATTGTTTTCTATTTTTCACCTCTGTTTTTATTTAGTAGAAATACTAAATCATGTTTCATGCTTCTGAAAAATATTTTGTGGACTAGTGGGATTATTCCAAAGCCCCACAAAAAATTCAGAATTATCGGAGCATTTAAAATATTTATATCATTTAAGTGCCCCAATTCAAATACAATATGGGTTAATTCAAAAATCCAAAGATGACCTAGAAAATTGTGCACCATTTTTGGTAGAGGTTTCCACCCATTTAAAAAACTATGAACTTTTCTGAAGAGCATTTTAGGTTCATTGAAAAGATTTAAAGTTGAACCTAGTTGAAATAATTATCTGCTAGGGTTTTATCATCCCCATTTCAAATTCATTTGAAATTAAACATTATGACATGATGATCATGCAATAACAAGCAAATGCTAAATCTAGGGCTATGACAACTCACCCCCACTAAACAAGAATCTCGTCCCGAGATTAAGGACGTAGGCTAAGAGGAAGAGGGGTCACAAAGCTATCACAATCTTCTCAATCCAATTGCCCTTCTTGAATAAGTTGATTCATTACATCATATTGATCTTGACATCTTTGCTTTTGAGATCTTCATCCAACACGGCGACAAAAGAAAAGAAAACTCTACAAGAATCGATCTTCACGAACATCAAACAACTCTGGATCGACTCATGGATTGAAACGTAAGAACATCTCTGAGTTGAGACACAGAACACACGTCAAGAGGGATGGAAAGAAATAGATGACGAAGGTTCAATTTGGTAGGCAACAATCCCACACTTAACTAGAAGGTGAGTATGTGTCAAAGTAGCAAGGACATAAAATTGCCATGATCCCATAACGGGGCACCTTAGGAAGGTGACTTGTAGAATTATTCCCTTAAGTGGCGAAAGAATTAATTTTGATATTTAGATCATTGGAATTCTTCATTCTAGCCTGAGGCAATCCACAATTGACCATTTGAAGGAATTCGAAAGAATGGCATACTTAATTTGGAAATGAAACTATGGTTATAAAACAACTCGGCAAATGGGAGGCACATTCCAATTGATACGAGGACATAACCTAGTGAATGAGCATGCTTTCAAGAGAATCTCCATATTTATCAGGGTTTTGCCAACATCTATGTCAAGATCTTTGTGACACCTCGTACTATCATGATGAATAATGGTGGAGGATGCAGATGCAAAGGAAGACAACGCTTTCTCATATTTCACCTTATGAGGCAAAGGAAATAAAATTTGGATGATCGACCAAGAGACATTTAGCACTCCTCTTCTAATGTTCTCCTTGATGTACTAGTGAAACCCAACTATAGGTACTGTTTGGTATCTAAAACATCAAGTAAAGGTAGGACTTCAGAAACACAAGGGATCCATAGGGAACAACTTCTAGAATAAGTCATAAGAAATCCTCATGGGGAGGTAACCAACTTTCTCAATCAAGATAGTACAATAATAGGTCTTCTGGCTAGCTGTGTTTGTCGCAACATCCACTTTACTGGGTAATAGAGAGACCAGTATTATAATATCTGGGAAATGTTCCAACCATCATATCTACCCGAGATTTAGATCTAGTTGGTGACAGGATGCTTCAGACTCAACATTTCTGAAAAGGAAAATTTGCAACACAAATCGACGAGATGATGTTGCGAGATTCTTAGGAAATAAACTATGAATAGCAAGCTCCAAAACATGAGTTGGATTGCAAGATACATGTGAACACACTGCCCAAGACAATCGTGAACACGTGGAAACCTTACAACAAACACTGTTGAGTTCTATTTTGGAACCATCATTGAGGTTTGAACTATTATTGGCACAACAAACTCCTTTTCCTTTAACAAATCAATCGGTGGCTTTGTGTGCTAGGGAATACATATGGAAAGGAGATGATCAGTCTACCAAACCATAAAATACTTCGCACATGCATGAATGACTTGGGATGATTCCAGAGGAAGCAAAACTAACTTTCTCGAATTCATGGAGGCAACTTGCACCAAATGCACGTGTATTAGAGGAAGTCACTTCTTTCATCAACCAGATACTTCATGAGCGAGCATGAAGAAAATGCTTTCAGAAGTTTTCAACACTAGCTTAATGTTCAACACAAATTATGGAGAAGATAAGGATGTTGCCGATGGGCTAAAAAGCAATTCATCAAAATTCCAATAAAGACGGAATTCCACAACTATGTGAACAAGGTGATAGTATTGGTCAGACAAAAGATATAATGGGGTATGCTCAAGGAACATCCACGAGTAAAACAAAATGACGAACATCATTGGTTCTAATTTGATTTGACGTTATCCCATACTCAAATCAAAGATTGGACAAGACAATAGATCCAACAACTGATCACGAAGATAAATGGATGAAGATATCGTATCTCTTTAACGCTCACGCAAACACAAAGATATCCCTTTTGAATGAACTAAGTCTAATAAAGCTTTTATCTTCCAACTCTCCAAGTTAGTTTTTAGCTTATCCAACTAGTTCAGGGGTATCCAACACAGTTTCTTGGAGAAGAGGTGGTTTACAGGAAGACCAACCTGACCACAAGCTCAACATAATGGTCACAGGACAACCTGGTGATACCTCTGAGAACATATTCAAAAAATCATTAACCACCGATATGTTACTAAGGTCGAGAACAATCTTGCTTTCCAAGGCAAGACGATATGATCCAAAGAGCGAGGGATTGACACAATACTAACTCATTGATCGAAGAGTGCACCGGAAATAAGGACTACGTAGCACGATCGATCCTTAGAATGATAATACAATAACCAACACACTAAGAATGAGATTATTGTCCATTAACTACCAAGCAACGGTGTTGCTAGGAGTATTGAGTTCACACATCACATTTAATTTGTCGGTGTTCCGGTTGCAATAATACAGGGACTGAGGGAGTCCTGGATTAGGGGGTGTCCGGATGGCCGGACTATGACCTTTGGCCGGCCTCCCGGACTATGAAGATACAAGATTGAAGACTCCATCCCGTGTCCGGATGGGACTTTCCTTGGCGTGGAAGGCAAGCTTGGCGATACGATATGAAGATCTCCTCCCATTGTAACCAACTCTGTGTAACCCTAGCCCTCTCCGGTGTCTATATAAACCGGAGAGTTTTAGTCCGTAGGATGAACAACAATCATACCATAGGCTAGATTCTAGGGTTTAGCCACTCCGATCTCGTGGTAGATCTACTCTTGTACTACCCATATCATCAATATTAATCAAGAAGGAGTAGGGTATTACCTCCATCGAGAGGGCCCGAACCTGGGTAAAAACATTGTGTCCCTTGTCTCCTGTTACCATCTGCCTAGACGCACAGTTCGGGACCCCCTACCCGAGATCCGCCGGTTTTGACACCGACATTGGTGCTTTCATTGAGAGTTCCTCTGTGTCGTCGCCTTTTAGGCCCGATGGCTTCTTCGTTCATCAATCGCGATGCGGTCCAGGATGAGACTTTTCTCCCCGGACAGATCTTCGTATTCGGCGGCTTCGCACTGCGGGCTCACTCGTTCGGCCATCTGGAGCAGATCGAGAGCTACGCCCCTGGCCATCAGGTCAGGTTTGGAAGCTTGAACTACACGGCCAACATCCGCGGGGACCTGATCTTCGATGGATTCAAGACACAACCGGGTGCGCTGCACTATCATGATGGGCACGATTTAACTCTGTCATCGGACAACGCCCAGGGCATCGCTCCGGTGTCCGCTCCGACCATTAACTCGGAGTCCACTACACCAGTCGGGGACGGACGGTTAGACGCCACACCGGAAACTGCAATCTCTACGGTGATAGAGCCGGATACCAGCTTAGTCCCTCGCAAGGCCCGTGACTCCAAGGTGCCGGACTCTGATCCGGACTCTGTAAATCCCGCACCTCTTCCGATTAAGCCCGATTGGGCTCCGGTCATGGAGTTCACCGCCGCGGATGTCTTTCAGCACTCACCTTTCGGCAACATCCTGAATTCATTAAAGTCCCTCTCTTTGTCAGGAGAGCCCTGGCCGGACTACGGCCAACACAGTTGGGATACGGACGACGAAGAAATTCGCAGCCCACCCACCACCCACTTCGTAGCCACTGTCGACGATTTAACCGACATGCTCGACTTCGACTCCGAAGACATCGACGGCATGGACGCTGATGAAGGAGACGATTAAGAACCAGTACCTATAGGGAACTGGAAAGCCACCTCGTCATATGACATATACATGGTGGGCACCCCTAAAGCGGGGGATGGCGAGGAGAGAATGGAGGATGACCCCTCCAAGAAGTAACCCAAGTGCCGACGTTAGCGGCGCCGCTCTAAGTCCCGCCAAAGCAAAAGCGGCGATTTCGGCACCGGAGATAACAATACGCCGGACAGTGCCGAAGACAACCCCCTCCAGCAAGATTCAGTACGGGAGGACGAAGGAGCCAGCCCTCATGAGAGAGCGGCCGGCAAAGAGGATGAGGACGACAATTACATGCCTCCTTCCGAAGACGAGGCAAGCCTCGACGACGATGAATTCGTCGTGCCAGAGGATCCCGTCGAGCAAGAGCGTTTCAAACGCAGACTCGTAGCCACGGCAAGCAGCCTCAAGAAGAAACAGCAGCAGCTTAGAGCTGACCAAGACCTGCTAGCCGACAGATGGACCGAAGTCCTGGCGGCCGAAGAGTATAAACTAGAACGCTCATCCAAGAGCTACCCGAAGTGCAGGCTACTTCCCCAACTTGAGGAGGAAGCAACTAAACCTACATCACCAGCGTACGATGTGCCCGATCGGCCACCCCGTGGCCGCGATAGAGAGGCCTTCAGGCCCTCGGCCCAAGCCGCACCCCGACACCGCTCAAAACATACCAGAGTGTGGGGAGATGCAACAGACCTGCGAGACATCTTGGAGAATAAGGCAAGGCAAACAAGATCGATCTACGGATCGCATGGGCGCCCCGCTTCACGTGACGCTAGCCGTCACGTCGGACATAATAAGTGTGGCCCGGCCGAATACAACAGACCAAGCTCGTCCGAGCTGCGTCGCGATATAGCCTAGTACAGGGGCGCCGCACACCCACTATGCTTCACAGACGAAGTAATGGATCATCAAATCCCCGAGGGCTTCAAACCCGTAAACATCGAATCATATGATGGCACAACAGATCCTGCGGTATGGATCGAGGATTATCTCCTTCACATCCACATGGCCCGTGACGATGATCTACACGCCATCAAATACCTCCCGCTCAAGCTTAAAGGACCAGCACGGCATTGGCTTAATAGCCTGCCAGCAGAGTCAATCAGTTGTTGGGAGGACCTGGAATCCGCATTCCTTGACAACTTCCAGGGAACGTATGTGCGACCACCAGACGCCGATGACCTAAGCCACATAATCCAGCAACCAGAGGAATCGGCCAGACAATTCTGGACACGGTTCCTGACAAAGAAAAAACAAATAGTCGATTATCCGGACACCGAGGCCCTCGCAGCCTTCAGGCACAACATCCGAGACGAATGGCTTGCCCGGCACCTAGGACAGGAAAAGCCGAAGTCGATGGCAGCCCTCACGACACTCATGACCCGCTTCTGCGTGGGAGAAGACAGCTGGCTAGCTTGTAGCAATAACATAAGCAAAAGCCCCGGCAATTCGGATAACAAGGATAACAACGGCAGGTCACGCCGCAACAAGCATAAGCGTCGCATTAATGGTGACAACACTGAAGATACGGCAGTCAATGCCGGATTCAGAGGCTCTAAACCGGGTCAGCGGAAGAAGCCATTCAAACGAAATCCTCAGGGCCCATCTAGCTTAGACCGGATACTTGATCGCTCATGCCAGATACACGGCACCCCCGAACAGCCAGCCAATCACACCAACAGGGATTGTTGGGTGTTCAAGCAGGCAGGCAAGATAAGTGCCGAGACCAGAGACAAGGGGCTACATAGCGATGACGAGGAGGGGCCCCGGCCGCCGAACAACAAAGGACAGAAGGGATTTCCCCCGCAAGTTCGGATGGTGAATATGATATACGCAACCCACATCCCCAAAAGGGAGCGGAAGCGTGCTCTCAAGGATGTCTATGCGTCGGAGCCAGTCGCCCCAAAATTCAACCCATGGTCCTCCTGCCCGATCACTTTCGATCGGCGGGACCATCCCACCAGCATCCGTCACGGCAGATTCGCCGCACTGGTCCTAGACCCAATTATCGACAGATTTCACCTTACCAGAGTCCTAATGGACGGCGGCAGTAGCCTGAACCTGCTTTACCAGGACACAATGCGAAAAATGGGCATCGATCCTTCGAGGATTAAACCCACAAAGGCAACCTTCAAAGGTGTCATACCAGGGGTCGAAGCTAGCTGTACAGGCTCGATCACACTCGAGGTGGTCTTCGGATCACCGGATAACTTCCGGAGTGAGGAGTTAATCTTCGACATAGTCCCATTCCGTGGCGGCTATCACGCCCAGCTCGGACGAACCGCATTTGCAAAATTCAATGCGGTGCCGCACTACGCATATCTCAAGCTCAAGATGCCAGGACCTCGCGGGGTCATCACTGTAAATGGAAACACAGAACGCTCTCTCCGAACGGAGGAGCACACGGCGGCCCTGGCGGCGGAAGTACAGAGTAGCCTCTCAAGGCAGTTCTCCAATCCAGGCGACAAACGTCCGGACAACGTCAAGCGAGCCCGAGGTAACCTACAACAAATCCGGCTGGCACGTTCCGAGAAAGCATAGCAGTGCGGCCCCGACCCCAGCCCCCGCCAAACGGCAATGCTGGTACCACGTGTACATAATTACGCCTTAGAGATACCATGGGCATAAGGGGAGGGGCACAACAACGGCACGCCTAGAATGCGGCTTAACCGCACTAGGGGGCTCCCTATTTCGCCGTTTTTTCTTTTTTCACACACTTTCAGGACCCAACTATTTGGAAGGCATGTCCGGCAATACTATCGCCGAACCAACGATGCAATAGCCAGGGAGGAAGCAAGCTACGTCAAAAGTCAAGGTGGTCTCTATAACGAGTTGAAATACCTGTTTCTCTTACAATACTGCAGCTTGCCCCTGAAGGGGAATACCTCAAATACTCCCATCTCTTGCTTACCGCACTTTTTGTATCGTTCTGCTTTCGCAGCAGCCCTTTTTTAATGAACAATATATAGCCCTTACCTATTATTGTACTTATATATTTTTATATATGCAAATATGTTCAGTCATGACACTATGCAACCGTACACTTTGGTACGGATAATACACCACGGGCTACAACACCCCATAACATGGTGTGAGAAGACCGAACACTCTAACAAGTGCGGCACCCCGAACTTATAGCACTATATGCATCGGCTCCGAATCATGTCTTTGGTCAATAGTTGGGTTTGCCCAGCTCCCATGTTTTGGTACCTTACGTTCCGCATTGTTGGCTAAGGTAGCGCTGGGAGAACTACTGTGATTGTGCCCCAGTTGAGCTGGGTTAACACCTCAGTAGAGAAAGCTAAAACTGACTGTCATGATAGTGCGAGAGACCGGTCGCTGTTCGCGAGGTTTCTTCGAGTCCTTAAAGACTTATGCCGCTTCGAGCGAGGAACCGGACTTATCCGGCCTAGGCGTGGATAGCGCCCCGAACTCGGTTTTCCGAATACTAGGGGCTTCGCCGAAATTTAAAATTATAGAATTCTATGGCTAAGTGAGAGTGATAAAGCATTATAAGTCCGACGGCCTGGTTCGTTGTGCTGAACGCCTCCCTAGACGGACCCAAGAATGGGAACAAGAGCGCTCAGGTTTATCCCGAACACCCCAACACTCGTGGCATGGGGGTCGAAGCCGACGACTTGCATCTCTCAGATTTGATAAACGGCCGCACAGAAGGTAATATTTTAAATTAACAAGCGTTGCTTAACGCATATGAACAAAGCTTCAGCGTACAGGATAACAAATGCGAGTTTACTCAAAAATTACATCTTTGGAGCACTCATCCGCTATGCGGCGGGCACCCTTCAGAACGCCATTATAATACATCTCGGGCGTACGATACTCCTTGCCCGGCGGTGGCGCGTCCGTCAACAGCCTTCCACGTCTAGCTTGCCCCAGTGCACCTTAGCATGGGCAAGGGCCCGACGGGCACCTTCAATGCAAACGGAGCACTTGACGACCTCAATCCACGGACACGCGTCCACCATCCGCCGCACCAGACCGAAGTAGCTCCCAGGCATGACTTCTCCAGGCCACAGCCGAGCTATGAGGCCCTTCATGGCCTGTTCGGCCACCTTGTGGAGCTCAACCAGCTGCTTCAGCTGGTCGCTCAGGGGCACTGGATGTTCAGCCTCAGCATACTGAGACTAGAACACTTTTTTCGTCGAGCTCCCCTCTTCGGCTCGGTAGTATGCGGCGGCATCAGACACACTACGGGGCAGATCGGCGAACGCTCCTGGAGAGCTCCGGATTCGGGTAAGTAGCAGATAATTAACTTTTATATTTTTTCTTTGCATAAAGAATGCCTTACCCGCCGCTATCTTCTTCATCGCCTCGATCTCCTGAAGGGCCTTCTGGGCTTCGACCTTAGCGGTCTTGGCACTCTCAAGAGCCAAGGCAAGCTCGGACTCTCAAGTCTTCGAGTCACGCTCCAAACTCTTGTGTTTTTCCACGAGAGCCTGGAGCTCTTGCCGCACCTCCGCCACCCGCGCCTCCTGCTTCTCTCGCTCGGTGCGCTCCAAGGCCGCACTCTTTTCGGCCTTGGAGACCGCCTCTTTCAGGGTCGCCACCTCGGTCGTGGCTCCTGCAACATTAACGTTGGTCCTGTTGTTATTATTATTATTATTATGCAACCAAGTATTTCTATATACATTTACAAGAGGTACTACGTACCCTCTTTATCCTCGAGCTGCTTCTTGGCACAGCCGAGCTCGCTCTCGGACCGTTCGAGGCTTTCCTTCAAGGCATTGACCTCCGCAGTCAGTGCGGCAGAGGTCAGCAGCGCAGCCTGCATTCCCATATTGACATGTTTCTATTAGACTCCTGCGTATATCTTTTAAGATACTCAGTTCGGCTTTTCTTTCCGAACACCGAACTAAGCATCAGGGGCTACTGTCTATGCGGTAACATTTTGTATATATGTTTTTTAACACATACCTCAAAGCCCGTTAACAGGCTTGTGCAGGCTTCCGTCAGCCCGCTCTTGGCGGACTGAACCTTCTGAATCACCACACTCATAACAGTGCGGTGTTCTTCTTCGATAGAGGCGCCGTTGAGCGCCTCCAGCAAATTGTCCGATGCCTCCGGGTGGACGGAAGTCGCCGGCGTCGCGGACTTGCCCTTCTTGTGAAGGCGCCGCCTGTCGGGCTCTGGAACCACTGATGGTTCCGGAGCAGTGTCCGGCCCAGGGCCGGACTTAGATCCCTCCGGGGCTTTACCCCCTCTGGGCTGGGAGTCCGGAAGGTCACCTTGTGGCGCCTCCAGGACCACCTCCTCCTGGTTTTGTCCCCCACTGTACCCCGCCTCAGCATCGTCTGTAGGGAGAGGGGAGGAGGCCGTCGGAAGTGAAGTGCTATTCACATCCGATGAATTCACAGATCCGCTCAATGAATCGCCGAGCTGAGCTCTGGGCGGACTGCATGATTAGCTTCGGTGTTAGAAGCTATCAAATAATAAAGGAGTGCAATAAGTCATTTGGGTAGCCGGACACTTATGATTTTGCCAGGGGCTTGACCCTGGAAGGCCAGTCCTCCTCGCCGTCTTCGGCGTCGGGGGCGTAGTCCGGCAGAAGGGGTTTACCCTTCTTGGACCCTTCGGCTTCCCCAGTTGGGGCGGCCTTTCTCTTCTTTCCTCCCCGCTGGAGGGGGAGAGGCATCTTCTTCTTCCTCCTCCTCATCTTTGGAGGCGGAGGGCGCGTTGGAGCCGTCGGGCAAATCCGACGACACCGGGCGCCGGGAACTCCTTCGGGTCCCCGTGGCCTTCTCCTTGGCCTTCTTCTCCGGCACCACATGGGGTGCCAGAACCAGTAGCTTCGCTAAGTGTGCGTCTACTGGGCCTTCGGGCAAAGGGGTCGGACAGTCAAACTGTCCGGATGTCCTCTTCCAATCCTGTCAAAGGAACGGGAGTTTAGATCCCACATAAAGTCACACTATGAAATTCGGGTATCCCGTAAGGGATTAAAGGTAAGCTTACTTCGGAGGCTTGACGTTTGGCGTAGAACCCACGATCTTCGGTGACAGGAGGGGAGACCTCGGAACTCTTGAAAAGCACCTTCCAGGCGTCCTCGTGCTTCGTTTCGAAGAGCCGGGATAGAGTCTGGTGCCGGGCCGGGTCAAACTCCCACAAATTGAAGTCCCGTCATTGACACGGGAGGATCCGGCGGAAGAGCATGACCTGGACCACGTTGACAAGCTTGACCTTCTTGGTCACCAGGTCTCGGACGTAGGTTTGGAGTCCGGTCACCTCTTCCGGATTGCCCCACGACAGGCCCGTCTCTTTTCAAGATGTGAGCCGGGTGGGGATGCCGGATCGAAATTCAGGGGCCGCTGCCCATTTAGGGTCACGCGGCTCGGTAATATAAAACCACCCAGATTGCCACCCTTTGATGGTTTCCACGAAGGCACCCTCGAGCCAGGTGACGTTGGCTATCTTGCCCACCATGGCACCTCCGCATTCCGCCTATCGGCCTTGCACGACCTTCGGCTTGACGCTGAAGATCTTCAGCCATAGGCCAAAGTTGGGCTGGATGCAGAAGAAGGCCTCGCACACGACGATAAACACCGAGATATTGAGGATGAAGTTTGGGGCCAGGTCGTGGAAGTCCAGGCCATAGTAGAACATGAGCCCCCGGACGAACGGGTGAAGAGGAAAACCCAGTCCGCGGAGGAAATGGGGAAGAAAAACAACCCTCTCATGGGGCCTGGGGGTGGGAGTGAGTTGCCCTGCATCTGGGAGTCGGTGCGCGATGTCGTTAGACAAGTATCCGGCCTCCCTCGGGTTTTTGATTTGTCCCTCCGTGACGGAGGAGGCCATCCATCTACCTCCCGCTCCTGACATGGTTGGAGAAGGTTGAGGTGGGAAGTGCGGGCTTGGGCGCTGGAGCTCGAGCGCGCAGGGACGGATTAGCAGAGGAGGAAGAGGGCGTGAATGGAAGGGGCGGATTCTTATCCCCTTATATGGGCGGCCAAAACTACGAGCCCCCACCGGCCTAATAAAACTCGCTTATCCCCCAAGCGCCGCGGTTAATGGCGCAGTTGGGTTACCCACACCCGTATTGATGAGAATCCCGGAATAAGGGGACACGATCTCTGCTTTGACAAGACGTGCCAAGGAAACCGCCTCGCTAAACGCGCCAAGGTGGAACGGTGAAATGAATAAAAGCCTGGCCGTGGCATGATGTCACGCTGCAGAATACGTTAGCAGATTCGATTGATGCAAATATTATTCTCTCTACGAAGGAATGTGGGACTTATTTTGCAGAGCCGGACACTACCTTGGTGTTCAACATCTTCTATGAAATATTCGGAGGAGGAACCCGCCTTGCAATGTCGAAGACAACTTGCGCGCCGGACTCGTCATCATTGAAGCCCGGTTCAGGGGCTACTGAGGGAGTCCTGGATTAGGGGGTGTCTGGATGGCCGGACTATGACCTTTGGCCTGACTCCCGGACTATGAAGATACAAGATTGAAGACTCTGTCCCGTGTCCGGATGGGACTTTCCTTGGCGTGGAAGGCAAGCTTGGTGATACGATATGAAGATCTCCTCCCATTGTAACCGACTCTGTGTAACCCTAGCCCTCTCCGGTGTCTATATAAACCGGAGAGTTTTAGTCCATAGGACAAACAACAATCATACCATAGGCTAGATTCTAGGGTTTAGCCACTCCGATCTCATGGTAGATCTACTCTTGTACTACCCATATCATCAATATTAATCAAGCAGGAGTAGGGTTTTACCTCCATTGAGAGGGCCCGAACCTAGGTAAAAACATCGTGTCCCTTGTCTCCTGTTACCATCCGCCTAGACGCACAGTTCGGGACCCACTACCCGAGATCCGCCGGTTACAGGGACCGAGGAATGAATAATGATGGCGAGAAGTACCACTACATCAAGAATTCATAGGATGGTGTGCAATTCCCATGATATTCTTGATATAAGGAAGGTAATACTCCGAGGTAGAATAGAACAAAAGTTGGATTGGCATTTTGATCTGCGGAATACAATTGCTTTGATCCAAAACAAGAAATGCATGAGGTGTTGGAGTTTGTTTCTCCTAGTCATTCTGGAATAGAATGTCTTGACGGACCACAAGAATAATATCTAACACGAGTGCACACATACTCTTGACTATCAACTGATAGATGAGGGTCATAATACAGCTACAAAGGAAACAACTCAAAGGAACATATTCTGAGTTGTGGATGCATAGATTAGTAAGTCGAATAAATCTCAACATATTTCTTCCAGATAACCCATGCAGAAAAGTGGATTGACAGAGTCACAGCTGTTGAACGAAGAACTCATGAAGAGCACTCTTATTGTGATCTTTTAGTTCAAACGAACTTAGGCCAAGGATGGTTCATGGGATTTGGAAGAATGATATACCACGGACCTCGAGACTATCACAAAGGTTACTAATATCCTAAAGGGATGAGCAAACACTATCAACACGAAGTAAGTGTAGTGAACCCATTGGTTCAGGAACCCAGAAATGGAATACCTACTAACTAAATAACATCACGAGATGCTTTCAAGAATGGTGGCCAGAATCATCACACTGGGAACACAAAATGTGGCTAGATTACTAGGTGGTTCTCTAAGATACCCTAGTGTCATAATAATAGCTTTGAAATATATGTCGGGGCAATGGAGTACCTCAACACACCGGTTAGTGTGCTCAATCTGACCCAAAAGGGCATCAAGAATATGGAGGAAAGATTTGCAAATGCATTAGATTATTAAGAAACCATGGACAACTCGGACAACATAACGGTTGTAAATGCTTAAAAAGATTTTGAGACATCTTGCCAAATGGTGGCATAACCAGTCAACATCACAATATCAGGGTTCAGAGACCAACTATTAACATACGGAATTACTAGAAACTGAACTGATACTTGAATCCATCATTCTAATAAGTCTATGGGTTAGTAACACGTGATCCTGATAGAAAATGAGAAGCCTAGTTCTTAATCCCCGTAGGAAAGAAGAGGGTGACTCAGATCAGAAGGACATATAGTAAAGGAGTAAAAAAAGCCTTACGTTCCCTTCCACAATCAATTCCCTTATATAACTAAAGAATTTCTAGACTCGACTTTGACTAGTTTGGCTTGGTAATCCTACAGGTAATCAGGCTCTGATACCAAAGCTGCCAGGACCCTGATCCTAAGTCACACCGATCTAGCATGTAACACATCATATCACTTTGTAGCCTCACACATGGTATTTTCACGGCTACAGCCTTACCTTGGCCAGGACCGTTGGCAAGCATCCATATGACAGAGAACCCGGGCCGACATGACTGGTCGTAAACCCAAGGTGGAAAACACTTACAGGAACAGGCATACATGACCCAGCAATGCACGTGTCAGTAAGCAGCGAGTGTAACTGGGCTGTAGCAGCTATCATGACTCCGATAAACACCACGTGACATATCCCCGTTGGGACAGACAAAGGAGCAAAGAAGGACACACGTCGATCAATCCATGTGTTCTGTTGGAAGCACTAGGAGACATTTCCCCATAAGGTAGGCTACCAAGAATAAACAACTAGGTGTCGAATCCCGCACATACCAAAGCATTTCAATAAATTCACACAATATGCTTGATATCTGCAGATACAACATGGCATCACAACATAACTCTATGACCCAAAGTATTTAATTAAAAGGCTCCAAGGAGCCATACATAGCATGATATTACAAACATGGGTCTCACGACCCAACATACAAAGTTATACAAGCAACAAGCACATGTGGAAGCTAATCCTGTCTGAGTACAGACATCTGAAAAAATAAGGCTAGGAAGCCTTTCTATCTACAAAACCTTCCATAGGAACAAGACCTGTGTCTGGGATTCCCAAGCTAATTGTCGAAGCCCACATATAACTACTAGTGAGACTGAAATCTCTCTACAAAAACATAAATTAAGCAAATGTGACTATAAATGTGCCCGGAAAGACTTACATCAGAACTAACTACATATGCATCAGTATCAACAAAAGAGATTGTGGAGTTTAACTGCAGCAAGTCAGCTTTGACTCATTGGCTATCATGTATTACGATTACAAGTATTTTCTTTGAGGTGAGAAAGCGCGCACGAGTCCACATATTCACCATAACGATACACCACTATGGATCCGCTCCCGTCTCCCTGTGAGAAGGCCATCCATAGCACTCACACTTATCTTGCACATTTTAGAGTATCCACTTCAACTTGTCTATGAACAATGTAAGCTTGCCAAGTAGTCCATATCCGCGAATGCGGCTATTCGAATAGTTTGATAATCCTGCAGGAGTGTACTTCTTCACACACGCTCTCACCACTTATCGTTGTTTACACGACATGTACTCGGCAACCTTCAAGCGGAAGCCCAGCGAGGGTGTCCGCCACGACCTGACTAACCACACAAGTCTCTAGTCTAGGTTTATCGCCTATTTGTGTTCCATCCACAAGGAAGTCTGGTCGATGTTTCCACTATGGCCCAAAATGATATGTGCAGGGTTCCCAAGCCCACCAAATGGGTGCCTTGGTACACCATGCCATAGTGTCTATGCCGCATCATAGCCCACCCCTAGGGTCAGCACTATGCAGGGCCTCCAACACATATCCTACAAACACCAGACACTAGTTGCAATTTTTAGAGAGAGATCAAGGCAATTAATAAGTCAACAGGGTCCATGGGTTTCAGGCCCAATGTATGGTAGTAGTTGTTCTTGGATCACAAACACAGAACTCAGTTCCTGAGGACGGTTTCAATGAGACAACCCACCATGTACTCCTACATGACCTCTCATCACTACCTTTACCAAATCGTGTCCACACACTTAGCTCTCAACAATAGGACATGTTCATCACCATCCCAATCCATCCGAGATGAATCAGACCTGACACAACTCTAAGCATAGCAGGCATAACAAGGAAGCATGAATGAGTAGGCACATCATGGCTCAAACAACTCCTACTCATGCAATGGAAAGGGTTCAACTACCACAACATGTAACGGTTGAATCTTTGATGTCCTAATGTGGTAAATGAGAGCAGGACCGAGAGAGTGGGATTGTATCGAAGTGATCAAGGGGGTTGCTTGCCTGGCACTTCTGGAGATAGTATTGTTCTTCATCGCTGTCAACGATCATAGTGTCGGAATCTTCTGCTACCAAGAGGGGACAAACACCGGCAAACAAGAAAGAACACAATCAATGCAATGCAACAATATGATGCATGATCATGACATGGAAACATGTTGTGATTTGTTCTAATGCAACAAGCAACAATTTAATTGAAGTTGGTTTGAAAGGTTCAAATTCAAACTCGATATAAGATATTTCAATTGCCATTTATTCAAATTGTTGTACACAGCATATCTAAATTGTTCAAACATGCATGAAAATGCCATAAATAGATTCTTCATATTTTTCTGATAATTTTTCATATATAAATTATTTTCATACAAGTTATAGTTTAACTTCTATGATTTTGCAAAGTATAGTCAAATTTCTGGAATAAGATTTATTTAAAATCCAGAAATATTTATGACATCAGCACTACATTAGTATGATGTCAGCAGGTCAATTAACCGTCCCGGTCAAACCTAGCGTGTGGGTCCCGCATGTCAGCGTCGCAGGTGCTAATTAGTTTTAGAATTAAACTAATCCAGAGATTAGCAGGGGCTGGCCCCACCTGTCATAGACCCAGATGAGTCAAACCCCAGGTCAAACAAGGTAAGCTCACTGGTGGCTCAACGTCGGCGATGGCAGGAGTGGTGGAGGGGCTCAAAAATCTCCTACAGGTGATCAAGCGAGCGGCGGAGTCCAGCTACGGAGAGTTGGTACTCGCGCGGATACGTTGGTGCCAAAACCATCACCGGAGGTTGCCTCAAACGACGGCGATGGCCACTTCCGCAGCAGCCAGAGTTCGGACACACACGGGTTCAGCATTATGGGGCACGGCAGGAGGAGCAGGTGGGTGCAACGGGTTTCTGGGAATGCGCTGATAGCGCAGCAGTGCTCAGACACGAGTTGTGGCTGCTGTTGCCACAGTGGTGACATGGGTGGGCGCCGACGAGCTTTGGGCACTGTTGTGAAGCTAGCTGGGGCGCGTAAACAGCAGAGAGAAGAGAGGGGGGAGATGCAGTAGCTCACATGGAGGACGGAGAGAGGGTCAGCAGGCTCGGGGAAGGCTTGACGGCGTCAGAATCCTGGCGGTGATCTCTTGTGGCCGAGGAAGAATATGAGGTCGGGGATTCAGTTGCAGGGCTCCCGCCTTTGCGTGGATCGACGGAGAGGAAGAATAGGTCACGGTGGAGCTTTTGGTCACATCGCGGGGGCGTGGGGGAGTGATAACCCACAAGTATAGGGGATCGCAACAGTTTTCGAGGGTAGATTATTCAACCCAAATTTATTGATTCGACGCAAGGGGAGCCAAAGAATATTTGCAAGTATTAGCAGTTGAGTTGTCAATTCAAGCACACTTGGAGATTAAATATATGTACCAATATTATAGTAGCACAGTAATATGGTAGTTTTGATAATAGTAGTAGCCACAATAGTAACAGTAACAATGATAGCAATGATTTTGTAGCAAGTGAAACAGTAACAGCAACAATAGTAACTTAGCAAGAACAATATGTAGAAAATTCGTAGGCATTGGATCGGTGAATTCGTTGGATGATGTTCATCATATAACAGTCATAACCTAGGGCGATACGGCACTAGCTCCAGTTCATAAATATAATGTGGGCATGTATTCCGTAAATAGTCATGCGTGCTTATGGAAAGAACTTGCATGACATATTTTGTCCTACCCTCCCATGGCAGCAGGGTCCTATCAGAAACTAAGGGATATTAAGGCCTACTTTTAATAGAGAACCAGAACAAAGCATTAGCACACGGTGAATACATGAACTCCTCAAACTACGGTCATCACCGGGAAGTGTCCCGACTTCTATCACTCCGGGTTTGCCGGATCATAATACGTAGTAGGTGACTATAACTTGCAAGACTGGATCTAGAACATAGACATAATGGTGATAACATAAACGGTTCAGATCTCAAATCATGGCACCTAGGCCCAAGGTGACAAGCATTAAGCATGGCAAAGTCATAGCAACATCAATCTCAAAACCTAATGGATACTAGGGATCACGCCCTAACAAAACTAACTCGATTACATGATAAATCTCATTCAACTCCTCGCCGACCAGCGAGCCTACGAAGGAATTACTCACTCCCGGTGGGGAGCATCATGGAATTGGCGATGGAGAAGGGTTGGTGATGACGAATATCGAAGATCCCCCTCTCCGGAGCCCCAAACGGACTCCAGATCTGGCCTCCCGATGAAGAATGGGAGGTGGCGGCGGCAACGTCTCGTGAAACATGATAACTCTTTCTCTTTCATTTTTTTTCTTCAAAAATATGACTTTATAGTGTCAGGGTTGAGGTTTGCGGGGCCACCAGGTGGGGACAACCCACCTAGACTCGCCTGGAGGGGGGCCGTGCCCTGGTGGGTTGTGCCCACCCAGGTGCCCCCCTCTGGTGGGTCTTGGCTCCAAAATTCTCTTTTATTGTACACAAATTCCTCGTAAAGTTTCATTCCAATCCAAGAACTTTTATTTCTACACAAAATGCAACACCATGGTAGTTCTGCTGAAAACAGCGTCAGTCCAGGTTAGTTTCATTCAAATCATGCAAATTAGAGTCCAAAACCAGAGGAAAAGCGTTAAGAAAAGTAGATACATTGGAGAAGTATCAACCCCAAGCTTAAACCTTTGCTTGTCCTCAAGCAATTCAGTTGATAAACTAAAAGTGAAAAAGAAAACTTTTACGAACTCTTTTGCTCTTGTTTACATAAATAAGCTTAAGCAGCACCCAGGTTTTCAGCCAAGATTATGACTAACCATGTCAACAATAACTCTTAGAAAATATATTAACTCATATCAATGACATAATCAACTAGCGAGCAATAAAAAGATATCTCAAATAACAACACTTTGTGAACTGACAATAGTGGTATCTCTCTAGACCTTTCTGAGACCGCAAAACATAAATGCAGAGCACCTCCAAAGTTCAATCAGCGACTAAACATTGTAATTCATCGTAGAAAAGATCCAGTCATGATGCATCCAACATGAGCTATACACAATGCATGAGGATGAAAATAGTGCTCTCATGTTCTGGTGCTTATTTGAGAAGGTGGTGACACAACATAAAAGTACATAGATAGTACCTTCGTAGAGGGAAGCAGTGATTTGCAGAGGTGCCAAAGCTCAAGTTTTTAAAACAGAGGTAAATGAAAATCTTGAGAAATGCACCCTTCTTGTTTACTTCGCGACCATTCGTTATCGGTATCTTCCATGCTAAACACATTAGTGGTGGTTCCCAGGCAATAAAAGTAAAGGTTATTCCCCCTCCACCAACAATCACAATCCACGACTTGTCCGAAACAACGGGTGTCGTCCATACCAACAATAGTCCAGGGGGAGTTTTGTTTAATTATTTGCAATTCTGTTTGGGACTGGGAATCCCTAATATCTCCCCTTTCGTGCAAGGACGAGTGAATAAACACACATCATGAGAATAACCCGCTTAGCATTGAAGATACTGACTACCTCCTGTCGCTCTATGAACAATCCAGGCACACAAAAAAGGATATTTATTTGAAGTTTTTAGAGGTGGCACATGCAAATTTACTTAGGACGGCAGGGTAATGTCGGATATAGGTAGGTATGGTGGACTCATCTGGAATAACTTGGGTTTCATGGTTTTGATGCACAAGCAGAATTCCCACTTAGTACCGGCGAAGGCTAGCAATTAGGTTGAGAAGCGGCCAGCTAGAGAGCGAAAACGGTCATGAGCATGCATTATGCATAAGTAACATTGGATACTAGCATGAGTAGGATATGAACACCATGAACATAAATATCATAGAGGCTATGTTCGTTTTGATTCAACTACATGCATGAACATGTGCCAAGTCAAGGCACTCGAACATTCAGAGGAGGATACCATATCATCATACTACATCAATCATTTTAACTCAATGTTGACATCCAAGATAAATCACTATCCACTCCTAGCTTCTTAAGCATGGCATGAGAAACTATAATCTCTAATTGTCATTGCAAACATGTTTGATCATAGTAGGCGAAATCATGGATACTAGGTTAAACATATTTGCAAAAATAGAACAAGTTGAGTTCATACCCGTTTCTCTCTGCCACATCCAATTCATCAAATATCATCATTATTGCCTTTCACTTGCACGATCAAACGATATGAAAATAATAATAGTGCAAGAGTGTCATGGACTAAGCTGGAATCTGCAAACAATTTTATTCAAAAGGAAGAAAACAAGGTAATATGGGCTCTCTGTCAGATCAACAATAATGCATATGGGAGCCACTCAGCATTTTCATCGTGGTCTTCTCGGTACGACTAAATAAAAGGGAAAAGAAATTCAGAGAAACACAATGAAATATTTTTGGAGTTTTTCGTTCTTATCTGGAAAGGGAACAAATCAAAGAAAGAAAAAGAAAAACGAGAAAAACTATTTACACGGGAGAGCTCCCAAGAAGCAAAAGAAGAACAAGGAAATCTTTTTGAGTTTTCTTTTTAAATACTACAACTAACTATACTAGATAGAAAAAACAAAAAGAAGCAGGAAATATTTTTTTGTATTTTATCAAAGTTTATCAAACACACAAGAAGAAGGCGAGAAAATAAATCTAGCATGGATAATACAATGAAAAAGTGTGGACACCGATAACTGGAATGAAATGTGCGAACATGAAAGTAATGTCGGTGGAAATACGTACTCCCCCAAGCTTAGGATTTTGGCCTAACTTGGTAATCTCCATCAGTAGCCTGCATAATGGTCGGAGTAGTAGCTCACAGAGGCTCGGGGTGCAGACACCTCAAATCGCCGTGCGGCCACAACCGTTGTGTTATGCGCTCGGGCCTCGCTCTCAAGAACATAATATCTTCCCTTGCTGTGAACATCAAAGAGAGAAGGTGCAGGCAAAAAGGTGTCCACAACGGACATTTTATTAAACAACAGGTTATAAGTAAAATTATGGGGTTCACCACTAAGGATCTTATGACATTTCATAGCATCAAAGTCAAGGTACTACGTGGGTAGGATGGGGTCATAAGGCCAAGGTGGAACACCAAACTCTCTTGCTAAGTGTGTGGCATAAATTCCACCATAAAAATATCCACTACCAGCATTGTGTTGCAAGCTACGTTCCACTATCGCTCCAAGGTTACAACTTTTGTCACCGGTTAGAGCGATGCGGATAAGGCTCAAGCTGGAGCACAAAGTGTAATACAATCCTGTTTTCCTACAATGTATTTTCCATTAAATAGTGCAAAGCATTGGATTGAGGGAAAATGAATGCTTTTTATTCTTCCTTGAGTCACTCCTCTAGTTTCACCATAGCAAAGGCTAGTCAAGAATATCTGAAATTCCGACCTTGGTGGTTCGTCCAATGAACCCCAAAATGGAATTTTGTAGTAATTAGAAAATGTCTCCAGAGGTATAGTAAATGAATTATCATATAGTTCAAATGATACTCTGGACTCATGAGGATGGAATTTAAATTCTTTGGTAAATGATTCAGTGAGGTTGAGGTGTTGGTTGCACTTATCTACAATGTAGGGACCGAGCTCGGCATTGTGAACATATTGCTCAAATTTTTCTTTAATGCCCACACGCACCATATAATTGTTGCATGGACATAAACATGATTTGGTGGCCGCATCTCGAATGGAATTTTCACTTGGTTCAACATAGGACCGATGAACGGAGCTGCTACTAGAATATGCCTACAAGGACCTCCTCCTCGAAGAACTCCTTCCAAAGAGGTTCATCATATTCGGGTACAATTTTCTGAAAAATTTTGGGTCACAAATTGTTGTCAACAAAACTTCACAAGATTAATAGCAACTACTCATAGGGATGCATAGAGGCCATATCAAGCATTCAAACTACTTAGAACTCTAAGAATTCAACATGCAAGCTCATCTACAGCAGCACCAAGAGCAACTAATTATTCAAAATATAAACCACTAGATCAAAAATTAATTGGACAAAAGGAGGATTCACATACCAAGCAAAAATCCCCCGAAATAGTTTCGGAAATGGAGCTTCGAGCAAAGAGACCGAAATCCGCGGGTTTGAGAGCAAGAACGTGAGAGGGAGAGCAATGGTGATTTTTTCTTGAGGTAGGTCATGATGTGGGGTGAAGAGATAAGTGAGGGGGTCCATATGGGGGCCACAACCCACCAGGGCGCGCCTGGGGGTGCTGGTGCGCCCAGGTGGGTTGTGCCCACCTGGAGCACCTCCCTCTAATGTTATTTGCACTAAAAATTCTTAAATATTCAGAAAAAATCATATTAAATTTTCAGAGCATTCTAAGAACTTATATTTTTGGGTCATTTTTTTATTGCATGGAAAACTCAGAAAACAGATAAAGCATGGCATTTTATTTTATTTAACTAATAAAAACAGAAAAAAAAAAGGTAGGGACATAAGGTAGTGCTCACTAAATTCATCAACTTCATACCTCTCAAAAATGATTCATTAATAAGGTTGATCAAGTCTTATTAACAACCACTTCCGATTAGCATGAAACCGAAGAACTTTCGTAAAACACTAAGTTACCTCAATGGTGATATGAATGTCCCCAACAATAAGCATTTCATATTTCTTTTTGGCAGTAGATAGAGGTGGTTGAAAACTTCCAATAGTGATTGCCGGAGATTTTTGAATAACATTAATACCATTCACTTGGAATTGTTTCTTCGGAAAGTGCACCGTACGTTCATTACCATTGATATGAAAAGTGATCTTGCTTTTATTGCAATCAATAACAGCCCCTGTAGTATTCAAAAAAGGGTCTGCCAAGGATAATCTACATGTTGTCGTCCTCGGGCATCTCAAGAATAACAAAGTCAGTTAAGATAGTAACATTAGCAACAACAACGGGCACATCCTCACAAATACGAATAGGTATGGCAGTTGATTTACCAGCCATTTGCAAAGATATTTTAGTAGGTGTGAGTTTATTCAAATCAAGTCTTTTATATAAAGAGAAAGGCATAACACTAACACCATCGGTTTCTAGCCTTCTTTTGCTTGATTTTGTCCTAATTTCGAAAATCCCCACCAAAAATATTCCCCAATTTTTTTGTGATTTGTTGGTTTGATGATGTTGTGTTG
The DNA here is from genome assembly GCF_018294505.1 of Triticum aestivum. Classification (NCBI taxonomy): domain Eukaryota; kingdom Viridiplantae; phylum Streptophyta; class Magnoliopsida; order Poales; family Poaceae; genus Triticum; species Triticum aestivum. The sequence goes on along the minus strand of NC_057804.1, from coordinate 283,485,352 downwards.
ACTTTGATCCATGGATTTGCTGGGTTTCAAGTGGATCTAGCATCTCCCCACGTTTCCCCACTTTCCATCCACAAAATCTCTCCAATTTTGCCCCCGAAATCATCCATTTCCGCCCCAAATCCTTTATGATCCAAATCTGAGAAAAAAATCCCGACAAAAGCGGTACAACCGGCCCCTGGGGTACTACAACCGCTCCCCCATCCCCTACTTCTGCCAGCCCAAACCTGGAATCCCAGGATGCTCCAGGAGCGGTACAACCGCCCTCCCAAGCGGTACAACCGCCCCTCCCTGATTCAGCCTCGGTTGATTGATAGTTTTGACCATAACTAATACATCCGAAGTCCGGTTTTGACGTTCTTTAGCTTGTTGGATAGCTATTGACACCCGCCATCCATATAGATAGGTTCCAACACCATTAGACACCATCAAATTTTTGGAACTTTGGCATCTTTGCCTAGGACTTTCACCATATCATCCACATTACCACCACCAACCGCAACCTAACCCATTTTGTTCCCCATAGAATTAGTGGTTGCTTGAGTAGTGATTCGAGTCTCCTAAGGTGCTTAGGCTACTTAGGGATGGTTACTTCTTCATCAACCACCACCATAACATCCGCATAACCTTGTCCACAATACATTTCCGCCACCCCACCTTAACCCAATTTTGTTTGAGCTTGTTTGTGTTGTGAGTTGTGTCTCCTAAGGTGTTTCGGCTACATAGGGACCGCGTGCTTCCAGCTCCGACACCATGAATAGCCCATCATACCCTTCCACCTCCATAACCCATTTTGACAGGGTTTTCACCAATACTTCTGCAACCACCACCGCATTGCTGCTACCACCATTTTGACATTTGACGTTTCAGATTTTGAGTTTGCGGTTTTTCCGTTTCCTAAGGTGTTTCAGCTAACTAGGAACGGTTCAACATCGACAACACCACCGCTCAACATCGCCAAGGATTCGACATCGACCACTTCATCATAACCCATCCTTATGTACACAAACCATCGACGGTAACCTCGACGACACCATTGTATATTCCCCTTGCAATTGCATTGATAACCCCTAGCCCATTTTGCATCACTTGCCTATCGAGACTAGCCATTTGAGTATTGTCGACAATGTTACTTGTGCACATTAGTGATCATCGATCCGCCCTTCCATTGCATACATACCATATCATCCTGGTATCATCATATCATCTCGTGTGCCACAAGATTGTTCCCGCCTACCCACAATTGCTATCTTGGTTTGTGCATCGTGGCCATACAAAAAAAGAAAATAAGCTTTTAAGCAAAAAGAGAAAACAAAGAATCTTGTAAGGAAGAGCCATAGCTTCGTATCATAGTGCATTACAATATATCATATGGTATCATACTTGATCATTTTGGATAATTGTGTGAGAAACACCGGGAACCATACATACATAGCATACTTGGGGTAGAAAGTTTATCCTTTTTGCATCTTATAGGTTGTGCACAAGTGTCGTGTCCGCCTATTGAGCAATCATGCTAGCGTCTCTCTTAAGTTGTGCAACATGAGCATTTTCCGTGGATTCCACATTTTGTGCTCATTCCTTGGTTGCACGACCCCATTTATCTATCCGTGTGTGTGTTTCCGTGTGCCATTCATTGCTATTGGTCTACTTATTTCACTTGTGAATTTGTGAATCTCTTTCAACATTATTGACTCTTGCTAACATTTTGCATCAAGTTTGTGTGCCACTATCCTGACCGAGCTCCACCATAAGCTTTACTTGATAGGTGTAAGTGAACAAGTCTGGTACCAATTCCACTATTATTTCATTTCACATTGAGTGAAATGGGATACATCCTCAACTTTGGGAAAAGGTAACTTGGTATTCCTTATCTCATTTCCTACTCACCTTTGCTCGAGTCTTGTGATGGATAGGCAAAGCACACCTCTTTCAGTCTACAACAACGATGAGAGTTCGATGCCACGAATAACAACTTCAACGCAAAGATGGATGATCAAATGGAGAAGATCAAAGCCCTCATCAAGGCCTACAAGCGGTCTTCCTCATCTTCGAGAAGACGCAGTAGTGCACATGCTTCCAAGCTACCATCTCCGGCAAGATCACATCAGCATTGACACAATCACCGACAAGAACGTGAAGGTCAAGAGCTCAACACCAACAACTGCTCAACAACTTCACATCTCCCTTGGCATCTTTGCCAAGCGACTTCAAGGCATCTTTGCCTACGGACATACGACATCTTCGCCTACAAGCACCTCAAGACTACACTCAAGAGAAGCTCCCCAAGCTCAAGTCTGTGACTTCCATGATCTACTACGACCTCGACACCGACCACAAGATTCCTTTCTATGGGACTCATGAACCCGACGAGTATCTCGAGTGGGAGCGCTTGATGGACTACTACCTCAAGCTACATCAAGTCCCTTCCAAAGATCAAGTGAATTGCACCACAAGAAACTTCCATGACTACGCCTCAACATGGTGGCTTCACACACCTTCGGGGAGCTACGACATGAGTTGGTCCAAGACAAACAGAGCTATGTGGTGAGAATTCGTGCCTCCCACCTACACGGAACAACTTCAACGCCAATTGGAGCACACCATCCAAGGATCCAAGTCCATCGACGCATACTTCAAAGAGATGAAGAATGCCTTGTGACGAGCCGGCATGGACGACCCCATTTAGATGAAATTCCACTTCATGATAGGATTGCACAACGACATCTCCAAGACTATCTTCCTTGAGAACTACAAGTCCCTCGACGACAACTACACTGGTTCTCTCAAGGCGGAACAAGAACTCATGAAGGCCAAGGCTTCTTCACCCCAAGCACACTTCTCGATGACCAAGCTCCAAGACGAGGAGCATGAGGCTAGTACCACCATGATGTCCAAGCCCGACGAGCTCCAAGACGACGCTCCCAAGTTCGACCTCACCACCATCCCTCTTTGTGGCATTGATGATGCCGAGTCTACCTCGACTCTTTTTCAAGACGGTGCGGCGACGAGTATGACTATGGAGACCTTCAAGGACCAAGCTTTGGAGGCGAGCGACATGGTGACGAGCAAGGATGATGCTTCCATCTTAGGAGGCGAGAGCGATGATGTGCCATCTTTGGCCTTCATCCACGACGACGGTGACTATATGATCAAGCATGGGATTTTCCCTTCAGTCATGGAGGAGAGTGATGATGTGCCATCTTCGGCCTTCATCCACGGCGACGGCGATGAGATGGTTGAGCATGGGATTTCCCTTCGAACACGGCGACGTATGATGACTTAAGTGACTTGTGCCACCATATTGAGAGTGAGAGCGAGTTCACCAGTAGCCCCATATATGATGTGTTGCCCCAATTCCCATGTGAGGAGAGCCACAACCCCCACCACATGAGTGAGATGAGTGACTCCACCATATGTGACTTTGAGTGCACCTATTTTGAGGGAGTGAATGAGCCACCACATAGAGAGAGTGAGATAGTTGATAGGTCTTTGAGGCCATTTGCATTTCTAACAACTTGACCTCTACCTCTATTGTGTCTTCTCATTTGGTGCTAGGTCCCATATATGATGACGCGCCGATCCTCGACGACTACGTCCTCCCTTTGGACAAGACGATGGCCATGGTGGAATATGATGCACCCCCCCACCACATGGTTCCATCAAGTTGATGGTGGTGACCACCATTTGGCCTTTCCCACCTCACCTGCACCACATGAGTGGAATGAGGACGGTAACATAGGTGACGGTGGTGATATTGTCCCACTAGTAGACTATCTTGACATTGATTGCTTGCATGATGTTGATCAACCTATTTCCATGATTCATGCTAGTGCGACTTCCTCATGTGATGATTTCTTGCCCATTTACGATGGTATGATGATTCTCATGTGGAGTCTATTAGTTGTGATGCCATGTTACATAGGATTTCTTGTGACAATTCTTTAGGTCACATCATGTTTGACAATCTGCTTGACTTGTCATATCATATGCATGAGATCAACCATATGTCATATTTGCAATCTCTTTGTAGTGACTATGCATATGCCATCAAAATAAACCCAATTTGCACATATGGCATAGATGAAAAGCACATGGTTATTGGAATTTGATTTTCTTGTGATGATATTGATATGCTCCCTTTGCATCATTTATCTCATATGCCATGCCATGAGCACCTAGCTTTGGATATGCATTGTTTTGGATGTTGTCCATTTTCTCCATATGATGTTTCCAATATTGCTCATGAGGAGACCCCCATAGTTTCCTCATACATGTTAGGAGATTTAGATCCATCACATCCATTACATAATCCAAATAATTATCTGCACAATATGCTCCCCGAGAATACAAATGCTATTATTGTGCCACATACTTGATCTAATTTGTGTCCCCATCGTGTTATACATAACAACTATTCTTTCATGATGGATGACAACTTCTTATACCATGCATCAAATTTCTTTAAGCGATGTTTATCTTGTGCTAACTCACACGTGCACATGCACATCATGATGGATGATGTGTACATTTACCGCCCACACAATTTCTTTGGTTTGTGTCTCTTTTGTGTAGGTACCCATGAATACTTGTCAACCTCGCAATCGCATGAGTTGACAAAATGAGCTCTAGAGAGAATTGATGACTTAGGATCCAATGGATTGTCTTTCCCACCGCTCTCTTCGCGCAAAGGCTTCGTGCATTCCTTCTACATGGCCCTCACATGGTTATGGGTTGTTGTCCATTACATATTATATGCACATCTTGCCATGTTCACTTTGCATGACATGCTTATTCATATGCCTTTACCATGCATTTGTGACCCATGCTTTGCATTACACATGATGATTGATTCTACTATTTGTATGTGCATTTGCAAGCTTGGTGGAGATATTGCTTGTTATTGCCATGTTCCATTTGTTACCCATTCCTATGATGATACTATAATCTTGCTTTGTGTTCGTGCTTGTGATATGTCATGTGCATTGTCTATGCCTATTATTTGCTCACATGATATGATTGCCATGATTTACTCTAGTGTGTTGCATCTTCGCTCCACTAGTTTGCATGACATGATTGATATGCTTGCTTGTGTTGTATCACCCATGATTCATACTTGCTCATTTCATGCAGTTGATGACAACCATTTCCATGCTTTGCACATGATTGATATTGCTTCTTGTCATATATCTAAAGATGTTCCCTCCCTCATGCTAGATGATGGCGTCGTATCTAGTGCATCTGGGGTAGGTCGTGCATCCATGTATCCGTCCATTGTCAGCTAGCCGATCAACATCCCACGCATTATCAAAAGCAACACAAAGTTGCAAAAACACGCCCGCGCGCTAGTAGTTAACTCAGCTAATTTTCCAATAACCCCCTTAGCCCAGGCACACCTTGCCAAAATCTCAATTTCTCAATCTGGATCCCTCTCCTCCAATCGCTCCATAGCAGCACCTTAGATGAATACTTCGAAGCCAGCCCCGCTTGGTCCGGCCGGCCCGAACGGCTCCACAGCCCTGGTGAACGCTTCGACGGTGGTCGTGCTTGGCCTGCCTCCGCGTTCGTCCACCTCAAACTGCTCCACGGCGTCGTGATCCTTTCGACGGCCTCGGCTAGATCCACCACGTTTGGCCTAACTCCATGCCGGCCCGCCTTGTCATTGGTTCCCAACGTCGAGTTGGTCGGCCGGCGCAACCTGCACACGATCGACTACATGCACCCACATCCAGCAGTTGCTCCTCCACCTGACGGCGTCCACCTGCTGCAAGAGAGACTCGTGTGGCTGGCAACTTTGCATAGCAAACAAGGAGCACATCGTTGGATTTCTTGTTCCTGTTCACTATATCTAGTACTTGGCTACTTGCAAATTGTAGGTTATGTGCCAATCCATTTAATTGTTCTCTATTGAATGGGCGTGCAGCTTCACAGTTTAGAATTTGAACTGTACATTGCTGCTGAGTATTGTTTTTCAGAGACAAGTGAATTTGCCATTTTGTGAATGAAAAATTGGAAATAAATACATTTCATATTGCCTAGTTCCTGGTGATTTGAGGTGTTCTTTTAATACATGAAGTAATACAGCTGATCTAGGGCAACATTATCAGCTAGTGCTTGGGCATTACTGGTGATTCTGTGTTTCGATGTTTCTTTCACGTACTTAGTTATTCAGAAACAAGAACATGTTGCTATTGCTTCTAGCTTCCTAACCTACAAGCTTACAAAGAAACAACTATTTAATTTCTTTTGTTGAATATACTATTATCAAGGCTGATGTGGGTTTGCAAACATAGTTGCTACCTGCAGATTTCAAATGCTACTAAATTTTTTTTACACCTGATGCTACTGCTGGTAACAGCCAAGATGAATCAATGAGCTCAGTGGTTATACTGTTATATACAACTAAATAAAGGAATGAGCTTTCACACGCTGACAAAAATTCTTGTACATGTAGTTGTTGCTTGCTTGCTACACTTCATTCAATATGCGTCAAGTCAGAGAAAATATGAGGAAGACGTTTGACAAAACACATATTTTCGTCCATTACAAGAATTCAGTACATCAAAGAAATGAACTAATAACTGGCTCATATAATTCATGTTTTTCAACAGACTCAAGGCCATCATGGAACACTACTTGGCTTCATCTGTTGCGCAATCTCGCCCCCTTTGCCTTCTTTTTTTCTAGGGCAATTGCGACTATCGTGAAATACAATTTGTTTGTACGTCTTGCACATGCGTGCGACCTTCACCTTGGCTTCCTTCTTTTTCTTCTTTTTCTGTTCCTCCTCACTTGTTTCCTTTCCTCCCTTTATTCTTTTGCATCTCCCAACCATACGGACATCAGTTGGTGGGTGTATATCAATTTCATTAGGAATATTGCAACCAATAAAATCCTCATACTCAGCTTGTCTAGTCTTCTTCACACCTGATGTAGGAACCATTTCATCCAAAGGTGCTTCAATATTCAGCACACTTGATGTTAGAAAATCCATTCCTTCATCTGAGTGCTTGGCCTTCTAAATTAGATCTTCCAACTTGTTGTGTACAACCAAAATCTTCTACCTCGTAGCCTCATTCAAGGAGTCAGTTGCCTTCTCTTCTAGTAAATTCCCATGGTCGTCATACACATTATCCCTATAAATAAAAACATATTATACCAGCCATTTTATTTCCAATTAAAAAAATCAATTGTATACAGTTTTACCTTTTGCACCATTTGTCCCATCTTTTCATAAGGTAGTAGGATGGAAGTTCATTTTGATTTTCGGCCTGTGACGCCCGGATAATTAGGCTACGGTAATCCCGCGTTAACGATGCCACGTCACCTCGGTTACTGTTGCTAATCTCGCGTTAGTTCGAAACCGATTCAAATTCAAATCCAAAATCAAGCAAACAATAAAAGTTTTCAAATATTAAAACAAAAATGTACGGAGTGAGTCAAATAATGTTTTTGTAATTATGGTGGAGAAACCAACCTCTTTGGAAGTGTTTGATTGTCCCAAAGTAAATAAAACAGTAGCAAAACAATTAATTATATGCCTTTTACGATTAATAAAATACTAAACTATTTTATCTAGTTGCCCAAGTTTTTGTGGCATTAGAATATGTAGTGACATTAATTTAGGCGCTATTGTCATATTTTACAAAAGTAAAGAAATTAAAGGTAAAATAAAACAGAATAAAGGAAATATGAAAAGAAAAGAAAAACAAACAAGAGAATAAAAAGGAGAAGAAGAACCCCCCCCCCCCCCGTGCTGGGTCGTGGCCCAGCTGTCCTCTGGGCCAACCAGGCCGGCCCAACCCATCCAGCGACACCCTCCTCCTCTCTCCTCCACCTCTCGAACACGATCGAGCGCTGGGCGCCGTTCCAGCCGCGCCACCTCGTCTGTGGGTCGCTACAGAGCGCCTGGAGGGGATAAGATTGCCAGCGTCGACGTCGTGGCCTCGCCCAAAAATATCTTCCCCTCCACCCGCTCCATTCCTCTCTCCCCCTCACTGCTCTCTTCGATCCTGAGCTCCACCGCGCAGCCGTCGCCGCGCCATCATTGTCGTCACGGCCACATGCCTCCCCGGCGCTCGAGAGGAAGTCGAGGAGCACCGCCGTCCTCTTCTACACTATCTACAAGCGTCAGGTCAAGCCGGAGCGCCTCGGGCCGTCGCCATCGGCCTTCTTCCCCAACCACGGTCGCCGTGGTCCACCTCGTCAATCCGCTCGCCGATGGCCTCCCCGAACCCGCTGCCAAGCCCTACCGTCGCATTCTGAGGTCCTCTGCCGATTCCCCTATTTTTCTGGATCGATCCGTTACCGTAATCACCTACAATCACCGAGGCCGCCATGGTCGGAGCACTGCGTTCATGCGCGCGGTCGCCTGCTCTTGGTTGCGGCCACACCAGCACCCCGCCCCCCTGCGCTCACCTGCACACCCATGCGCGCATGACCTGCGCTCTCGCGCCCACGGCCGCGTGCCCCGCCAGCGCTGTCTGGGGCTTCCCCCCTGCTGCCCGACGCACCTCGCCGCCGGCTATGACGCCACGGCGCCTCCATTGGCCTGGGATGGCGCCCGAATGGGTTAAGGCCCAGCGCCCGTTAGCCCTTATGCCCGCTCCGCCCCGCTAGGCCCCCTGGGGCCTATGACAAAGGGGGGCCGCTCGCTAAACATTTTATAAAGAAAAGGAAAAAATTGAAATTAAAAAATAGTTATTTAATTAATTACTTAATTAATTAACTTAATTAGATCGGTTAAATTAACCTAATCACTAATTTAAATTAACTAATCATGTTAGTTAGCCTTAGTCTATGACAGGTGGGTCCCATAGGACCCACATGCCAGGTTTGACTCTGGTCAACTGGGTTTGACAGGCTGACATCATGGTGATGTCATGCTGACATCACCTTTCACTATTCTGGATAATGTTTGATTTAAATAATTAAATAAATTCCAAAAATGCTTAAAAACTTTGAAAATTAATAGAAAATAATTTGTACCTCGGATGAAAATACATTGTACATGAAAGTTGCTCAGAACGACGAGACGAATCCGGATATGCAACCCGTTCGTCCGTCACACATCCCTAGCATAGCAAGCTCGCAACTTTCCCCCTCTGGTTCATCTGTCCAAAAACGCGAAACACCGGGGATACTTTCCCAGATGATTCCCCCCTTCACCGGTATCACCTATTACCGTGTTAGGGCACACCGAACACCGCGTATTGCCTTGTTACGCTTTGTGATGCTTTGATTGCTCTGTTATTTATTGTGTTCCCTCTCTGTTACTTCTTTCCGATAGACCCCGAGACTGTCGGCGACCCCCAGTTCGACTACGGTGTTGACGACTCGTCCTTCTTGCCAGACCAACCAGGCAAGCCCCCCCCCCTGATCACCAGATATCACCTATTCTTCCCTATACTGCTTGCATTAGAGTAGTGTAGCATGTTACTGTTCGGTTACTCCTATTCTGTTGCATAGCCTGTCATTGTTGCTACAGTCGTTGATACCTTACCCGCAATCCTAAATGCTTACTACAAGATGCTAGTTTATCATCATTGGCCCTACATTCTTGTCAGTCTGCCTTGCTATACTATTGGGCAGTGATCACTTGGGAGGTGATCACGGGTATATACTATACATATATACATACTATACAAATGGTGACTAAAGTCGGGTCAGCTCGTTAAGTACCCGCAAGTGATTCGGATAAGGGGGCTGAAAGGACAGGTGGCTCCATCCCGGTAGAGGTGGGCCTGGGTTCCCGACGGCCCCCGACTGTTACTATGTGGCGGAGCGACAGGGCAGGTTGAGACCACCTAGGCGAGAGGTGGGCCTGGCCCTGGTCGGCGTTCACGGTTGCTTCATAATAACACGCTTAACGAGATCTTGGTATTTGATCTGAGTCTGGACACTGGCCTATACGCACTAACCAACTACGCGGGAATGATATGGGCACTCGACGTCATGGTATCAGCCGAAGCCTTCTAGACGTCAGCGACTGAGCGGTGCACGCCGGATTGGAACGTAAGCCTGCTCTTGTATTAAGGGGGCTAGTTCTGCTTTCGGCCGCCCACGCAACATGCAGGTGTGCAATGGGCGATGGGACCAGACCCCTGCACCATAGGAGTTAGACCGGCGTGCTGACCTCTCTGTTAGGCCTAGGTGGGGCTGCGACATGTTGATCTTCCGAGGCCGGGTATGACCCAGGAAAGTGTGTCCGGCCAAATGGGATCGAGCGTGTTGGGTTATGTGGTGCACCCCTGCAGAGAGGTTTATCTATTCGAATAGCCGTGTCCCTCGGTAAAAGGACGACCCGGAGTTGTACCTTGACCTTATGACAACTAGAACCGAATACTTAATAAAACACACCCAGACAAGTTCCACAGACAGTGCGGTGATCGCTTTTCCACAGGGCAACGAGGGGAGGATCGCCGGGTAGGATTATGCTATGCGATGCTACTTGGAGGACTTCAATCTACTCTCTTCTACATGCTGCAAGACGGAGGCTGCCAGAAGTGTAGTCTTCGATAGGACTAGCTATCCCCCTCTTATTTTGGCATTCTGCAGTTCAGTCCACTGATATGGCCTCCTTACACATATACCCATGCATATGTAGTGTAGCTCCTTGCTTGCGAGTACTTTGGATGAGTACTCACGGTTGCTTTGCTCCCTCTTTTCCCCCGTTTTTCTCTTCTTCTCGGATGCCGCAACCAGACGTTGGAGCCCAGGAGCCAGACGCCGACATCAACGATGATACCTACTACACTGGAGGTGCCTACTACTACGTGCAGGTTGTTGACGACGACCAGGAGTAGTTTAGGAGGATCCCAGGCAGGAGGCTTGTGCCTCTTTCGATCTGTATCCCAGTTTGTGCTAGCCTTCTTAAGGCAAACTTTTTTAACTTATGTCTGTACTCAGATATTGTTGCTTCCGCTGACTTGTCTATGATCGAGCACTTGTATTCGAGCCCTCGAGGCCCCTGGCTTGTATTATGATGCTTGTATGACTTATTATATTTTTAGAGTTGTGTTGTGATATCTTCCCGTGAGTTCCTGATCTTGATCGTACACGTTTGCATGTATGATTAGTGTACGATTAAATCGGGGGCGTCACAAGTTGGTATCAGAGCCGACTGCCTGTAGGAATCCCCCTTCCACACTCCTTGGCCGAAGTTGAGTCTAGACCTTGCAAAACTTTTACTAACATGGCTGTGTGCCTTATGGGCCCACGTCGCCATTGGGTGGTATTAGGATCTTTTATTCCTTGACCTATACTCTGGGACTCTAATCTCTCCTCTATTCAGGTTAAATGATTTTTCTAAAAAGACTAACTTTAGGTTCTCGAAAATACTTTCTCCCGGAGAGCCCCTCCCTCCAGATGATCGCTTGCTGCACCAGAAGATTCCAAAGATACTCTTCGAGGTTTTTCCGAGACCCTTGTGCCCATCGACTTTACAATCCCCTACCACCGATATACCCTTATGGATAACTACCTACAATTGTCGTTCATACCTTCATCCTCAGTTGCTCTTGTTATTAAAAGATGCCTTAAATTGCTCTCCGTTGTTCCGAAAATCCTTTAAGCTTACTGCGTTGCAGTTCTTTACCACATGAATACCCCTATTGAAAATTCCTCGCACTTATTGTGTATCCGTTCATCCCTAGTTGTTCGTATGCTTCATAAGATACTCTGAAATACTATCCGACCTTCTGAGCATCCTCTTCAAACTATTGCTCTGCAAATACTTGTATGCTTACATTATGGATGCTCCCATATCACTAGCAATATTCACTAGTATCTTTTGACACTGCCATTTTGATCCTATTGATTCAACATGTGTGCGAATGCACACAATCATCAATCAACCCTTCTAAATTATCTTTCCGGCTCAGACGTCATTCTGAACATGAGCTGGTTCTGGACCAAACTATTTGTCGTCAATTGTGCCTCTGGTCTATCCAACTTATCCATCCTTGATCAGAATGTCTGCTTCTGATCCCTTGTTTTGGAAATCATAATTCCTTTGTTATCTAAGCATCGAATTATTCAGATGTTCTATAATCTAATGCCCGTGCATTCTTTCTTCCTCTGATTGAGTACCGATACTCACACCAGCTCCGTTGTGGATCGCCCGATCCATTGTTGGATTTCATCCGACATCGTCCTTCATATTCAATAACCTTGTGAGCCTTTCCACGGGTATATATTGCCTTTGGTAAATTGTATCCTCTGCTTGGCCAACCATGCTCTGCTTTCAAGCTTGTGTATTTACTTTTGAAACTTGTGGTATATGTTCTAAGATGCCCCGATGGGTTGAACCTATGCCTTCCCTAATCTGTGTGAACCCGAAAGTTTTCGCGGGTCACACTCCTCTGGTAATCACTAGGTAGGTTTTGACACTAAAATCTTTTTTTTGAGGAGTGAATGAAAGGTTATGCATTGGAGAAGTGGGAGTCGACCTTGAACTTCGTGTTCATGCCCATGGAAACAATGTTGAGCTTATCATGATAGCTTCTCGTAGCAATAATTATTCACTTAATCTGATCTTGTGTCTATGATGTTGTCCTTTGCAATCGTGGTTCCGACCGTGATTGTTCTTCTTTGATCCCATTCTCGGACAAGTTAAAAGTACTTGCCTTCTACAGATCATTATGTCTGCCCAACCTCTATTTGATCTACATTCGAGCATTACCCCCTGGTATCTCGAGGATATCAACCCATTACACTACATCTTATGAAAGTAACTTTCCCCGTCATGGTCACTCCATGGGTTCTGGGTTGTCGTCAACCGAGAACACCGATTTGTGAATCAAATCAACATTGTGATTCAGTACTTCCAGTACTTTGTTATTGAGAAGTTTAATACTCCATCACGTCAGTCCGAGCCTGATCGGATACATCATTATCGTGCTAATTTAAACTGTGCTACCTGGTCCTTCCCGGAGCACAAGTTTTGATGATGAGCTAAGCTTACGCCGATCTTCCTCGTCATACCATTTTGCCTTGAACAACAAGCTTGATTTTGAGTTTGCGTCGTACTCGTGGTTTCAATAACCTTTCGCGTCATCATTCCTTTGACTTGATGTCATCACCGATTGATTACATCTTCATGAAATCTCTCGACAATTTTGTTGTGATCATCATCAATATTCCGAGCTCTTATAGGATATCGATTGAATTCATGATGAGAAAGACCATCCTTGCCCTCGATGATTAGTGTTATCATCGACCACTCTACTGCCTTCCCTCCAACACAAACTTGTTCGTGTTTTTGTGTTATACCTTGAGTTCCTTGCTATCCAGCGTTTGTTCTCCTTTACCTTGGAGTAGTACCATCTTTTATGTCAAGGATGTTGTGAGGACTGCTCCACCTCTTCAGGAATTCTTGTTATTATGATACTTCTCACCCTCACCATTCTTTCTTGGTCCCCGTGTTGATTCTAACCGGGATACCAACACGTGAACCATGCTGCTTGGATTCTGTACTTCTAGCAACCCTATTGCTTTGAAGTTAATGGTCGACATTTCATCTTAGACCATTGGTTATCGAATCACCATTCTAACATTGATCCTGCTACCTAAGCCCATATTCTGAGTGCACCTTTCAACCAGTGATTAATTGTGTATGTTTCCCTCGAGTATACATCATTATATCATTTGATCTGTTAAATGTTATCTCCTTGTTCACATAATTGTGGAAATCCACCTTTTTGTAAATCTCAATGAATTGTCGCTGAGCCCATCAGCCACCTCCTCACCCTCCCCTTGATTTAAGGATGAACTCCTGCTTTGGAACTCGCTTCCGTAGTACATTTCCCGAGAATCTTACAATGTCGTCTCGCCAAATTGTGTTGCACCCCTTCCTTCTCAGGCATCCTGAGTCTGAGGTATCATGACCCCAACCAGATGTGAAACTCGGTCAGATATGATGGTTCGGATATTTTCCAAGAGTCATAACATTGGTCCTTATATGAACCGATAAGGTGATGTCACGCCTAGCACACCTGGCCGGAGGACCTGCTGTTATGGTTTCCTTTTTAACAAGGTTAACCATTCTTCCATGAGGAAATTGTAAGACTTATTCTATAAGTTGTTCCTGATGAATCCTTTGTCTATCCAAGTCCGACCTTTTCTTGAAGACCATGTCAATGCTATCTCGAAGCATGTTTGTGGTACTCCGATTTGCAACAAGAACATTTGAAGCCCAATGCTAAATGTTTCCTGCTCAACTATCCAAACACCACTGTATGGGTAATGTCATGAAATTTCTCTCCCCTACGTAAAGAGTTTTCTACAATTATATCATGTCATGGATATCATGCTCTGCTTGTCCTTGGGAAGGATATACCCCTAAATTATGTGTTTAAACACATTTTTCCTTTCTGTTGTTCTGTTTTTCTGATAAACACATTTTCCTTTCCATTGTTTTGTTTAACCTTCTTGAGGTTTATATGATCTAAGCAGTAATAAGTCACTGCTTTTGTAAGCACCTCGGTGTACAACTCTATTAGTAAGAACATGTTACTATTGTTGATGACATTCCGGTAACCACCGACGGACGAGAACTTTGCCTATTGGTTCGCCTCGTTCAACAAGCAGGAAAATTGCTCTCTTCGTTCCCCGTCCTTGGTACCAACATTGTTGCCGGCATAGCTGACAAGCTATTCACTGACATACCTCCTTGTCGCATGTGTGCAGGATGTCACCACCCTTCCTACTTTTCAACCCACATGGTGGACCCATAAACCACAGGTCCACAGGATCGAAACCCGACTCTCCTATACACCCAGTGTTCTTAAGGTTGTTCCTCGCACTTGGCCTCGTATGTGATTCACGAGCCACCTTCCGAGTGATCATCAATTCTGGTATCGAACACAATACTTATACCTATTGCTTTGAACCCCTTCCACGCCCTGTTTCAGGCATCAAACGATTGCCTGCCCGCTCGAAACTTCACATGATACCTCCTTACTTTGCTCTTGATATTTTCTTAAGTTTAAATTCGAGAGTTACTTCCGCCATCTTCCTCGATGTTATCGACCAGATAGTCGACCTTGCAGAGGTCCGTTCTCCCGGAATGCCCACCCCTTATTCTTTCCGTAAGTACGATGAAGATCCCGAAGAAAGGATGTGTACTACATCATGATGACCTGAAGCAGAGATATGAAGACATCAACATAATGGATCGACCGCTTCGAGAAGAGCAACCAAGATACAGAACGCTCGTTAGAATTTCGTAACCAAATCCCTTCCCCCTCACTTCCCCTATTAAATCTCGGGACGAGATTTCTTGTAGTGGAGGAGATTTGTGACGCCCGGATAATTAGGCTACAGTAATCCCGCATTAACGATGCCACGTCACCTCGGTTACTGTTGCTAATCTCGTGTTAGTTCGAAACCGATTCAAATTCAAATCCAAAATCAAGCAAACAATAAAAGTTTTCAAATATTAAAACTAAAATGTACGGAGTGAGCCAAATAATGTTTATGTAATTATGGTGGAGAAACCAACCTCTTTGGAAGTGTTTGATTGTCCCAAAGTAAATAAAACAGTAGCAAAACAATTAATTATATGCCTTTTACGATTAATAAAATATTAAACTATTTTATCTAGTTTCCCAAGTTTTTGTGGCATTAGAATATGTAGTGACATTAATTTAGGAGCTATTGTCATATTTTACAAAACTAAAGAAATTAAAGGTAAAATAAAACAGAATAAAGGAAATACAAAAAGAAAAGAAAAACAAAAAAGAGAATAAAAAGGAGAAGAACCCCCCCCCCCTGCTGGGCCGTGGCCCAGCTGGCCTCTGGGCCAACCAGGCCGGCCCAACCCAGCCAGCGACACCCTCCTCCTCTATCCTCCACCTTTCGAACACGACCGAGCGCTGGGCGCCGTTCTAGTCGCGCCACCTCGTCTGTGGGTCGCTACAGGGCGCCTGGAGGGGATAAGATTGCCAGCGTCGACGCCGTGGCCTCGCCCAAAAATATCTTCCCCTCCACCCGCGCCGTTCCTCTCTCCCCCTCACTGCTCTCTTCGATCCCGAGCTCCACCGCGCAGCCGTCGCCGTGCCATCGTTGTCGTCATGGCCACATGCATCCCCGGCACTCGAGAGGAAGTCGAGGAGCACCGCCGACCTATTCTACACCGTCTACAAGCGTCAGGTCAAGCCGGAGCGCCTCGGGCCGTCGCCATCGGCCTTCTTCCCCAACCACGGCCGCCATCGTCCACCTCGTCGATCCGCTCGCCGATGGCCTCCCCGAACCCGCTGCCAAGCCCTACCGTCGCATTGTGAGGTCCTTTGCCGATTCCCCCATTTTTCTGGATCGATCTGTTACCGTAATCACCTACAATCACCGAGGCCGCCATGGTCGGAGCACTGCGTTCGTGCGCGCGGTCGCCTGCTCCTGGTCGCGGCCACACCAGCACCCCGCCCCCCTGCGCTCACCTGCACACCCGTGCGCGCATGCCCTGCGCCCTCGCGCCCACGGCCGCGCGCCCCGCCAGCGCTGTCTGGGGCTTCCCCCTGCTGCCCGACGCACCTCGCCGTCGGCTACGACGCCGCGGCGCCTCCACTGGCCTGGGCTGGCGCCTGAACGGGTTAAGGCCCAGTGCCCGTTAGCCCTTATGCCCGCTCCGCCCCGCTAGGCCCCCTGGGGCCTATGACAAAGGGGGCCCGCCCCCTAAACATTTTATAAAGAAAAGGAAAAACATGAAAATAAAAAATAGTTATTTAATTAATTACTTAATTAATTAACTTAATTAGATCGGTTAAATTAACCTAATCACTAATTTAAATTAACTAATCATGTTAGTTAGCCTTAGTGTATGACAGGTGGGTCCCTTAGGACCCACATGCCAGGTTTGACTCTGGTCAACTGGGTTTGACTGGCTGACGTCAAGGTGATGTCATGCTGACATCACCTTTCACTATTCTAGATAATGTTTGATTTAAATAATTAAATAAATTCCAGAAATGCTTAAAAACTTTGAAAATTAATAGAAAATAATTTGTACCTCGGATGAAAATACATTGTACATCAGAGTTGCTCAGAACGACAAGACGAATCCGGATATGCAGCCCGTTCGTCCGTCACACATCCCTAGCATAGCAAGCTCGCAACTTTCCCCCTCCGGTTCATCTGTCCGAAAACGCGAAACACCGGGGATACTTTCCCGGATGATTCCCCCCTTCACCGGTATCACCTACTACCGCATTAGGGCACATCGAACACCGTGTATTGCCTTGTTACACTTTGTGATGCTTTGATTGCTCTGTTATTTATTGTGTTCCCTCTCCGTTACTTCTTTCCGATAGACCCCGAGACTGCCGGTGACCCCCAGTTTGACTACGGTGTTGACGACTCGTCCTTCTTGCCAGAGCAACCAGGCAAGCCCTCCCCCCCTTGATCACCAGATATCGCCTATTCTTCTCTATACTGCTTGCATTAGAGTAGTGTAGCATGTTACTGTTTGGTTACTCCTATTCTCTTGCATAGCCTGTCATTGTTGCTACAGTCGTTGATACCTTACCCGCAATCCTAAATGCTTAGTACAGGATGCTAGTTTATCATCATTGGCCCTACATTCTTGTCAGTCTGTCTTGCTATACTATCGGGTCGTGATCACTTGGGAGGTGATCACGGGTATATACTATACATATATACATACTATACAGATGGTGACTAAAGTCGGGTCAGCTCGTTGAGTACCCGCAAGTGATTCGGATAAGGGGGCTGAAAGGACAGGTGGCTCCATCCCGGTAGAGGTGGGCCTGGGTTCCCAACGGCCCCCGACTGTTACTATGTGGTGGAGCGACAGGGCAGGTTGAGACCACCTAGGCAAGAGGTGGGCCTGGCCCTGGTCGGCGTTCGCGGTTGCTTCATAATAACACGCTTAACGAGATCTTGGTATTTGATCTGAGTCTGGCCACTGGCCTATACGCACTAACCAACTACGCGGGAAAGATATGGGCACTCGACGTCGTGGTATCAGCCGAAGCCTTCTAGACATCAGCGACTGAGCAGCGCGCGCCGGATTGGAACCTAAGCCTGCTCTTGTATTAAGGGGCTAGTTCTGCTTTCGGCCGCCCACGCAACGTGTAGGTGTGCAATGGGCGATGGGCCCAGACCCCTGCGCCATAGGAGTTAGACCGGCGTGTTGACCTCTCTGTTAGGCCTAGGTGGGGCTGCGACGTGTTGATCTTCCGAGGCCGGGCATGACCCAGGAAAGTGTGTCCGGCCAAATGGGATCGAGCGTGTTGGGTTATGTGGTGCACCCCTGCAGGGAAGTTTATCTATTCGAATAGCCGTGTCCCTCGGTAAAAGGACGACTCGGAGTTGTACCTTGACCTTATGACAACTAGAACCGGATACTTAATAAAACACACCCAGACAAGTTCCACAGACAACGCGGTGATCGCTTTTCCACAGGGCAACGAGGGGAGAATCGCCGGGTAGGATTATGCTATGCGATGCTACTTGGAGGACTTCAATCTACTCTCTTCTACATGCTGCAAGACGGAGGCTGCCAGAAGTGTAGTCTTCGATAGGACTAGCAATCCCCCTCTTATTCTGGCATTCTGCAGTTCAGTCCACTGATATGGCCTCCTTACACATATACCCATGCATATGTAGTGTAGCTCCTTGCTTGCGAGTACTTTGGATGAGTACTCACGGTTGCTTTGCTCCCTCTTTTCCCCCGTTTTTCTCTTCTTCTCGGATGCCGCAACCAGACGTTGGAGCCCAGGAGCCAGACGCCACCATCAACGATGATACCTACTACACTGGAGGTGCCTACTACTACGTGCAGGTTGTTGACGACGACCAGGAGTAGTTTAGGAGGATCCCAGGCAGGAGGCTTGTGCCTCTTTCGATCTGTATCCCAGTTTGTGCTAGCCTTCTTAAGGCAAACTTTTTTAACTTATGTTTGTACTCAGATATTGTTGCTTCCGCTGACTTGTCTATGATCGAGCACTTGTATTCGAGCCCTCGAGGCCCCTGGCTTGTATTATGATGCTTGTATGACTTATTATATTTTTAGAGTTGTGTTGTGATATCTTCCCGTGAGTCCCTGATCTTGATCATACACGTTTGCATGTATGATTAGTGTACGATTAAATCGGGGGCGTCACACGGCCCTCAACACCTGGATGATATGGCGACACGGGATTCCAATTGTTTCAAATAACTTGCATGAACAATTAGCTATCATGGTTGTGGTGTTGCACCGAACTTCCCTAATCTTGTGAGATCGACCTCTCAAAGTCACTATTTTACTGCTTCATCTTGTGCAATGCCTTGGATACAACAATGGTCTCTTGCTGCAATAATCTCTTTCTAAAATTTCTCAAATACTTCATACGTAAACACATCTCTACCTTGTGTTTCCATTGCCCATGGTGTCAGTAGTTGTGGGGTCGTATGAATGCTTGATTTGTCGGCAATCAACTCCTCTTCTCGTTGGCATTCTAACATCGTATCAAACATAAGCTATAACTCAACAAGAGCAAGCTTACGATGAATGAAACGGTTAAAAAATGAATTTGCACTTTCAGACCTTGATGTGGTTCGGAAAATACCTGCCAATGGTATGTCCATAAAGTAAGCTGGTATCCATGACTCGTGAATGCTAAACCTTTTAACCTCCAAGCCAAACTCCGTAATCACGGAATTCCACTACGATTCAAACTTGGAGGGAGTTTCTGAACCCCATACACACAAATTCATCCTACCGCAAAAATCAGAATCTTCACGAGTTATTGGTTCAATCTTCTCCAGAAGTTTCTCCATTATGTGCCACATACATAACCTATGCACTGTGGATCGAAAAACCTCTTCAATCGCATTCTTTATGTTAACAGCTTCATTAGTTATTATGAATCTAGGTGCTACCCCTCCCATTGCTCTAAGGTGTCAAACAACCAAACATATGACTCAGTCTGCTCATTTACCAAGAATGTCGCACCAAAAAACACACTTTGTATGTGATGATTGACCCCTGTAAATGGTGCAAAGATCATGTCATATTGATTAGTGGTGTACGTAGAATCAAAGGATACCACACCACCACCACCGAAGTGACTGTAGTGTTTCCTACTCATGGCATCTGCCCAGAACACATACATTAAGTTCCCCTGGTCATCGACAACAAAATCATAGAAAAAAGCTGGATTGACTTCTTGCTTTCTAGATAGCTGAGCGGCAAACATTTGAGCATCATCGCTCCTGATTTTAAGCCTAAGATCACGATAGTAATTTTGCAGGTCCCTCTTGCTGCATCCAACATACGGAAAACCACCTTCACTGACTTGAAGGAGCCTGTATGCCTGGCATGTACCCATGACTGCTTTGTGACATGTGTATAGTGTATTTTTAGCCCACTCAATAACTCTACGATTTGATCTGATCAAGTGGTGTTTATCAGGCGATACAAGGCCATGACTATGGTGCTCAACCCATGATTGTATCTTGTACATGTTGTCGCCACACAACTTGACAAAGATATGTGCATCACAACCACATCGTGTAGTTGTATTCTTACGATTTTTCTTTGATGGGTTTGATGGGTCTTTAATCTCCTTGCTCTTGTCAGCCCTGAATCCTTCCCTACTACACATGAAGCGCTTTGTCGAACCACATCATTATCCAACAATTTTTGATGTCCAACACGAACTCCAAAACAAACATGATGTGCATAGGACTTGTAGAACTCCTCGACAGCCTGAAGCCCTTCAAATGTCATTCCTACTTTAGGCTTCAAATTTTCCTCGCATCTTGGCGTAAAAGATGAGCACTGCAACATAAATCATGAATCACAGTTATCATCATCATGGAGAACTCTCTGAACTGATAAGCCACATGGTCAAGGATAATTTATTAAACTCACAAATAGTGGAATGCTTTCTTTCTTTCTTGGCGTAGCGAATTCCCCCTCATTCATTTGAGTTTGTAAGCCTTTTCCTGATTCTCTAGCTGTGGTTAGTCTCTAGACAAGTACGTATACACATATACTAAGAGTGTTACATAGCAAGGTTAGCTTTTACCCATGTTACCTGAAACTCCATGCACGATACTTAAGTTCAGTCTGTATTCAGCAGCAGTAGTATTTTCAACACCCGTTACAGGGCAAGTGAGATGGGCCTCACGTTTGCTAGATGCAAAGGCATATGGAGGGTCACCACCTGAATTATGGATCACTGCTAATGCATATTGAACATCCATAACAGCAGAAGCTGCCATGATGATCGGCTGCGGTGTATTATGTGATGATGATTTTTCCACCATGCTGTCGATGGGGAGTTCGGAGTTGCATCCCGTGGTGCCTGAGACCGTGACGGCGAATGAATTCCACAATGGTGATTGTCTCTGTGGATGCATATGTAGTCGCGGCCGTGCCCGTCGTTCGGATGTAGGCGGTGGCCGTGATTAGGGATTGGGAGGGAGACGGGCGGGGAGTAGGTAAGTGGGAGGTGTGCTTCAGCTGAGGGGGTTATTGGAAAATTAGCTGACTTAACTATGAGCACGGCGGGCATGTTTATGCAACTTTGTGTTGCTTTTTATCCCATGTGTGGGATGTTGATCGATTGGCTGAGAAATCGATGGATACATGGATGCAAGATCTGCCCCAGATGCACTAGATACGACGTCCTAGATGATTTGCCATGTATTGAGTGCAACTATAATGACTTTGCCCCCATAGCATTCTCACACATATTTCGAGATTTTGACATATTACTTGTGAAGCACGCTTGTCTTACCTCTTTGCACCATATACCTAGTGGCATGAATATTTCGATTGTTGCATCATATTATTCATGCACTTGTGCTTCTAATGGTTATGTGCAAGAGAAGAGAACCATCATGATGGATGATGTGTTTATCTACCATGTGCATACGCTCTTTGTTTTGTTGTGTGCATGTGTAGGATACTTGGACTTTGTGTCGACTTCCACTTCTCGTGAGTTGACCATTCAAGCTCTTGAGAGCGAGCCTCATACATTCTACCCCGACTCGCTTCATCATCACACATGCTTCCATTTCGGCATTGTGAAGGACGCACAAGGACATGCTTACAAGGTGATATCCTTTTCTTTTGAGAACCCCCCAACCATGAGCATGGATATTGTGGATCATACTACTTGTGTTGCTTGCACCATGAGACTTATTGGTCCTCTTGGACCATTTGATTGCGCACATGTTAGAGATCTTGCTTCGACTTGTCATTTTCACCTTTCCATGCCTCATGACATATATACCTTCTGTGTTGCATCCAACTTGCGGATTACTTGCTTCTATCATATGTTTGGTTGCAACAATGTCATTTCTTCACATATGCCATGTCCCATTGCTTGTCACATGATTGATTTGATTGCCTCACACATGAACAATTGCTCTTTCTATTGTGTTGAGTGCCACACTATATTCACTACAGCCTATGCACGCTGTGTTGTGAATGATTCCAATGCCTACCATAAACCTTTCATTGAGCGTTTTGTGAATGCTTGCTATAACTTTGAGGTAGATGATTATTCTCTTGTCACACATATTTGCATCGCGGCCTCACATTTACATGCTTGTTTCCATGATGTCCTTCATTGTGCTCAATTTATGTGCTTACATGCCATGTCACAATCCTTTGTCACACCTTATGCTATGCTTGATCACGACACTTGTTGGGTGAATCACCACTTGAATGATTGGTTTTGCACTAATGTTAACCACATTTGTTTTTCCAAGTGTTTGTTGTCCTTTCTTCTTTTGAAGGAATCACTAGATAGTGCGACATTGGGGAGTGCCAATTGCGAGCTTGAAGATGATGACTATTTGGTGAACGTCCACTTCTACACGGCGAAGCCATCTATTTCCCATGGTGATTTGGTTTTCGATCTGAGGTCGGATCTTTCCCAAGGGGGAGGGGATGATGCGGAGCATCCTACGGACTCACCATGTCAAGAGCCCATTCGGCAAGTGACACGTGCGACGTCTAATTCACTTACACAAAGGTGAATCATCTCCTTTACGTGTGTTCACTTGACCCCTTCAAGGATGGTATACTATTTTACACTCCTCTCGTGTGCATACATAGGTATTGTCGGAACACCATGGACGAAGAGGAGGACTGCGAGCGCAAGTGTACAACTACACCATCCACGAGAGAAGCATGGAAGAGGAGGAAGAAGAGAATCTACCCAGTCCAGAAATACCGGTACAACCACCCAACTACCGCCCAACTACCGGTTGACCGGTACAACCGCCCAACTACCGGTCAACCTTCTGTAATCAAGCAGCACAAGATCAGTACAGCCCCGGTTTTTCCCCCAGTTGCATCTAGACCGGTACTACCGGTCCGACCATCGGTACACCGGTCCATACCTCCGCGTACACCTCCATAAATCGGTACCTGAGCTCCTAGTGGTACAATCTCTCACATGTCCGGTACAACCGGTATTCCTGCGAGCAGTAAAAGGGTCAACGACTAGTGTAACCCCCAACTTATCCCTTGGACTATAAGTACTTGTCCCCTAGCTCTGAATTAGGGTTAGCAAAGTGATAGCTCATTCTTAGGTGAGCTTTGCTCCTACCTCTACTCTTGAGAGAGAGAGAGAGAGAGACTACCACTCCCATTGAGTTCAAGGTCTCCATGTGAGAAGATCCTGTGGGATATCGTCAAGGCCCCTCACAAGAAGATCTGTCTAGCATATCATCAAGACCTCCTCTTGGAGATGAACTCTACCTTGTATCTTTCCCTTTGTTGTGCATGTACCCATGTGGATCTTGTATGTTTGATTGTCTAGTGGATGTGTGATTGGACTTGTTCTTGAGTGTTTCCCCTTGTGATTTTTCTCCGTTCTTCCCCGTGTTCTTCGTGTTCTTCGTGTTCTTCGAGGGATCCCACTTCAATCGTGGAAGATCGGCCTACACAGGGTTAGACCCATACCAGACTAGGTGCATCAGTGTTAACTCTTTGAGAGTCTTGTTCAATTCTTTTTGGGTGTCCCTCGGGATAAAGTGGTTCCTAAGTCATTCTACCTCCTCTAGTCATTACTCTAACAGCATGATCATTGATATTATTATTCATTTTATCAAGCAACTCTCTTTGAGATTTAGCAACTTAATCTAATTGAGTTTGAACCATAGAGGCATGCTTTCCTACACCTCTAACATCATTTGAGATTCTAAATAACAAGTCACTCAAGCGAGCAATCATATCAGAATTGTATTTCAATTGTTTCAGAACATTTGCATTGAAGTGATCTTGCTTTCTAATGTAATTACCAAACTCATAAAGCCATTGACTAGGATGTTTATTATAGGGAATATCACCTTCATTGAACATTAATAAAGAATTTACCTCTACCTCCTTAGGTGGTGGTGGTGTTTCAAGGCCGTAAATTTCTTCGATAGGTGGTAAATTTTTAACATCTTCTGCTTTAATACCTTTTTCCTTCATAGATTTCTTTGCCTCTTGCATATCTTCAGGACTGAGATATAATATACACCTCTTCTTTAGAGTAGGATTAAGTGGTGGTTCAGGAAGGATCCAATCATCATAATTTTTCAATATGTTATTCAATAATTCTTCAACTTGTTCAATAGCTCGTTCCCTAAAAACACAACCAGCACAACTATCTAGGAAATCCCTAGAAGCATCGGTTAGTCCATTATAGAAGATATCAAGTATTTCATTTTTTCTTAAGAGGATGATCATGCAAAGCATTAAGCAATTGGATAAGCCTCCCCCAAGCTTGTGGGAGACTCTCTTATTTAATTTGCACAAAGTTAAATATTTCCTGCAAGGCAGCTTGTTTCCTATGAGCAGGAAAATATTTTTCAGAGAAGTAATAAATCATATCCTGGGGACTACACACACAACCAGGAGCAAGAGTATTATACCAAGCCTTAGCATCACCCTTTAATGAGAATGGAAATAACTTGAGAACATAATACTAGCGAATCTTCTCATCATGAGCAAAAAGGGTGGCTATATCATTCAACTTAGTAAGATGTGCCACAATAGTTTCAGTTTCATAACCATGGAAAGGATCAGATTCAACCAAAGTAATTAACTCTGGGTCGACAGAGAATTCATAATCCTTATCATCAACAAAGATAGGTGAAGTAGCAAACTGAGGATCACATTTCATTTTAGCATTCAAAGTATTTTCTTTATACTTGCATAATAATTTTTCCAAATCATCTCTATCCTTACAAGCAAGAATGTTTCTAGTTGTCTCCTCATCCATAACATAACCTTTCGGTACCTTTGGCAATTCATATCTTGGAGAGCTAGGTGTAATATGTGTTTCAAGATTTTCAGTTTCAAGCTCTTCATCAGTTTCAGCAATCTCATTCTGTCTTACTCTAGCAATTTGTTCATCAAGAAATTCGCCTAGTGGCACATTATCATCAAGCAAGGTACTAGCATCATCATTAGTAGCATTCATAGCAGAAGTAGCATCATCAATAACTTGCGATATATTAGAATTGATAACATGTGGTGGCATTGCAAATCTACTTATAACAGATGGTGAATCTAAAGCGGAGCTAGATGGCAGTTCCTTACATCCCCTCATCTTAGAGGGAAAAATATTAGTCTTAGCATCCTTCAGATTCTTCATATTGATAATTTGATAATAATCCCAAGTGACTCCACAAATATAGCTATGCTCCCCGGCAACGGCGCCAGAAAAAGGTCTTGATAACCCACAAGTATAGGGGATCGCAACAGTTTTTGAGGGTAGAGTATTCAACCCAAATTTATTAATTCGACACAAGGGGAGCAAAAGAACATTTGCAAGTATTAGCAACTGAGTTGTCAATTCAACCACACCTGGAGATTAATTATCTACAGCAAAGTGATCAGTAGCAAAGTAGTATGGTAGTTTTGATAGTAGTAGCAACAGCAATAGAACAGTAACAGTGATAGCAATGGTTTTGTAGCAAGTGTAATAGTGACAGTAGCAATAGTAACTTAGCAACAACAATATTCATAGGCACTGGATCGGTGAATTCGTTGGATGATATTCATCATATAAAAGTCATAACCTAGGGCGATATAGCACTAGCTCCAGTTCATAAATATAATGTAGGCATGTATTCCGTAAATAGTCATACGTGCTTATGGAAAGAACTTGCATGACATCTTTTGTCCTACCCTCCTGTGACAGCAGGGTCCTATCGGAAACTAAGGGATATTAAGGCCTACTTTTAATAGAGAACCGAAATAAAGCATTAGCACACGGTGAATACATGAACTCCTCAAACTACGGTCGTCACCGGGA
Source organism: Triticum aestivum (assembly GCF_018294505.1). NCBI lineage: Eukaryota > Viridiplantae > Streptophyta > Magnoliopsida > Poales > Poaceae > Triticum > Triticum aestivum. Next base: position 283,459,085 of record NC_057804.1, on the reverse strand, counting down.
AGTGTCCCGACTTCTGTCACTCCATGTTTGCCGGATCATAACACGTAGTACATGACTATAACTTGTAAGATCAGATCTAGAACATAGATATAATGGTGATAACATAAACAGTTCAGATCTAAAATCATGGCACCCGGCCCAAAGTGACAAGCATTAAGCATGGAAAAGTCATAGCAACATCAATCTCAGAACCTAATGGATACTAGGGATCAAGCCCTAACAAAACTAACTCGATTACATGATGAATCTCATCCAACTCCTCACCGACCAGCGAGCCTACGAAGGAATTACTCACTCCCGGTGGGGAGCATCATGGAATTGGCGATGGAGAAGGGTTGGTGATGACGAAGATCGAAGATCCCCCTCTCTAGAGCCCCAAACGGACTCCAGATCTGGCCTCCCGATGAAGAACGGGAGGTGGTGGCAGCTCCGTCTAATGAAACGCGATAATTCTTTCTCTTTCATTTTTTTCTCCGAAAATATGACTTTATAGTATCAGGGTTGAGGTCTACAGGGCCACCAGGTGGGGACAACCCACCTGGGCCCGCCTGGAGGGGGGAGCCCTGGAGGGTTGTGCCCACCCAGGTGCCCCCCTCCAGTGGTTCTTGGCTCCAGAAATTCTCTTTTATTGTATAAAAATTCCTCGTAAAGTTTCATTCCAATCCGAGAACTTCTATTTCTGCACAAAAAACAATACCATGGTAGTTCTGCTGAAAACAGTGTCGGTCCGGGTTAGTTTCAATCAAATCAAGCAAATTAGAGTCCAAAACAAGAGGAAAAGCGTTAGGAAAAGTAGATACATTGGAGACGTATTAGGGAGGTTGTGGCTGTGAGGTTCACGGCGGCGAGCTCGCGCAGCTCTCACCCATGGTGATGAGAAGGCGAGGAGAGGGAGACAGAAAGCAGAGGGAGAGGGGAATGGCAGAGGGGCTCGAGGAGGGGGGAGCAGGCAGGGAGGAGGTGGCACTAGATGGATGTGTTGCAGGCACGCAGCTGCTTCTCCTCCTGGCAGGGGGAAGAAGACATCGTTGCCCCTGTCGGCTTGGCTGCTACAGCGTTGGGCTGCCAGGTCAGTCCTCTCTCTTTTGTCTTTCTCTTTTATTTATTGTTTTCTAATTTTTTTTCACCTCTGTTTTGATTTAGTAGGAATATTAAATCACTTTTTCTGCTTTTGAAAATTACTCGGTGGACTAGTGGGATTATTCCAAAGCCCCACAGCAAATTTCAGACTTATTGGAGCATTTAAAATACTTATATCATTTAATTGCCCCAATTCAAATACAATATGGGTTAATTCAAAAATCCAAAGATGACCTAGAAAACTATGCACCATTTTTGGCAGAGGTTTCCACCCATTTCAAAAATTATGAACTTTTCTGAAGGGCATTTTGGGTTCACTGAAAAGATTTAAAGTTGAACCTAGCTGAAATAAATATGTGCTAGGGTTTTATCATCCCCATTTCAAATTCATTTGAATTTAAACATGATGACATGATGATCATGCAATAAGAAGCAAAGGCTAAAGCTAGGGCTATGACACCAAACACACATCTATCAGATCATAAGTCCCCTTACTTATGTGAAAAGCAGCAGTTGGGATAAGTTTTTCCACGTGGGCATCATTTTGGGGCAGTTGCTTCCTGATTTGCACATTCTGTCTCAAGGATTTTGCTGGTGAAAGGAAAAAGACTTTCCAATTCAAACTATAGTTGTGGTGGTGCATGTTTCAATTTCTGCTCACCTTGTTTGCTTTGCTGTTCAACTTGCTGGTCTTCCCTACATTGTGACACACATGCCGAAGTTGGGTCTACATCAATTATTAGACTGTGTTGGGAGGGTGGTGTGGGTGCAAGATCAGTACCCCTACTCACCTCTAACAATCCACAAGTTGCAATCTGGCCTAAAGCCTCTTGGTCTTTTTGTATTTGTTGCGAAATCTCAATTTGATTTGCTAAAAACTTGGGAGCCGAGCATCCATAAAAAGCCTACAACTCCTAAAGATTAGCATGCCTAATCTCCAATTGGCAATCATTTCCGTACATGAACAATCCATTTAAACCATGCCATGCGTCATCGTCCATGCTAGCATGTTCATATTCGATGAATATAGATGATGTATGTGTAGGTGATTCCTGATGTGGGATGTGAAACATTTCTTCAACTGTCCGATATGCAGAAAATACTTGACCGAGCAACTCTGGAGACACTAATTGTTGATAGTGATGTACTACCACATGAAGGAATCTGCCTTGAGGTTTTGGAATTGTATCAAACATGTGTTGTGCATGATTACCTTCACTTGCAGGTTGAGTTCCTGGTTTAGACCATGTGTCGAACACCTGGTGGACATCGCTTGCATTAGCACTTTCAGTCCAGAAATTTGCCATTGATCTGACGAAACAGAGAGACCACTTCACTAACCTGGATTGTCCACAATCCTTGATCTATGTCCGATAGAGCACTGATGTAATCGCCGCCTTCTGGGGATTGATGAAGCCAACGCCGCCAAGGAACAACCTGGCTCCGATACCAATTAATAGGCCTGGGCTAGAGATTAGAGAGAGAATCAGAGCTGAAACACTCAAAAACAGGGGAAGTCAACATGTCACAGGGATTTATTACTCTCAGAGAAATGCTTGCTAGAATTTAGGAGATTACAAAGTAAACTCATGTCGGCCAAAACATGGCAGCGGCTAGGGTTCAACCCCAGTACAAGAGATAAGATAGGCATGCCTTGTAGCTTACATAGGTTATATAACCCATCACACAAACAAGCAAGGGAAGGAGATAAATAGTGGGTGACTATTACCCCTTAGATCCGAGATGGATGGTGTCGAGTCATCAGCCGCAACGAAAGGGTAAGTGAGTTGTGGTTGTCCAGTAGTGTTGAATTCTTTAGTAACATTCAGATTTCAGGGAGTTACAAAGTGTTGGGTCCTGACATGGAACTGAATTGGCGTTTGTGACGCCTTTAGATATTTTTGTCCTTCTCACCTCTCTTTCTTCTCTCTCTTCATGTACTCTATTTTATTCCACTACTCTCTGTGTCACATATGTTCCTGAATTTTTCTTCGTAGTGGTTGGCTATTGCCACAAAACCTGCGCGACTGTAGCAAGATGTACTTCTTGACAAATTTCTTTTAGGTGCTCTCTCTTACCTATTGATTTTCTGTTTCTCTGGTTTTGATTTTTGGATATTCAATTTATCTAAACGCCGCAATCTCTCGGATCTGAGAGAGAAGAGGAACAGAAGAATCCAGTGGAAAAATTGGTGAAGAACAAGGTGATTCTCTCTCTCTCTCAAGTGGACACGGATCATTTTGATGTTATGATACGTGTTAATGCAAATATGAGTTGTGCATATTGATCTAAATTTATTCAAAAAAATGGTCTGTTTGCGGAACATTTGGTAGAGAATTTTCTTATTCAAGATGGAACAAGTTGTTTTGATGTAATTTTTTTACCCAAGTGATAAGTGCCATACATGTGGCAAGAAGTAACACCACCCTGGCGTTTTTTGCACTAAAGTTGCCATCCAAAAAAACAAATCCTAAAAAGACTGAAACTTGCCATCCAAACAGAAAGTTCTCATGCTTCACAACTAAAGTTGCCATCTTCTTGTAACTAAAGTTGCCATCAAAAATGCCAGGACGGAATTGCTTCGTGCCATACATGTGGCACTTATCAGGGTCCTTTTTTACCGATGTTTCTCTAAATGGTTTGCATACTTTGTTTTGTTATTAAGCATGGGATATGGGTGTATGGCTATCGGAATTCAGAGGTCCTGCAACGGCATCAAGATAGCCTCTCTGATTTTCTGATATACAATTTATCTTTGTTGAATAGAACGAAGACAGCTACGAAGAATTATATATATATATATATATATATATATATATATATATATATATATATATATATATATATATAGCAGGAGCTTTTTCATCTATAACTGTGTTTTCTTTGAAGTTAACTACAAAAGCATTGCTTTTGTTCTCAGGTTTTATTTTTCTTTCATGTTCCTATCCAACAGAAAATCTGTGTCATTGGTCGTAGTCATCGCTTCTAAAGTCAACGTTGTCTTTTCTATCACAGGTTTTTTGGTTTTTTCTATTTTCAATCCTATGGCATGTATTTTTGTAGCGTCATTTATGCTTGGTTACGAAACTTATCTATTAGCATGCTTATTTCTCTGCATTCTATAGACTTTATTATAACTATAAAGAATGCAGTCTGAGGATAATCTTCCAATTTTTCTATCTTGGATATAAAATAATTAGGCAGTTCTAAATTGTCTTGAATTTCCCTGAACTGGTCTACTTGTTGCCCGTGCTACTAAACACAAAACTAAAAAACATTTTACTGCCATTTAGGTGGTACTTTCCGTAATGAACTTGGTTTCTGTTCACACACATGTAGTGCTACATTTTCCTATACATGTTATTTGAATTAAGTGAGATGATACTGCCATTTTGTTGGTACTTTCCATATTGAATTCAATGTACCAGACATTAGCGAGTTTGAGATGGAGCGTTCTTTTGACATGATCATATCCATAGAGATGCTTGAGGTAACTTAACTTGGGATTTTCTATGGTTTCGACCCCTTTGATAATTCCTCAAGGTAAAGGAGTGTTTGTACTGGGCCTTTTATACAACACATGAAAAACTACAAGGTACTTCTTAAGAAGATATCCAGATGGATGAAAGAGGATTCCTTATTGTTTGTTCACTACTTCTACCACAAGACATCTGCGTATCACTTTGAGCTACGGAAATAATCTTGCATTTTCACAAGCAATTTGATGTTGGCTACATCTGAAATAGCTTCCCATTACACGGATCACGGTGCTACCTATTATATTTATATCTCTATTTATATTCGTTGACATATATGTGAAGTTCGGTTCTTCACAATCGTGTTCCTACAGACAGTGATAGAAGTTCCTTGCCGTAAATATAAAAGTACTCATTACTTGTTAGGGAACGTAGTAATTTCAAAAAAATTCCTACGCACACGCAAGATCATGGTGATGGCATAGCAACTAGAGGGGAGAGTGTTGTCTACGTACCGTCGTAGACCGTTAAGCGGAAGCGTTATGACAACGCGGTTGATGTAGTCGTACGTCTTCACGATCCGACCGATCCAAGCACCGAACGTACGGCACCTCCGTGTTCAGCACACGTCCAGCTCGATGACGTTCCCCGAGCTCCAGTCCAGCAAAGCATCGGGGATGAGTTCCGTCAGCACGACGGCATGGTGACGATGATGATGGTCTACCGGCACAGGGCTTCGCCTAAACTCCGCGACGATATAACCGAGGTGGAATATGGTGGAGAGGGGCACCGCACACGGCTAAGGAACGATCCGTAGATCAACTTGTGTGTCTCTAGGGTGCCCCCCCCCCCCCCGCCCCCATATATAAAGGAGCAAGGGGGGAGGCCGGCCGGCCCTTGTGGGCGCGCCAAGGAGGAGGAGTCCTCCTCCTAGTAGGAGTAGGACTCCCCCTTTCCTACTCCTACTAGGAGGGGGAAAGGAAGGGGGAGAGGGGGAAGGAAAGAGGGGGGCGCCCCCCCCCTTCGAGTCCAATTCGGAACAGAGGGAGAGGGGGCGCGCAGCCCACCCTGGCCGCCCCTCTCTCTTTCCACTAAGGCCCATGTGGCCCATTAACTCTCCCGGGGGGGTTCCGGTAACCCTCCGGCACTTCGGTTTTCTCCGAAATCACCCGGAACACTTTCGGTGTCCGAATATAGTCGTCCAATATATCAATCTTTATGTCTCGACCATTTCGAGACTCCTCGTCATGTCCGTGATCACATCCGGGATTCCAAACAAACTTCGGTACATCAAAACTTATAAACTCATAATAAAACTGTCATCGTAATGTTAAGCGTGCGGACCCTATGGGTTCGAGAACTATGTAGACATGACCTAGAACTATTCTCGGTCAATAACCAATGGTGGAACCTGGATGTTCATATTGGTTCCTACATATTCTACGAAGATCTTTATCGGTCAAACCGCATAACAACATACGTTGTTCCCTTTGTCATCGGTATGTTACTTGCCCGAGATTCAACCGTTGGTATCCAATACCTAGTTCAATCTCATTACCGGCAAGTCTCTTTACTCGTTCCGTAATACATCATTTCGTAACTAACTCATTAGTTACAATGCTTGCAAGGCTTAAGTGATGAGTATTACCGAGAGGGCCCAGAGATACCTCTCCGACAATCGGAGTGACAGAACCTAATCTCGAATTATGCCAACTCAACATGTACCTTTGGAGACACTTGTAGAGCACCTTTATAATCACCCACTTACGTTGTGACGTTTGGTAGCACACAAAGTGTTCCTCCGGTAAATGGGAGTTGCACAATCTCATAGTTGTAGGAACTTTGTATAAGTCATGAAGAAAGCAATAGCAACATACTAAATGATCAAGTGCTAAGCTAACGGAATGGGTCAAGTCAATCACATCATTATCCTAATGATGTGATCCCATTAATCAAATGACAACACATGTCTATGGTTAGGAAACATAACCATCTTTGATCAATGAGCTAGTCAAGTAGAGGCATACTAGTGACACTATGTTTGTCTATGTATTCACACATGTATCATGTTTCTGGTTAATACAATTCTAGCATGAATAATAAACATTTATCATGATATGAGGAAATAAATAATAACTTTATTATTGCCTCTAGGGCATATTTCCTTCAGTCTCCCACTTGCACTAGAGTCAATAATCTTAGATTACATAGTAATGATTCTAACACCCATGGAGTCTTGGTGCTGATCATGTTTTGCTCGTGAGAGAGGCTTAGTCAACGGGTCTGCAACATTCAGATCCGTATGTATCTTGCAAATCTCTATGTCGCCCACTAGGACTTGGTCCCGAATGGAATTGAAGCGTCTCTTGATGTGCTTGGTCCTCTTGTGAAATCTGGATTCCTTTGCCAAGGCAATTGCACCAGTATTGTCATAGAAGATCTTCATTGGTCCCGATGCACTAGGTATAACACCTAGATCGGAAATGAACTCCTTCATCCAGACTCCTTCATTTGCTGCTTCTGAAGCAGCTATGTACTCCGCTTCACATGTAGATCCCGCCATGACGCTTTGTTTAGAACTGCACCAACTTACAGCTCCACCGTTTAATAAAAATACGTATCCGGTTTGCGATTTAGAATCATCCGGATCAGTGTCAAAGCTTGCATCGACGTAACCATTTACGACTAGCTCTTTGTCACCTCCATATACGAGAAACATATCCTTAGTCATTTTCAGGTATTTCAGGATGTTCTTGACCGCTGTCCAGTGACCCACTCCTGGATTACTTTGGTACCTCCCTGCCAAACTAATAGCAAGGCACACATCAGGTCTGGTACACAGCATTGCATACATGATAGAGCCTATGGCTGAAGCACAGGGAACTCCTTTCATTTTCTCTCTATCTTCTGCAGTGGTCGGGCATTGAGTCTGACTCAACTTTATACCTTGTAATACAGGCAAGAACCCTTTATTCGCCTGATCCATATTGAACCTTTTCAACACTTTATCAAGGTACGTGCATTGTGAAAGTCCAATCAACCGTCTTGATCTATCTCCATAGATCTTAATGCCCAATATGTAAGCAGCTTCACTGAGGTCTTTCATTGAAAAACTTTTATTCAAGTATCCTTTTATGCTATTCAGAAATTCTATATCATTTCCAATCAACAATATGTCATCCACATATAATATCAGAAATGCTACAGAGCTCCCACTCACTTTCTTGTAAATACAGGCTTCTCCAAAAGTCTGTATAAAACCATATGCTTTGATCACACTATCAAAGCGTTTATTCCAACTCCGAGAGGCTTGCACCAGACCATAGATTGATCGCTGGAGCTTGCACACTTTGTTAGCTCCCTTAGGATCGACAAAACCTTTCGGTTGCATCATATACAACTCTTCTTCCAGAAATCCATTCAGAAATGCAGTTTTCACATCCATCTGCCAAATTTCATAATCATAAAATGCGGCAATCGCTAACATGATTCGGACAGACTTAAGCACCGCTACGGGTGAGAAAGTCTCATCGTAGTCATCCCCTTGAACTTGTCGAAAACCTTTCGCAACAAGTCGAGCTTTATAGATAGTTACATTACCGTCAGCGTCAGTCTTCTTCTTAAAGATCCATTTATTCTCAATGGCTTGCCGATCATCGGGCAAGTCAACCAAAGTCCATACTTTGTTCTCATACATGGATCCCATCTCAGATTTCATGGCTTCTAGCCATTTTGCGGAATCTGGGCTCATCATTGCTTCCTCATAGTTCGTAGGTTCATCATGGTCAAGTAACATGACTTCCAAAATAGGATTACCGTACTCTCTGGTGCAGATTTTATTCTGGTAAACCTATGAGGTTCAGTAGAAACTTGATCTGAAGTTTCATGATCAATATCATTATCTTCCTCACTAATTGGTGTAGATGTCACAGGAACTGATTTCTGTGATGAACTACTTTCCAATAAGGGAGCAGACATAGTTATCTCATCAAGTTCTACTTTCCTCCCACTCACTTCTTTCGAGAGAAACTCTTTTTCTAGAAAGGATCCATTCTTAGCAACGAATGTCTTGCCTTCGGATCTGTGATAGAAGGTGTACCCAACAGTCTCTTTTGGGTATCCTATGAAGACACATTTCTCTGATTTGGGTTTGAGCTTATCTGGTTGAAGTTTCTTCACATAAGCATTGCAGCCCCAAACTTTAAGAAACGACAACTTTGGTTTCTTGCCAAACCACAGTTCATAAGGCATCGTCTCAACGGATTTTGATGGTGCCCTATTCAATGTGAATGCAGCCGTCTCTAAAGCATAACCCCAAAACGATAGCGGTAAAATCAGTAAGAGACATCATAGATCGCACCATATCTAATAAAGTACGATTACGACGTTCGGACACACCATTTCGTTGTGGTATTCCGGGTGGCGTGAGTTGCGAAACTATTTCGCATTGTTTCAAATGTAAACCAAACTCGTAATTCAAATATTCTCCTCCACGATCAGATCGTAGAAACTTAATTTTCTTGTTACGATGATTTTCCACTTCACTTTGAAATTCTTTGAACTTTTCAAATGTTTCAGACTTGTGTTTCATTAAGTAGATATACCCATATCTGCTCAAATCATCTGTGAAGGTGAGAAAATAACGATATCCGCCACGAGCTTCAATATTCATCGGTCCACATAAATCTGTATGTATGATTTCCAACAAATCTGTTGCTCTCTCCATAGTACCAGACAACGGTGTTTTAGTCATCTTGCCCATGAGGCACGGTTCGCAAGTACCAAATGATTCATAATCAAGTGATTCCAAAAGTCCATCAGTATGGAGTTTCTTCATGCGCTTTACACCGATATGACCTAAACGGCAGTGCCACAAATAAGTTGCACTATCATTATCAACTCTGCATCTTTTGGCTTTGACATTATGAATATGTGTACCACTACTATCGAGATTCAATAAAAATAGACCACTCTTCAAGGGTGCATGACCATAAAAGATATTACTCATATAAATAGAACAACCATTATTCTCTGATTTAAATGAATAACCGTCTCGCATCAAACAAGATCCAGATATAATGTTCATGCTCAACGCTGGCACCAAATAACAATTATTCAGGTCTAAAACTAATCCCGAAGATAGATGTAGAGGTAGCGTGCCGACCGCGATCACATCGACTTTGGAACCGTTTCCCACATGCATCGTCACCTCGTCCTTGGCCAGTGCTCGCTTATTCTGTAGTCCCTGTTTCGAGTTGCAAATATTAGCAACAGAACCAGTATCAAATACCCAGGTGCTACTACGAGCTCTAGTTAAGTACACATCAATAACATGTATATCACATATACCTTTGTTCACTTTGCCATCCTTCTTATCCGCCAAATACTTGGGGCAGTTCCGCTTCCAGTGACCAGTTTGCTTGCAGTAGAAGCACTCAGTTTCAGGCTTAGGTCCAGACTTGGGTTTCTTCTCTTGAGCAGCAACTTGCTTGTTGTTCTTCTTGAAGTTCCCCTTCTTCTTCCCTTTGCCCTTTTTCTTGAAGCTAGTGGTCTTGTTGACCATCAACACTTGATGCTCCTTCTTGATTTCTACCTCCGCAGCCTTTAGCATTGCGAAGAGCTCGGGAATTGTCTTGTTCATCCCTTGCATATTATAGTTCATCACGAAGCTCTTGTAGCTTGGTGGCAGTGATTGGAGAATTCTGTCAATGACGCTATCATCCGGAAGATTAACTCCCAGTTGAATCAAGTGATTATTATACCCAGACATTTTGAGTATATGCTCACTGACAGAACTACTCTCCTCCATCTTGCAGCTGTAGAACTTATTGGAGACTTCATATCTCTCAATCCGGGCATTTGCTTGAAATATGAACTTCAACTCCTGGAACATCTCATATGCTCCATGACGTTCAAAACGTCATTGAAGACCCGGTTCTAAGCCGTAAAGCATGGCACACTGAACTATAGTAGTCATCAGCTTTGCTCTGCCAGACGTTCACAACATCTGGCGTTGCTCCTGTAGCAGGCCTGGCACCCAGCGGTGCTTCCAGGACGTAATTCTTCTGTGCAGCAATGAGGATAATCCTCAAGTTACGGACCCAGTCCGTGTAATTGCTACCATCATTTTTCAACTTTGCTTTCTCAAGGAACGCATTAAAATTCAACGGAACAACAGCACGAGCCATCTATCTACAACAAACATAGACAAGCAAAATACTATCAGGTACTAAGTTCATGATAAATTTAAGTTCAATTAATCATATTACTTAAGAACTCCCACTTAGATAGATATCTCTCTAGTCATCTAAGTGATTACGTGATCCAAATCAACTAAACCATAACCGATCATCACGTGAGATGGAGTAGTTTTCAATGGTGAACATCACTATGTTGATCATATCTACTATATGATTCACGCTCGACCTTTTGGTCTCTGTGTTTCGAGGCCATATCTGCATATTCTAGGCTCATCAAGTATAACCTGAATATTCTGCGTGTGCAAAACTGGCTTGCACCCGTTGTAGATGGACGTAGAGCTTATCACACCCGATCATCACGCGGTGTCTGGGCACGACGAACTTTGGCAACGGTGCATATTTAGGGAGAACACTTCTTGATAATTTTTAGTGAGAGATCATCTTAAAATGCTACCGTCAATCAAAGCAAGATAAGATGCATAAAGGATAAACATCACATGCAATCAATATAAGCGATATGATATGGCCATCATCATCTTGCGCTTGTGATCTCCATCTTCGAAGCACCGTCGTGATCACCATTGTCACCTGCGCGACACCTTGATCTCCATCGTAGCATCGTTGTCGTTTACGCCATCTATTGCTTCTACGACTATCGCTACCGCTTAGTGATAAAGTAAAGCAATTACAGGGCGTTTGCATTTCATACAATAAAGCGACAACCATATGGCTCCTGCCAGTTGCCGATAACTTCGGTTACAAAACATGATCATCTCATACAATAAATATATCATCACGTCTTAACCATATCACATCACAACATGCCCTGCAAAAACAAGTTAGACGTCCTCTACTTTGTTGTTGCAAGTTTTATGTGGCTGCTACGGGCTTAGCAAGAACCGTTCTTACCTACGCATCAAAACCACAACGATAGTTCGTCAAGTTAGTGTTGTTTTAACCTTCGCAAGGACCGAGCGTAGCCACACTCGGTTCAACTAAAGTTGGAGAAACTGACACCCGCCAGCCACCTGTGTGCAAAGCACGTCGGTAGAACCAGTCTCGCGTAAGCGTACGCGTAATGTCGGTCCAGGCCACTTCATCCAACAATACCGCCGAACTAAAGTATGACTGTGACGCCCCCGATTCAATCGTACACTAATCATGCACGCAAATGTGTACGATCAAGATCAGGGACTCACGGGAAGATATCACAACACAACTCTACAAATAAAATAAGTCATACAAGCATCATAATACAAGCCAGGGGCCTCGAGGGCTCGAATACAAGTGCTCGATCATAGACGAGTCAGCGGAAGCAACAATATCTGAGTACAGACATAAGTTAAACAAGTTTGCCTTAAGAAGGCTAGCACAAACTGGGATACAGATCGAAAGAGGCGCAGGCCTCCTGCCTGGGATCCTCCTAACTACTCCTGGACATCGTCAGCGGGCTGCACGTAGTAGTAGGCACCTCCGGTGTAGTAGGGGTCGTCGTCGACGGTGGCGTCTGGCTCCTGGACTCCAGCATCTGGTTGCGACAACCAGAAAGAAAGGAAAGGGGGAAAAAAGGGGGGAGAAAGCAACCGTGAGTACTCATCCAAAGTACTCGCAAGCAAGGAACTAAACTACATATGCATGGGTATATGTGTAAGGAGGCCATATCAGTGGACTGAACTGCAGAATGCCAGAATAAGAGGGGGATAGCTAGTCCTATCGAAGACTACGCTTCTGGCAGCCTCCGTCTTGCATCAAGTAGAAGAGAGTAGATTGAAGTCATCCAAGTAGCATCTCCAAGTAGCATCTCCAAATAGCATCTCATAGCATAATCCTACCCGGCAATCCTCTCCTCGTCGCCCTGCGGAAAAGCGATCACCGGGTTGTCTATGGAACTGGGAAGGGTGTGTTTTATTAAGTATCCGGTTCTAGTTGTCATAAGGTCAAGGTACAACTCCAAGTCGTCCTGTTACCGAAGATCACGGCTATTCGAATAGATTAACTTCCCTGCAGGGGTGCACCACATAACCCAACACGCTTGATCCCATTTGGCCGGACACACTTTCCTGGGTCATGCCCGGCCGTGAAAGATCAACACGTCGCAGCCCCACCTAGGCACAACAGAGAGGCCAGCACGCCGGTCTAAACCTAAGCGTGCAAGGGTCTGGGCCCATCGCCCTGAGCACACCTGCACGTTGCGTGGGCGGCCGAAAGCAGACCTAGCCTAGTGGCGTTCCAGTCCAATCCGGCGCGCGCCGCTCCGTCGCTGACGTCTGAAGTGCTTCGGCTGATACCACGACGTCGGGATACCCATAACTACTCCCACGTAGATGGTTAGTGCGTATAGGCTCGTAGCCGACTCAGATCAAATACCAAGATCTCGTTAAGCGTGTTAAGTATCCGCGAACGCCGAACAGGGCCAGGCCCACCTGTCTCCTAGGTGGTCTCAACCTGCCCTGCCGCTCCGCCACAAAGTAACAGTCGGGGGCCGTCGGGAACCCAGGCCCACCTCTACCGGGATGGAGCCACCTGCCCCTTCAGCCCCCAACTCCGAACAGTATCACAGGTAATGTAACAGTGTATAGTATATAGTATATGCCCGTGATCACCTCCCGAAGTGATCACAGCCCAGTAGTATAGCATGGCAGACGGACAAGAGTGTAGGGCCACTGATGGAACACTAGCATCCTATACTAAGCATTTAGGATTGCGGGTAAGGTATCAATGACTGTAGCAGCAATGACAGGCTATGCATCAGAATAGGATTAACGGAAAGCAGTAACATGCTACACTACTCTAATGCAAGCAGTATAGAGAAGAGTAGGCGATATTTGGTGATCAAAGGGGGGGCTTGCCTGGTTGCTCTGGCAAGAGAGAGGGTCGTCAACTCCGTAGTCGAACTGGTCAGCAGCAGCGTCGGTCTCGGAGTCTACCGGAAAGGAGTAACGGAGGGGGAACACAATAAATAATAGAGCAATCAAATGCAACACAAAGAAAGACGCGGCAATACGCGGTGCTAGGTATGACCTAACGTAGGGATGGGCGATACCGGTGAAGGGGGAAACATCCGGGAAAATATCCCCGGTGTTTCGTGTTTTCGAGCAGAGGAGCCGGAGGGGGAAAGTTGCGAGTTTGATATGTTAGGGGTGCGTGGCGGACGAACGGACCGCGTATCCGGATTCGTCTCGTTGTTCTGATCAACTTTCATGTAGAAAGTATTTTCATCCGAGTTACGGATTAAAAGATATGATTTTCTAAAGATTTAATCATTTTCTGATTTTAATTATTTATTTAAATTCAACATTATCCAAAACAGTATTTGCTGACGTCAGCATGACATCAGCATGACGTCAGCAGTCAACAGAGGTGTTGATTGGTCAACTGACGTGTGGGTCCCACTAGTCATTGACTGTTTAGTCTAATTAGTGTTTAACTAATCTAACTATTGTTTAATTAAACTAATTAGTTAGTTAGGTTAAAGTAATTATGATTAATTAACTTAATTAATTCCTTAATTAATTAATTAATTAATTAATTAATTATCTATTTATTTATTTTATTTATTTTATATATTATTTTTAATTCCTTCTTTTTTTAATAAAGTTCTGGGGATGGGGCCCCCCTGTCATAGGCCCCTGGGGGCTTAACGGGCGCGGGCGAGGCTGGAACGGGGCTCCAGCGGGCGCGGCCATTGTGGCGTCGGCTGCGGTAGGTGGAGCGAGGGGGAGCCGGCAGCGAACGGCGCCGGCGGAGGGCGGCGCCGCCGGAGAGTGGTGGCGGCGGTCGATGGAGGCTGCGGCTCTAGCGACAGGGGCATTCCATGGCGCGCGTGGGAGGGCGAGGTAGGGCACGGGCCAGCGGTGGACGGTGCCAGGCGAAGGAAGAAGAGGCCGGTGGCCACGGCGTGTCCATGGCCGGAGCGGGATGCGGGCAGAGCGCACGGGCGTTGGCGCCCAGCCCGAGCGGGCGTACGCCCAGATCGAAGGGGAAGCCGCCGGCCACAGGCACGGCGAGGTGAGGTAGGCTGGGCGAGGCGGGGCGTCGGACCGGGCGAGGGACGGAGTCCCAAGGCGGCAAGCAGCCGGGAGGGGTGGACGCGGTCAGGGCCGGCTAGCAGGGGCGCGCGCGGACACGGCGAGCACGCAGCCACGGCGAAACGGCGACGGAACAGAGGGGGAATGGGGAAAACGTGCTCACGGGGCCCTGTAGTTGTGCTAAAAATGAGCTCGGGAGGCGCCGGAGCTCGGGGTCGCGATGATCGATGACGAGGACGAAGGCGGCGCGACGCAGCCGCCGGGGAGGAGGAGGAGGCAGGCCGGCGACGTTGTGGTGGCGACGACGGGCGACGGCATCGGGTCGAGGAGGAGCTCGAGGAGGCCGGCGGCGTGGTTCCGGTGAGGTAGGCGCCGAGAGAGTGGGCGAGGAGGCGACGCCGGCGGAGACCTCGGGCGATGGTGGACGGCGACGGGTAGCCGCAGGGCGTCGGGGGCGACGGGATCGGGGCCGATCCCGATCCATCTCGATGGGGGAGGAGAAGGGGGTCGTGGGGGGCAAGTGGGGTTAGGGTTTGGGGTAGTGGGGTAAGTAGGCCACGGGGGTAGACGGGTCGGCCGGCTGGTTCGGCCGTGGGGCGGCCTGGTGGCCAGCTGGGCCACAAGGCCCAGCAGGGGGGGTGCTCTTTTCTTTTAGTTTTTTTTATATATTGATTCGCATTAAGTAGAGCCATCAATTGATTTTTGTAAAAAGTGTAACTTGCCTCATAACTCAAATTGCATTGAATGGCACTGCCACAAAAAGTTTTACTCCAGAATAAATTAGTTTAATATTTTATAAAATTACCAAAGGCATTTTATTAATTGTTTTGCTGCTGTTTTATCCACTTATAGTATTTAAACATTTTATGAAAGTGTGGTTCCTCCACCTTAGTTACTTCTGCACCATTGGGCACAACCCGAACATTTTAGTTTTAAAGTTCGAAAATTTTGATGTTTGCCTTTTATTAAATTTTGAATTTGAATTGGTTTTTGAACTAACGCGGGATTATCAACAATAACTGCGGTGACGTGGCAACATTAACGGGGGATTTCTGTAGCTTGATTACCCGGGCGTCACAATTCTCCTCCACTACAAGAAATCTCGCCCCGAGATTTAAGAGGGGAAGTGCGGGGAAGGGATTAGGTTGCGAATTTCTAACGGGTCTTGTTGGTCTTGGTTACTCTTCTCGCGGAGGTCGATCCATTACATTGTTGTCTTCACTTCTCTGCTTCAGGCCATCATGGTGATGTCGTTCTTTTCTCGGGAACTCCAACGTACTTACGAATAGGTAAGGGGCAGCTCGGCTACGACAGAATGCTTATGAGGGAAACAGTCTGGGGGTTAACCCATGAATGAGCATAAGATTATCTCTCGAGTTGAACATATCGAATACATCAAGAGTAAGGTACAAAGGTACAATAAGAGGTTCCAAGTGGATAGATAGTTGCTCGAAGTCTGAACCAGAGTGAGAAAGGGTTTCAGAGCAGCGAGAGTAAGTATTGTGTCTAATACCAGAATAGAGCATTAGGAAGGTGGCCCTTGAATTAAATACGAAGCCATGCGCGAGGAATAACTTTGGGAACAGGGGGTGTACAGGAGAGTCAGGTTTCGATCCTGAGGAACGGTGGGTTATGGGCCCACCATGTGGGTTAGAAGCAGGAAGGGCGGTGACGTATTGCACGATCATGAAAGCAAGGCATGTTAGAGGATAGTCTGTCGGTTATGTCGGCAACAACATCAGTACCAAGGACGAGGGACGAAGAGAACCATTTTTCTGCTCGATGAACGAGGCGGACCAGTAGGCAAGGTTCTCGTCCATCGGTGGTTACCAAATGTCATCAACAAAAGTAACAGGGTTACACCAGGCAAGATGGTACACCGAGGTGTTTACATAAGCAGGGATATTACTGCTTATATTATATAGATCACAAGAAGGTTTAAACAAACCAATGGAAGGAAATTATGATCATCAGATTAAACAGAACAATGGAAAGGAAAATATGTTTAAACACATATTTCAAGGGTATATCCTTCCCAAGGTCAAGCAGAGTAAGATATCCATGACAGGATACAATGTAGAAAACCCTTTAGAAACGGGGAGAGAAACTTCATGACATTACCCATACAATGGTGTTTGGATAATTTAGCAGGAAACATTTAGCATTGGCTTCAAATGTCCTTGTTGACAATCGGAGTACCACAAACATGCTTCGAGATAGCATTACATGGTCTTCAAGCAAGTTCAGACTTTGGAAACAAAAAGGGTCCATCAGGAAGAACTTGTAGAATAAGTCTTACAATTTCCTCATGGAAGCATGGTTAACCTTGTTAAAAAGGATACTACAATAATAGGTCCTCCACCCGGGGGGGTTGCTAGGCATGACATCATGTTACCAGGTCATCAAAGGACCAATGTTATAACTCTTGAAAATATGTTCCAACCATCATATCTGACCTAGATTCAGATCTGATTAGTGCCAGGATACCTCCGACTTAGTAAGCCTGAGAAGAAAAGGTGCAACACAATTGACGAGATGACAATGTAAGGTTCTCGGGAAATGAACTATGAAGTGATTTCCGTTAACAAGAGTTCATCATTAATCCAAGGAGAGGACAAGGAGGTGTCTGGTGAACTCAACGGCAATTCATCGAGATTTCCAAAAGATGGATTTCCACAATTAAGTGAACAAGGAGATAACATTTGTCAGACCAAATGATATAAGGAAGTATGCTCACGGAAAACATACACAATTAAACATTGGTTGAAAGGTGCGCCCAAAATATGGGTTGGGTTGCACGACCAATGTTAGAATGGTGATTCAATAATCAATAGTTTAAGAACGAACGACCGACCATTAACTTCAAAGCAATAGGGTTGCTAGAAGTGCAGAATCCAAACAACACCGTTCACTTGTTGGAATTAACACGGGGACCAATAAAGAATGGTGATGGTGAGAAGTATTTCTATGCCAAGAATTCTCAAGAGGTGGAACAAATCTCAGAACATTCTTGACATAAAGGATGGTAATACTCCAAGGTAAAGAAGAACAATTGCTGGATAGCAAAGAACTCAAGGTATAACACCAAACATGAACAAGCTTGTGTTGGTGGGAAGGCAATAAAGTGGTCGACGATAATACAATTCATCGAGGGCAAGGATGTTATTTCTCATCATGAATTCAATTGATATCCTGGATGAGCTCAGAATGTTGAGGATCACGACACCTTTGTCGCGAGAGTTCATGAAGATGTAATCGATCGGTAACGACATCAAGTCAAGTAATGATGAAGTGAAAGGTTATTGGAACCAAGGGTACGACACAAACTCGAAACCAAGCTTGTTGTTCAAGGCGAAATGATATGATGATGAGGATCGACATAAGGTTAGTTCATCATCGAAAATTGGTGCTCCGAGAATAAGGACCAGGTAGCACAGTTAGAATCATCACGACAATGATATAGCCTAACAGGCTAGGAATGGCGTGATCGGGTACAAACTCGTACTTATAGAAGCTTACTGAAGAGTTGTTGAACCGAAGAGCGGACTCGGTTCAGTTATCGGTGTCTTTGAGTGTTCAATAACTCAGAGCTCGTGAAAAATTGGAATTAGTTGGAAGGTAGCACTTGATGAAGAACTCATAAGAAGTTATGCAGTTCCATGATAATCTCGAGATACCAGGGGGGTAATACTCGACACAAGATCAAAGTAAAGGTTGGACTGGCGTATTGATCCATAGGAGACAATTGTTTTAAATTGTCCGAGAAATGAGATCAAAGAAGAACAATCATGGTCGGAACCACGGTTGCAAGGGATCAATTCACAGATACCATATGTTAGTTATCAAGGAAATAGTTATATTTACAAGAAGCTTCTATGACAGGATCTACATCGTGTCCATGGGCATGAACACAAAGTTCAAGGTCGACTCCCACTTCTCCAATGCACAACCTTTCATTCACTTCTCGCGCTCAATGAAGTTGTAGTTTTGAAATTTTATTTGGCAAAATACCAGAAGAGTACGACTCGTGAAAACTTTCGAGTTCACACCTATTAAGGAAGGCATAGGTTCAACCCATCGGGGCATCTTAGAATCATATACCAGAATCTTTAGAAGTAATTAACTCAAGCTCGAAGACAGAGCATGGTTAAGAAAGCAGAGGATACAATTTACCAAAGGCATTATGTATCAGAGGAAAGGCTCACAAGGTTATTGAATATGAAGGGCGTTGTCAGATAAAATCCAACAAAGGATCTGGTGGTCCACAAGGGATCTGACGTGAGCATCGGTACTCAACTAGAGGAAGAAGAGTGCAAGGAGATCAAATTATAGAAACAACTAACTAACTCAATTGTCAAATGCAAAGGAATTATGATTTCCAATTTAAGGGATCAGAAGCAATGCTCTGATTAGGGATGGATAAGTTGAATAGCCGTAGGGTACAATCAACGACAATTGGATTGGTCGAGAACCAATTTCAGTTAAAAGAATGGCAGCTCAGCCGGAAGGTAATTTATAAGGATCAATGATGTTTGCGGGTATTCGCAAACATATTGAGTCAACAGACTCAAAATGATAATGACAAGGAATGTCATTAAGACTACGAGACTTATGGGATTAACCATAATGCAAGCAAGCAAGAATTTCAAGAGCCAAAGGCTCCAGAGGATTTTCGGAAGATCGAATATTATTTTGAAGACTTTTGTGAAACACCTGAACAACTGGGGATAAGCGGTTACTCGACAAGTGCGAGAATTATCCATAGGGGTATTCAGGTGACAAGGAATTGCAAGACAGTAGGCACAAGACATTCTCGGATCAATAGAGAGAATTTCGGGGTATCTTGTAATAACAAGATCAACTGATAATAAAAGTAAGAACGTCAAGTGTATGTATTTATCCATAGGGATATTTCGATGGTAGGGAATTGCAAAGGCAACGGGCACAAAGTCTCAAAAGAGTTTCGGCGAGTAACTTCGAAATCTTCTGGTGTAGCCGGCGATCACCTGGACTGAAGGGGCTCTCCGGGAGAAAGTATTTTCGAGAACCTAAAGTCAGATTTTAGTAAAAATCGTTTAACCCGAATAGAAGAGATGTCAGAGTCCCAAAGCATAGGTCGAGGAATAAAAGATCCTACTACCACCCAATGGCGACGTGGGCCCGTAAGGCATACAGCCAAGTTAGTAAAAGTTTTGTAATGACTAGACTCGACTTCGGCCAAGGAGTTGGAAGGGGGATTCCTACAGGCAGTCGGCTCTGATACCAACTTGTGACGCCCCCAATTCAATCGTACACTAATCATGCACGCAAATGTGTACGATCAAGATCAGGGACTCACGGGAAGATATCACAACACAACTCTACAAATAAAATAAGTCATACAAGCATCATAATACAAGACAGGGGCCTCGAGGGCTCGAATACAAGTGCTCGATCATAGACGAGTCAGCGGAAGCAACAATATCTGAGTACAGACATAAGTTAAACAAGTTTGCCTTAAGAAGGCTAGCACAAACTGGGATACAGATCGAAAGAGGCGCAGGCCTCCTACCTGGGATCCTCCACTACTCCTGGACATCGTCAGCGGGCTGCACGTAGTAGTAGGCACCTCCGGTGTAGTAGGGGTCGTCGTCGACGGTGGCGTCTGGCTCCTGGACTCCAGCATCTGGTTGCGACAACCAGAAAGAAAGGAAAGGGGAAAAAGGGGGGAGAAAGCAACCGTGAGTACTCATCCAAAGTACTCGCAAGCAAGGAACTAAACTACATATGCATGGGTATATGTGTAAGGAGGCCATATCAGTGGACTGAACTGCAGAATGCCAGAATAAGAGGGGGATAGCTAGTCCTATCGAAGACTACGCTTCTGGCAGCCTCCGTCTTGCATCAAGTAGAAGAGAGTAGATTGAAGTCATCCAAGTAGCATCTCCAAGTAGCATCTCCAAATAGCATCTCATAGCATAATCCTACCCGGCAATCCTCTCCT
This sequence comes from Triticum aestivum, assembly GCF_018294505.1. Classification (NCBI taxonomy): domain Eukaryota; kingdom Viridiplantae; phylum Streptophyta; class Magnoliopsida; order Poales; family Poaceae; genus Triticum; species Triticum aestivum. The sequence goes on along the minus strand of NC_057804.1, from coordinate 283,438,318 downwards.
CGTCGCCCTGCGGAAAAGCGATCACCGGGTTGTCTGTGGAACTTGGAAGGGTGTGTTTTATTAAGTATCCGGTTCTAGTTGTCATAAGGTCAAGGTACAACTCCAAGTCGTCCTGTTACCGAAGATCACGGCTATTCGAATAGATTAACTTCCCTGCAGGGGTGCACCACATAACCCAACACGCTTGATCCCATTTGGCCGGACACACTTTCCTGGGTCATGCCCGGCCGCGAAAGATCAACACGTCGCAGCCCCACCTAGGCACAACAGAGAGGCCAGCACGCCGGTCTAAACCTAAGCGCGCAGGGGTCTGGGCCCATCGCCCTGAGCACACCTGCACGTTGCGTGGGCGGCCGAAAGCAGACCTAGCCTAGTGGCGTTCCAGTCCAATCCGGCGCGCGCCGCTCCGTCGCTGACGTCTGAAGTGCTTCGGCTGATACCACGACGTCGGGATACCCATAACTACTCCCACGTAGATGGTTAGTGCGTATAGGCTCGTAGCCGACTCAGATCAAATACCAAGATCTCGTTAAGCGTGTTAAGTATCCGCGAACGCCGAACAGGGCCAGGCCCACCTGTCTCCTAGGTGGTCTCAACCTGCCCTGCCGCTCCGCCACAAAGTAACAGTCGGGGGCCGTCGGGAACCCAGGCCCACCTCTACCGGGATGGAGCCACCTGCCCCTTCAGCCCCCAACTCCGAACAGTATCACAGGTAATGTAACAGTGTATAGTATATAGTATATGCCCGTGATCACCTCCCGAAGTGATCACAGCCCAGTAGTATAGCATGGCAGACGGACAAGAGTGTAGGGCCACTGATGGAACACTAGCATCCTATACTAAGCATTTAGGATTGCGGGTAAGGTATCAATGACTGTAGCAGCAATGACAGGCTATGCATCAGAATAGGATTAACGGAAAGCAGTAACATGCTACACTACTCTAATGCAAGCAGTATAGAGAAGAGTAGGCGATATCTGGTGATCAAAGGGGGGGCTTGCCTGGTTGCTCTGGCAAGAGAGAGGGTCGTCAACTCCGTAGTCGAACTGGTCAGCAGCAGCGTCGGTCTCGGAGTCTACCGGAAAGGAGTAACGGAGGGGGAACACAATAAATAATAGAGCAATCAAATGCAACACAAAGAAAGACGCGGCAATACGCGGTGCTAGGTATGACCTAACGTAGGGATGGGCGATACCGGTGAAGGGGAAACATCCGGGAAAATATCCCCGGTGTTTCGTGTTTTCGGGCAGAGGAGCCGGAGGGGGAAAGTTGCGAGTTTGATATGTTAGGGGTGCGTGGCGGACGAACGGACCGCGTATCCGGATTCGTCTCGTTGTTCTGATCAACTTTCATGTAGAAAGTATTTTCATCCGAGTTACGGATTAAAAGATATGATTTTCTAAAGATTTAATCATTTTCTGATTTTAATTATTTATTTAAATTCAACATTATCCAAAACAGTATTTGCTGACGTCACCATGACGTCAGCATGACGTCAGCAGTCAACAGAGGTGTTGACTGGTCAACTGACGTGTGGGTCCCACTAGTCATTGACTGTTTAGTCTAATTAGTGTTTAACTAATCTAACTATTGTTTAATTAAACTAATTAGTTAGTTAGGTTAAAGTAATTATGATTAATTAACTTAATTAATTCCTTAATTAATTAATTAATTAAATTATTATTATCTATTTATTTATTTTATTTATTTTATATATTATTTTTAATTCCTTCTTTTTTTTAATAAAGTTCTGGGGATGGGGCCCCCCTGTCATAGGCCCCTGGGGGCTTAACGGGCACGGGCGAGGCTGGAACGGGGCTCCAGCGGGCGCGGCCATTGTGGCGTCAGCTGCGGTAGGTGGAGCGAGGGGGAGCCGGCAGCGAACGGCGCCGGCGGAGGGCGGCGCCGCCGGAGAGTGGTGGCGGCGGTCGATGGGGGCTGCGGCTCCAGCGACAGGGGCATTCCATGGCGCGCGTGGGAGGGCGAGGTAGGGCGCGGGCCAGCGGTGGACGGCGCCAGGCGAAGGAAGAAGAGGCCGGTGGCCACGGCGTGTCCATGGCCGGAGCGGGATGCGGGCAGAGCGCACGGGCGTTGGCGCCCAGCCCGAGCGGGCGTACGCCCAGATCGAAGGGGAAGCCGCCGGCCACAGGCACGGCGAGGTGAGGTAGGCTGGGCGAGGCGGGGCGTCGGACCGGGCGAGGGACGGAGTCCCAAGGCGGCAAGCAGCCGGGAGGGGTGGACGCGGTCAGGGCCGGCTAGCAGGGGCGCGCGCGGACACGGCGAGCACGCAGCCACGGCGAAACGGCGACGGAACAGAGGGGGAATGGGGAAAACGTGCTCACGGGGCCCTGTAGTTGTGCTAAAAATGAGCTCGGGGAGGCGCCGGAGCTCGGGGTCGCGATGATCGATGACGAGGACGAAGGCGGCGCGACGCAGCCGCCGGGGAGGAGGAGGAGGCAGGCCGGCGACGTTGTGGTGGCGACGACGGGCGACGGCATCGGGTCGAGGAGGAGCTCGAGGAGGCCGGCGGCGTGGTTCCGGTGAGGTAGGCGCCGAGAGAGTGGGCGAGGAGGCGACGCCGGCGGAGACCTCGGGCGATGGTGGACGGCGACGGGTAGCCGCAGGGCGTCGGGGGCGACGGGATCGGGGCCGATCCCGATCCATCTCGATGGGGGAGGAGAAGGGGGTCGTGGGGGGCAAGTGGGGTTAGGGTTTGGGGTAGTGGGGTAAGTAGGCCACGGGGGTAGACGGGTCGGCCGGCTGGTTGGGCCGTGGGGCGGCCTGGTGGCCAGCTGGGCCACGAGGCCCAGCGGGGGGGGGGGTGCTCTTTTCTTTTAGTTTTTTCTTATATATTGATTCGCATTAAGTAGAGCCATCAATTGATTTTTGTAAAAAGTGTAACTTGCCTCATAACTCAAATTGCATTGAATGGCACTGCCACAAAAAGTTTTACTCCAGAATAAATTAGTTTAATATTTTATAAAATTACCAAAGGCATTTTATTAATTGTTTTGCTGCTGTTTTATCCACTTATAGTATTTAAACATTTTATGAAAGTGTGGTTCCTCCACCGTAGTTACTTCTGCACCATTGGGCACAACCCGAACATTTTAGTTTTAAAGTTCGAAAATTTTGATGTTTGCCTTTTATTAAATTTTGAATTTGAATTGGTTTTTGAACTAACGCGGGATTATCAACAATAACTGCGGTGACGTGGCAACATTAACGGGGGATTTCTGTAGCTTGATTACCCGGGCGTCACAATGACATGCTGGTAAGCAGTATGACTTGTATCTCCCACAACTCACTTGTGTTCTACTCGTGCATATAACATCAACGCATAAAACCTAGGCTCGGATGCCACTGTTAGGGAACGTAGTAATTTCAAAAAATTTCCTACGCACACGCAAGATCATGGTGATGGCATAGCAACGAGAGGGGAGAGTGTTGTCTATGTACCCTCGTAAACCGTTAAGCGGAAGCGTTAGGACAACGCGGTTGATGTAGTCATACGTCTTCACGATCCGACCGATCCAAGCACCGAACGTACGGCACCTCCGTGTTCAGCACACGGCCAGCTCGATGACGTTCCCCGGGCTCCAATCCAGCAAAGCATCGGGGATGAGTTCCGTCAGCATGACGGCGTGGTGACGATGATGATGTTCTACCGGCGCAGGGCTTCGCCTAAACTCCGCGACGATATAACCGAAGTGGAATATGGTGGAGGTGGGCACCGCACACGGCTAAGGAACGATCCGTAGATCAACTTGTGTGTCTCTAGGGTGCCCCCCCCCCCCCGTCCCCGTATATAAAGGAGCAAGGGGGGAGGCCGGCCGGCCCTTGTGGGCGCGCCAAGGAGGAGGAGTCCTCCTCCTAGTAGGAGTAGGACTCCCCCTTTCCTACTCCTACTAGGAGGGGGAAAGGAAGGGGGAGAGGGGGAAGGAAAGAGTGGGGCGCCGCCCCCCCCCCCCTCCTAGTCCAATTCGGACCAGAGGGAGAGGAGGCGCGTGGCCCACCCTGGCCGCCCCTCTCTCTTTCCACTAAGGCCCATGTGACCCATTAACTCTCCCGGGGGGTTCCGGTTACCCTCCGGCACTCCGGTTTTCTCCGAAATCACCCGGAACACTTCCGGTGTCCGAATATGGTCGTCCAATATATCAATATTTATGTCTCGACCATTTCAAGACTCCTCGTCATGTCCGTGATCACATCCGGGACTCCGAACAAACTTCGGTACATCAAAACTTATAAACTCATAATAAAACTGTCATCATAACGTTAAGCGTGCGACCCTACGGGTTCGAGAACTATGTAGACATGACCTAGAACTATTCTCGGTCAATAACCAATAGTGGAACCTGGATGTTCATATTGGTTCCTACATATTCTACGAAGATCTTTATCGGTCAGACCGCATAACAACATACGTTGTTCTCTTTGTCATCGGTATGTTACTTGCCCGAGATTCGACCGTCGGTATCCAATACCTAGTTCAATCTCGTTACCGGCAAGTCTCTTTACTCGTTCCGTAATACATCATTTCGTAACTAACTCATTAGTTACAATGCTTGCAAGGCTTAAGTGATGAGTATTACCGAGAGGGCCCAGAGATACCTCTCCGACAATCGGAGTGACAAAACCTAATCTCGAATTATGCCAACTCAACATGTACCTTTGGAGACACCTGTAGAGCATCTTTATAATCACTCAGTTACGTTGTGACGTTTGGTAGCACACAAAGTGTTCCTCCGGTAAAAGGGAGTTGCACAATCTCATAGTTGTAGGAACTTTGTATAAGTCATGAAGAAAACAATAGCAACATACTAAACGATCAAGTGCTAAGCTAACGGAATGGGTCAAGTCAATCACATCATTCTCCTAATGATGTGATCCCATTAATCAAATGACAACACATGTCTATGGTTAGGAAATGTAACCATCTTTGATCAATGAGCTAGTCAAGTAGAGGCATACTAGTGACACTATGTTTGTCTATGTATTCACACATGTATCATGTTTCCGGTTAATACAATTCTAGCATGAATAATAAATATTTATCATGATATGAGGAAATAAATAATAACGTTATTATTGCCTCTAGGGCATATTTCCTTCATTACTAACACTCATGAGTGTCCCTAGAACTTTTATTCACTTGTGCAAAAGTGAAATAAGTTCGTCGAGAACTGTATTACTATAAATGTGTCTGTAGTTATTTCTCATGTGAACCGAGACATCACATTTTAAACAGGACAAGAATGTTGATGATCGGATCACAAGGTATTTCTTCATTGGAGGAATAATGCCATCAGCAAACCTCCTCTGCTTTCAAGTTAGTGCCCAATGGATCGTTCCTCTTGAGTAGGTTACTTATCCCTGGCAATGCCAAATCTGAATGTCAGTTGGTTGGCCGTTGATCAAACATGAATATTGATATTCACTTACTATAATCTTGCAGGAAGATGTATCTGCGGCGATAGCTGGCTTGTCAGTGGCACACATGATGCTAGAACCAGGTATGCCTTTCCGAAGTTGCACATCACTTGTTCCTAAAGAAATAGAAGTAACACTGAACATTTCTAGAGCGGAGCAGAATTGTATGTCGAGATTGTTAGAATAAATCCGAGGCACTCCGTCGATTATCCGAGGACCAAGCAATCCCACGAGCACGACACCGAGATTTGTTAACGAGGTTCACCGATATGGCTACATCCCTGGGGCCTGACTATGGGCGCTCCTCCCCATGACACCGTCACAATACCGTACACCGGCCACCCGGGCGCCGGCACACGCCGCCGGCTCCCCTTGCGCGCATGTGCTATTATGTTGGCATAGGTTACATCGTGTGTCTACCCCCGCTATATAAGAGAGGCCTACGATACAAGTGTCCTACTAGGACACGACTCCATATCCTATGTAAACACAATACTACTCAGAGTAACTATAACCTAATTTGTACACAAAATTTGACACAATTCCAACAAACTCCACCTTGGCGAATATTCTCCACCACCTTGAATTCGTCCATGCGTCAAACTTCCATGTACATTGGACTTGAGCTTATCCCATGAGTACCGCTGCTACTCCAAAGACTCCATATGACTCCACCTGCAACTTGTAGTCCCTTCTTTTTTTGACCAGAGTCAACACTCGAGCAAAATTAAGTTCCTTGTTACTCTAGTTTGTGCTCCCAACTTTCAGAGTATTCGTCCAACGCCATCACGCACTGATCACTGATCTGCGTGAAAGTGAACAACTCACATATTGGGTGTCACACATAAGAGTTACCTGAACTCAACATCACCGCTCCTTTCTGACCGCCTGTCTGAAACTTGAAAGAATTTCACCGTTGCTTGTAGTTATCCCGAGTCAAATTCACAATTGTCTCACCACATGTATGACCACCAGAGCCTTGGCCCGTCTCCATGGCCCGTGCATGTCGAACGCCTCACCGCTATTATCACGTCGAGCCTCCGCTGTCCTGGTCGAGTCTCAAGGGTCGCGAACCCACACCACTCAACCTCCACTGCAGAGTACCACCGATCATCACCGACCGATGACGAGTTTCACGCTTCCATCATACCACTGGGCTCCAGTCCAAACTGCGTGTCACTCGCTTTTCCCCGCTGAATAGGCTTCGATTCTCTGGATTCTTACACCGTAGCCCCTCAATCCAGCTCCACCTTCAACATGAATCTATGGTAGATGATCAGTCCACCCTCGCGCCCCGTCGACATCAAGCTCCGTGTGTACATCACCTTGAATCAACCCCGCGCCATAGTCTTGTCGAAACCACACAAGCCCTCGGGGCCTGCGCCACGTGTTTCCACGCCCAGAAGTCAGTCACCGTCAGCATCACGCTCCTATATCGTCATCGCCGATCCCACAACCGTCTTCTGTACCAACCGACTCACGTCGATCTGCCAGACAGTCCAGTCTGACCCAGGCTCGCAAATCATCTTCAGCAAATTCTAATCCATCACATGATACTTCCATCTTAGCTAACTTGACTTCCCGCAACGCCTTCAAGCATCCCTGTCGTGAAAACAAATTTTCACCCTTGTCTGCCATAACCTAAGATTTTCAGTTCCGTCAACTTTTCCACCTTAAACCTGGTACCCGATGGCGCCATGGTTCTTTGTATGGCTGACCTGCAAAAAATTATCCGAGCTTTCCACGTGATGCCCCAAGTACACAATCAAAACCTTCAAGTACTATTTAACGAAAACAAATATTTCTTTAGCCTTCACGTGATGCTCCCTTGGCTTCAACTTCCCATGCTTAGCTTGCTTTGCCAAAGTCAACTCCTCCGATGGATGCCAACGTAATGGATTATTTCCCAGGCCAAATTGATATGCTGCCTCTCGTGTCTTTGTCTCCTTTGCCGGCTGCTGCAGTTCCAGCGTGCAGGTCTCCGCAACAGAGACAAGGAGAACACGGCTCCTCTCAGACTCGGTCCTGATTTTTTGTTCCAAAACAGAATCTCGTAAGCTACCTTGCAGTCACGGGCGAATGCCCGCGCCGGCTTCCTAAGCGCTGCCATCATCTGGCCACGACCTGGCGTAGCTGCACAATTAATCGATGCATCGTTGTCGCCTTCTCAAGCGCACTTTCGCCGCCGCCGCTTCCGCGTTTGTGACCGCTGTACGCTCGCCCGATTGATCCTTGATCCATCACCGCACGTCCAGCTTGCTGCGCATATACATGCTTTCTTCAATCTTGCTGAGAACCACGCCGCAGCGGGCTGCATCTCAGACTCGATATTTTCTCTAGATCAATAATCCACAACCTCCGGACAACCTAGCTCATGATACCACTTGTTAGAATAAATCCGAGGCACTCCGTCGATCATCCGAGGACCAAGCAATCACACGAGCACGACACCGAGATTTATTAACGAGGTTCACCGATATGGCTACATCCCTGGGGCCTGACTATGGGCAGGGCGCTCCTTCCCACGACACCGTCACAATACCGTACACCGGCCACCCGGGCGCCGGCACACGCCACCGGCTCCCCCTTGCACGCCTGTGCTATTATGTTGGCATAGGTTACATCGTGTGTCTACCCCCACTATATAAGAGAGGCCTAGGATATAAGTGTCCTGCTAGGACACGACTCCATATTTTATGTAAACACAATACTACTCAGAGTACAACTGTAACCTAATTTGTACACAATATTCGACACAATTCCAACAGAGATGCATATATAGCTACATTTGTCTATGCCAGTGCATGATGTGTTATGAACTGGAACTTGTATTGGAGTGTTTGCATTTAACTTGCTATGGAGATTTTGTATTTAACTTTGTTTTCAAATAATTATCAACTGTATATAATTTGTGGTTTTGCGAATGTGATGCCACCTAATAGAAAGGATTAAAATTGCTGGTCAAATCCGTGAAAAGAAGCAAAGCATCACACTCAAGCATGAAGAAGAAAGCCGATGGATAGCAAGCTATGAAGTATAAACTTGTTGTGGAATCTGCGCTACAATATAATAAGATAGATTTACCTTCATCTTTAAAAAGTCCATCCTCTTACATTGTTTGCTTCTTTATTAAGGAACTAGTAAGCTTGCACGTGTAATGCACGTATCGACTAATATTATAATCAAAATTTATAATTAATACGCATAGAAATGATATTTCATGGCACATTTTTTACAAATCAACTATAATTTAGATGTGTTTCAACAAATGCTATAGTTTAGCAGTGTACATTATAGTAAAGACACAACTAATCATCCCAATATATCTTAATAAGCTTACCTGATTCTAAATGTAGCAAAAGCATACAAGGTGCAATGCATGACTAGACTGTTGTTATAGATTATATTTGAAGGTGCAAGAAAAATATAATTAAGGAGAAGTTCGTGTTTCTAGAGGTTGGATCCTTTAGATCTAAACTTCTATTCAACCGTGGCGGGTGCGCGGGTCTTATAAGATCTTAGCACGACGACTTCCCAATTGTCTACTACAAGTTCTGCCTGACTACAGGAAAAGAAGGGGCTAGACGGCGGCACGCCTTGGCTCGCTTCATTGCTTGTTGTCGTCACTAGGTGGTCTACGAATATGATGTAACTCCGCCTATGTTGTCTCAACATAGCCGGTCCCAAGCCCGGGTAAAGGAGGAGGGTTGTGATAGGCTTGGCGAGCCAACATAAAAACTCAGCCACTCTTATGGAGATGAAACCCAAAAGATTTTCGTTGGGGCGTAACCCTCTCAGCGACGCGCCATATCGGAACCCGGGTGTGGTGGAAAATGGGCAAGGGCCGGGCCGTCACCCCCCAAGTGGCGCGCCGTATCATGATCCGGATACGGTGGCAAGTGAGCGAGGATCGGGTCGTCGCATCCTTAGTGGCGCGCTACATCGGCGCCCGGATGTAGTGGAAAATGAGCAAGGGTCTTCGCATTTGACTCGACGAGTGCGAAGGGTAAGGAAGCTAGCCGAGCCTAGGAGGATTCGCTTAGGTAGCTGGAACGTAGGGTCTCTGACAGGGAAGCTTCGGGAGCTAGTTGATGCAGCAGTGAGGAGAGGTGTTGATATCCTTTGCGTCCAAGAAACCAAATGGAGAGGACAGAAGGCGAAGGAGGTGGAGGATACCGGCTTCAAGCTGTGGTACACGGGGACGGCTGCAAACAGAAATGGCGCAAGTATGGAGTGGTAGACGTCAGGAGACGTGGGGACCGGATTATCCTGGTCAAGCTGGTAGCTGGGACTTGGTTCTCAATGTTATCAGCGCATATGCCCCGCAAGTAGGCCACAATGAGAACACCAAGAGGGAGTTCTGGGAAGGCTTGGAAGACATGGTTAGGAGTGTACCGATTGGTGAGAAGCTCTTCATAGGAGGAGACCTCAATGGCCACGTGGGTACATCTAACACAGGTTTTGAAGGGGCGCATGGGGGCTTTGGCTATGGCATCAGGAATCAAGAAGGAGAAGATGTCTTAAGCTTTGCTCTAGCCTACAACATGATTGTAGCTAACACCCTCTTTAGAAAGAGAGAATCACATCTGGTGACTTTTAGTAGTGGCCAACACTCTAGCCAGATTGATTTCATCCTCTCAAGAAGAGAAGATAGGCGTGCGTGCCTAGACTGTAAGGTGATACCTGGGGAGAGTGTTGTACCCCAGCATAAGCTGGTGGTTGCTGACTTCCGCTTTCGGATTCGTGTCCAGCGGGATAAGCGTGCCAAGGTCGCTAGAACGAAGTGGTGGAAGCTCAAGGGGGAGGTAGCTCAGGTGTTCAAGGAGAGGGTATTTAAGGAGGGCCCTTGGGAGGAAGGAGGGGATGCGAACAATGTGTGGATGAAGATGGCGACTTGCATTCGTAAGGTGGCCTCAGAGGAGTTTGGAGTGTCCAGGGAAAGGAGAAGCGAAGATAAGGATACCTGGTGGTGGAATGATGATGTCCAGAAGGCGCTTAAAGAGAAGAAAGATTGCTTCAGACGCCTATACCTGGATAGGAGTGCAGACAACATAGAGAAGTACAAGATGGCGAAGAAGGCCGCAAAGCGAGCTGTTGGTGAAGCAAGGGGTCGAGCATATGAGGACCTCTACCAACGGTTAGGCACGAAGGAAGGTGAAAGGGACATCTATAAGATGGCTAAGATCCGGGAGAGGAAGACGAGGGATATTGGCCAAGTCAAATGCATCAAGGACGGAGCAGGCCAACTCTTGGTGAAGGACGAAGAGATTAAGCATAGATGGCGGGAGTACTTCGACAAGCTGTTCAATGGGGAGAATGAGAGTTCTACCATTGAACTGAATGACTCCTTTGATGAGACCAGCATGCGTTTTGTGCGGCGCATCCAGGAGTCTGAGGTGAAGGAGGCTTTAAAAAGGATGAAAGGAGGCAAGGCGATGGGCCCTGATTGTATCCCCATTGAGGTGTGGAAAGGTCTCGGGAACATAGCGATAGTATGGCTAACCAAGCTTTTCAACCTCATTTTTCGGGCAAACAAGATGCCAGAAGAATGGAGACGGAGTATATTAGTACCAATCTTCAAGAACAAGGGGGATGTTCAGAGTTGTACTAATTACCGTGGAATTAAGCTGATGAGCCATACAATGAAGCTATGGAAGAGAGTCATTGAGCACCGCTTAAGAAGAATGACAAGCGTGACCAAAAATCAGTTTGGTTTCATGCCTGGGAGGTCGACCATGGAAGCCATTTTCTTGGTACGACAACTTATGGAGAGATATAGGGAGCATAAGAAGGACTTGCATATGGTGTTCATTGACTTGGAGAAGGCCTATGATAAGATACTGCAGAATGTCATGTGGTGGGCCTTGGAGAAACACAAAGTCCCAGCAAAGTACATTACCCTCATCAAGGACATGTACAATAATGTTGTGACAAGTGTTCGAACAAGTGATGTCGACACCGATGACTTCCCGATTAAGATAAGACTGCAACAGGGGTCAGCTTTGAGCCCTTATCTTTTTGCATTGGTGACGGATGAGGTCACAAGGGGTATGCAAGGAGATATCCCATGGTGTATGCTCTTTGCGGATGATGTGGTGCTAGTTGACGATAGTCGGACGGGGGTAAATAGGAAGTTAGAGTTATGGAGACAAACCTTGGAATCGAAAGGGTTTAGGCTTAGTAGAACTAAAACCGAGTACATGATGTGCGGTTTCAGTACTACTAGCTGTGAGGAGGAGGAGGTTAGCCTTGATGGCCAGGTGATACCTCGGAAGGACACCTTTCGGTATTTGAGGTCAATGTTGCAGGAGGATGGGGGTATTGATGAAGATGTGAACCATCGAGTCAAAGCCGGATGGATGAAGTGGCGCCAAGCTTCTGGCATTCTCTGTGACAAGAGAGTGCCACAAAAGCTAAAAGGCAAGTTCTACAGGACGGCGGTTCGACCAGCAATGTTGTATGGCGCGGAGTGTTGGCCGACTAAAAGGCGACATGTTCAACAGTTAGGTGTGGCGGAGATGCGTATGTTGAGATGGATGTGTGGCCACACGAGGAAGGATCGAGTCCGGAATGATGATATACGAGATAGAGTTGGGGTAGCACCAATTGAGGAGAAGCTTGTCCAACATCGTTTGAGATGGTTTGGGCATATTCAGCGCAGGCCTCCAGAAGCTCCAGTGCATAGCGGACGGCTAAAGCGTGCGGAGAATGTCAAGAGAGGGCGGGGTCGACCGATTTTGACATGGGAGGAGTCCGTTAAGAGAGACCTGAAGGATTGGAGTATCGACAAAGAGCTAGCTATGGACAGGGGTGCGTGGAAGCTTGCTATCCATGTGCCAGAGCCATGAGTTGGTTGCGAGATCTTATGGGTTTCACCTCTAACCTACCCCAACTTGTTTGGGACTAAAGGCTTTGTTGTTGTTGTTTTCTGGTATTCATTGTACTATCATGATTGATGATGAATAGATTGGAAGTTCTTTTGGAAAAAAGAGGGAAAAGTTAACCCAATTTAAGGAACATATAAAGAGGTTATAAGACAGAAATCTCAACATGCAAATGTCATAATGAGTCAGTATTTATATGTAGCTTTTAGTGCAACACATAAGAATCTCAAATCTCAGCAGCAAAACAAAATCTCAACTCCGAATGAAAATCTCTACCCTATCACTGCAGTTCTGCAAGTTACACAAGAAAACCGAGTCGTTAAGAGTAATTGCTCTCCTCTATAATCCTATTCTACACCATGGGAAAATCATGAGCTAATGACTAATGAAAAATTAATAATAGAAAAAATATGTGCTCATGGAATTCAAATCTTTATATCACACACAATTGAATCAACACTCAAGGTAAAATATCAATCTGAGATGTCAATTTGGTTATACAAAAAGAGTTGCAAACGGGAACTATTCCTGAAGTTTCTTGACGATAAGGGCAGGGAATGGAAGCTTGATTCCAAGTGTGGTAACAGGGTCAGCTTGAGCAGGTCATGTAGGTTGCTTGCAAACTTTTTCCAATAATTTCAAGCACGTTACTGAATATCTTCATCATGAGGTATCTTAATGTGCCCACCTACAAACCACTAAAAAGCATATGAGGTATTAAGTAATTAAACCTGCCATTGTTAATAAAGATGGAAATAATCAGACCAGCATATTTGACAAAATTGTATGTTAATCACAATCACATGTACTTAATTTCCAGAAACAAAGCCAAATTTTAGCATGAAGCACATGTACTGACACACATACTTTGAAAAGTAAGTCCATTATCCTTAACTGTTAAAAACAACATAGTAATTAGGTGTCCATACTACTCCCAAATGATGACCATAGTAAAAATAGGTTCATGTGTCCGAAAGGTAGTTGGCATGCAGAGAGGCTGAACATTCCAGCTTTAAACAATCAACACCATATGTTCATCAAAAGGCTAACAGCTCGCATAAGTCAGCTCTAACATAGTCAATAGGCAAACCATATTTAACGCCTAGGTCACACTGACAAAAGAAATAGGCATATGGTAAATGGCAAATGTGGCGGACCTTCCTTCGCTATTATCAGAAGCAAATAATACTTTAGGTTGCCAGAGAACACCAAGCATGAATCAATCAACATCCTTTTCCCATATCTGCAACGTTTTGGCCCTGAACAATAACACATGGAAAATAAATAAAAACATATTTCAGGCATAAGACTTCAAACGAACATGTTCGGAGAAACTGCATTACGAGGAAATCATTTTCAGAAAGATTCCTATCTACCAACGATTTGTTTCTGTGCATCAACAACAAAAACGATGAAAGAAAAATTATCAAAATGTACATGAACAACAAATCATTCCATCTGTTACTTCATCGATGAAATTTTCCTTCAAAAGTTACATCGTTTATTAGTAATCAACAATATTTTTTCTAAGTTTTAGTTTGACAGTTCGCATAAACATATTCCACTTGCTTTACGACAATGATTACATTTTAAAGTTTCGACTGTTGAAGAAATGATGAACCTGACTGAGAAATACAACACTAAGAACTTTAGTTCTAGTGATGTCAGCTTCTCATATTCCTTTACAATCATGTTATTAACTAATTCATTCTCCCAGTTCAATCCATACTGCAGAAACAAAATGGTTAGTTAGACATAATCCATGTCCCTAGCGCATTCTTTATTTTTATTAACTTGATATTGTAAACATAACTTACATGGAAATCTATCTATGGCCCATGACTGGATTCTGAGATATTTTATGACAATCCTCTCAATGGTGAATCAAGCATACTACACCCATCAGGAATATGGAGAGCCATGACAGATGCTATAATCACTCCTTTTGAGACTTGTAGGCCATAATCGCTTTTAGAGTGGGAAAAGAACAAATCAAACCAGTAAGCACACTTTGATCATCTTAATCAGATTGTAAATCTCTACTTGTAGCGTTTAAATTCATGTAGGCAGGGCAGAATAGGCATGCGAATATAGAACAATTCAGTAAGGGATGGAGGTGTGCTTAGTGGTAACCCTTTCACACTTCCTATTTATTCTATTAACCGTTTAGGGAACAAAAGATCTTCTCGATATCTTAGCTCAATTCGGCTACAAACATTTCCATTTTCGAAACATATTGCAAAATTCAGTACAGTAGCATAGCAGTTTTCAAAGCAGCCCAACGCGTACGCATAGCAGTTTTCAAAGCAGCCCAAGTAGTTGAACATATTATTTGTAGTGATGCAACAGAACCCTATCTTTTCAATCGAAATAAACACAAGAATCTCTTTGTGTTTTCTCGGAAAAAAAAGTGATGCAACAGAACGGAAAATAAGAACCGTGAGATACATTTCATGATAATGGCTAAAAAGAAACTTAGTGGGGGTATGTACTTTCAGAATGTGTATTTGTCAAGGATTTGTAAACTATAAGTAACCATTCAAGAAAGATATTTGTCATCAACATAGAATGCAACATGCAGCATGAACCATTTTACTCGATGATATTTGTCTGGTAGGGCAAAGACGAAGCAAAAATGGCAGCTATTATTTTAAGTATTTGTAAGGAAAATAATAAAAATCAGACGTGCGGTCCACAGATAAACAAAATGTGGATAGTGGCAGTGATAAACAAGCATCAGTGCATAAATATTTACTTTGGTCCTCAATGAGCAATGGTACTGCTAATGTGTTAGCAAGCCTAATAAGCATCATCTTTGAGTAAGTTAGGACAATTATTTAGTATCACATTCACCTCAATCATCTTTCAAATGGGTGGACATTATGACTGTATTTTGAACAGAACACGGTACAGTGAACAGAGGAGGAAAAAATCCCAAAATGTTTACAAGTAATTTTATTATCCGGACATGTCTTTGTACCTTGCATAATGTTCAAATGGAAGAGAACTTTAAAAACGGGTAATGATGTGTGCTGTTGAGTATTAACATGAACTAGATGAAACAACAGAATATTAAGAAAGAATAGAAGGTAATGGCTTGCCCGGTTATGTAAGAAGATGTGTTCTTAATATTAACAGCCTTGTTCCGATGAGAACCGCAGTAACGGCGGTTCTATTAGACGACAACAGCAAGGATGGCCAACCAGGGCATCAGGGGCAACGGTGGTGATGTCAGGCGGATGAACAATTCAGATGGTTTTATATGGTTACAACGGTTCAGACATTATACCAAGCATGAATAGAAAAAGCAGAAATCTAGCATAACAGTTGATAGCAAAATAACCTCCCAACAGATGGATGTATCAGCCGGTACAGTAACTAAAAAACGAAGGGAAGCAAATTAGTATCATGTTAGTTGGGCCAGAAATCGCACATAAGAAAGAAATCATGGACAGTCAGTATTGTAATCACCAGAGCGTCACCCACCTAGGGGTAGCACGTACAGATGGACAACAAAGTACACACAACATAGGGCGTGATCATATTTGTTCATATTCCTATCCTTGATAATCTCAACTCTTCCGATGATGAAAGAAAGAAAAGATAGTAAGGGGTGGGAGGAGCACACCTATTGGGAAGTGCTGCAAGGCGGAGAACCAATGTATGGTGACCCTCGGCCTATCGAAGTGGGCAGTGGCAAAAGGGCAGAATCGGCCTTGATGAACACACAAACTTGATACATTAATCAAAATATACAAATTAATTTTCAGAGTTACAATACAGTGATAGAGCAAAGTTGTTTTGAGCAATCTGTATGAACACACGCCACATCTCCATATTAATCTGAAAAAAGAAACAGAAAGAAGGGATTGAGATCGAAAGAGATCTTAGTGGCTACCTTATGACAACAGGGAGGAGACCGGTGTTCGGCGCGCGTGCCATACTCTCACAAGCGGCTTCGTTTGCCGGCGGCTGCCCCGCGTGCGTCCAGGTCCCTAGCGACGGCCACAGATCCCGTGCGCCTCTCGCTGGCATGAGCGCCCACACCTACACTCAGGCAGGCGGTGGAGCGATCGGCCCCGGCGAGGTGAGGGGGCGCGTGCTGCAGCGATGCGGACGGCGGCGATCTCCGGGAGGAGGAGTGGTGCTGTGCGTGCGGCCGGGAGATGAAGCTGGGAAGTGTCATGGGCGATTATTATGGCGTTGGGATTGGGGGTCGAGAGTAGACCTGATCATTCCTCGGGCCGGGCTTGTAAAAGCCCGAAGCAAAAATCCCAAGCCCGGGCCTGGCCCGGCCCGGCCCGAAGCACAGGAACAATAACATTTTTCAATTAAAATATTAATATTCATGGTATTAAAATAATAAATATACCTATATTCTGAATAAAATATAGATTTATGGGCATTTCGGGCTTTTTTCGGGTTTTCAGGCTGGGCTTTGGGCCAGAAAATGGAGCCCGGACCAGGCCCGGATGACGGGCTTTCAGGCTCGGGCCTCCGGGCCGGGCTGTCCATGCATAGCTTTAGTTGAGAGGTGTAAGTGAAGGCTTCGTGGCGGTTTTGTGTAAATCGTGTTTAGTGCTAAGACGTGGTTGATCGCTTGGTGCTAAACATGAAAACAAGTTGAGACGTTGGATATCACGATGTGTACGATGTAGATGTTCTGGATCTCCGATTTTCGTGTTTTTATAGGGGTAGTAGATAGGTTATGACTCAGTTATGTGTATTTACATTCATGCTGTCAAGTTGTGAGAGTTACTTCTCCGAAATATATCTATGCTTTGAAGCTTGAAAATCCTTATGTGCAGCTAAATCTTATTTAAGACCTATTAGTAGAACGTCCGTGCGTTGCTACGGGCTACAATGCATATATATGAATTAAATAAATGATTAAGATCGTCTTGAAAGTCAAAGCTAATTTCTCCCTCGTAAGTTTGGGCTTGTTCGGACATCAAACGGGCACCCAACAGTCTCCTAAAACTCTAACGGTCTGGGCAGTCCGAGTTCCCCAAATCGAGCCCATATATGAAGGAGAAATGTGGTTGTCTAAACTATCCATGTTATCTCCAATATGCAGTCCCAACACAAAACCCCCATCCAACGACGCACCCTCCCCTTGTCGCTCGGTTTTCTGTCATAGAAGAAATTTCTCGCTTGAGCCCTCTCTTTTTAAAGTCGGATGATGCCCACCTCACCTTCGCCATGGTGTCCTCCTTCACACCATACTTCCCCATAGACGGCCAAGGAGATGTCCCACGTCAACCGCCCCATTCTCCGCCCTGATCCCCACGCGCCGTGTTTCGATCTGCCACTGCCATCAAAGGAGACGAGGCATGCGCCGCCCGTGACGCACCCTGAGCCAAGAAGACAGATCCGATGTCTTCCCCGCCATTGCCATGTTATAACATAAGTTGAATGTCATGCATTACCATGAAACAAAAATATTTGGGCATGCAACTGATATTCCAATGTGTACATTATTAACTCTTGAAGCAACCGATGAATGCAATTACCCTTCTATCCTAATCAAAAAAATGTATGACTTGATAAAATAATTATGAACCGCTCGCTCATGCAATTTACTACAAGGGTCCATCTATGTCACATCTAGATGTGAGATAATATCGCACATCTAATTAAACAATTTGTTATATTGTTTGTTTGTCTTGTTTGTTTTTTCTCACTTACAACGCTCAGCCCTTTTTTTGGGATAAGGACACCCAGCATAGAAGCGCCCCTTGGCTGAGGACGCGCCCAACTGGGTTGACCCATTTATGTGAAACTGACAGCAAACATTTCCGTGCAAAAAGACGAATGACGCGAGTGGCAGAATTTCAAACACCGACCTGTTGTATCTGCACAAACGTAACAAGCCACTGCACCAAACAGCACGCCATGGCAAAGATGTAGTGAGAAGTTTAAAGAACTAATGGAAGTAGCGTAACTGAACATTACTTGAAACATTGGAAACAATTTTTCAAATTTTGCACACCTTTTAAAAATTATGAATAATGTTTTGTTAAACATGATAAATTCTTGAAATTTCTGAACCTTTTTACAAAGTGAAGAAAAATTAAAATTCCCCAGTTTTTTTATTTTTAAATAAAACTTAAAAATGAGAACATCTTTTGAAATTATGAACAACTTCTGAAAATAATGAACATTTTTTTACAGCTCTAGAAGAATTTTCAAATTGCTAAACACAATTTTTAAAAACACAAACATTTTTTAAATTTCAAATCATTTTTGGAAACTCGATTTCTTTTTGAATTGGCAGACAAACTAGCATTATGTACTAAAAAGACATGACTAAAAAAGGGTGTGTCTCATTTGTATACAACTATGAGATTGAACATATAAACCTTCAAGAAGTCATAGGCAGGATGAAGGTAGCCACGTCGCCTCTAATTCGCCATGAACAGTACTCGTGCCATCGTGTGTAAATTCCGTGCCCCGCCAGGGGCATTCTAGTCATTTCACGTGCAGGCATATAAAAGGCAGCCTCCCCCGTGGAGAAACCCTAGCCGCTGCCTCCGCCCGCACTCGCGCCCCCACCCACCCACTCTCCTCTCTTCCCCGATCCCCTCCCACTCGAGCCGGAGCCCCTCCCTCCTCTTCGTGCCGCCGGCCGTCGTGGCGACGCAGAGCAAGGCGCCGAGCCGCGGGAGGTCGCCGTGCACGTGGAGCACCCAGAGAAAAAGCGGGCAGCGAGAGAAGAAAGACCTAGCCCGCGTCTCCTCGTCCCCTCTTGCCGCCTCCGGCTCCTCTCCTCTCCCCCGGTTCACCTTGATGCGCCTGGCCGCGGTGATGGTGGCGTGACGGACTTTGGCCATGGATCCCAGCAGCTTCAAAAACGGAGGTACGGCGATTCCTGTCTCACTTCCTTCCGTGCAAGCAAATGCTTGTGTGTACCATAGTGGTATCAGCTGTTATAATTACCTAACGTTTTGACCTTATTGTTGATTGGTGGTAGCAGCAAATGATGTTTGCGTTGCTTGAGCTTGAGTTGCCACAGTTCATGTGATTATCGTCATGTCCGGGACAGAACATAAATTCAGTTTTCATTTTAATTGAGTTCTCATGTGTCAGCTTGGATGTAGTTACTGTCCGGCCTCCAAATTAGTTCCGTGCAAGCAAATGCTTGCGTGTACCATAGTAACGTTCTGACCTTATTGTTGATTGGTGGTAGCAGTAAATGACATTTGCGTTACTTGAGCTTGAGCTACCACAGTTCATGTGCTTATCGTCATGTCCAGGACAGAACATAAATTCAGTTTTCATTTTAATTGAGTTCTCATGTGTCAGCTTGGATCTTGGTACTGTCTTGCCTCCAAATTAGTGTTGTACTTGTGTTAGCTAATTTAAGTACCAAAATCTTCACGCTGTGTATTGCAGGGCATTTTCTATATTGTTCAGCTGCAGCTTAGGATGCCATGAGTTGATAGCTAAGTATGTACATCTTTTCTATAAAAAACTGCTTTCTCTTACTACACATATTTGTCTCTTGGTTCATACCTAGCTAAATTTGAAGGGGCCATTTTGGGCGATGGGAAGGGGGCCGAAACAGGATTTTTTGGATCTAATCACTCAATTCGATCATAATTGAGTACAAATTTGCAATCTCGTTGCCAAGCTCATAATAGATTTTATCCCTGTTTGATTTGGGTGCTCATTACGAACAATCGATGTGCATTGATGTGTTGCAGGCCTTCTGCTTCCAACCATTGAGAGGCGTTGCACTTCGCCTCCATCTGTCATCGTGATCGGTGGAGGAATCTCAGGGATTGCTGCGGCTCATGTCCTCTCCAATTCCTCTTTTCAGGTACTGACAAAATCCTGATCTGTCTGCTGTTCCTCTAATTAGATGATGCCCATGCTGCCTGAGCAGGTGACTGTCCTTGAGTCGAGAGATCGAATTGGTGACCATGTTCATACGGATTACTACTTTGGATGCCCCATCTACATGGGAGCCTCATGGTTAGTTTCACCCAAATCGATTAATTGGAACAATTCTTGGTAGATTTTATCTGTATAATCTGTCTAACTTCGTGCTGGTGTTGCTGAATTTTTTTTTCAGGTTGCACGGTGTCAGTAATGAGATTTCTTTAGCACCATTGATTGGCCAGCTAAAAAAGTACTACTGGCTAAGGAGAGCAGCTTGTCTGAATTTCGAGCAGTTGGTGGTCAGGTATACCTGTCTCTTATGTACATGCAGTCCTTGATACGTGGTTCATTTTACTTACCCAATTTTTTTTGTGCAAACAAATAGGTTGAACTCTGAATGAAGGGTGGCAACCTACTGATTGGAACTATTTTGCGGTCACTGGAAATTGAAGATCAGTATTTTTACCCAGGGAGTCGTGTACCAAGGTACTTGGCAAGGTCCTTCATCAACAGTATGCAAACCGAAGAAATCCCGGCTCCTGCTCGAAAGAATAGTTCACAAACTAAAGGCGCCCCACTAAAGAAAAGTTACAGCGAGGAAAGGTTTTTGAAGCATCAGATGATTTTGACGAATTTGGAACACCTATGCTAAAAGAGAGGAGTATATCAGATTATTTTAGTTCCCAAGATGTTTTACCTATTGGCCTCCCTTCCTTGCAAACCCTGCATTTAGTCGAATTCCTGGTTTGCTACCAGACAGTGAAATTAAAATGATTGGATTCACTTCCGAAGGAAGTGGTACTTCCGATAGTTTTGTGAAAGCTCGGATTGTTATATATGATCAGCAGTCTCTCCAGTACAACAACTTGGACACCGGGGTAAATATCTCAATATCTAAAAATTATTCAGTACTTAAGGCTTCAAGTGTGTATATAAACTGAGCGGGTTCCCAACGACAGTTGTGATATCTGACTTTCCTTCTTGTTACAAGGTGGTTGTAAGTTGTAACGCCCCGGTTTCGTTGCGCCAGGTGTCCGCTAGTTATTCGCCGTCATTGCCATGTCATTTGCTTGCGTGTTGCACTTTGTCATGTCATCATCTGCATTTCGTCTGCATATTTTTCAGAATTTGCATCCGTTCGGGTTGCCCCGGTTCTCTCCGTTGTCCGTTCTGAGCCCAACTACACTCGTACGCGCTCGCAGCACCTCCGAAATATTATTTTATAAGTGGCATGAAAATGTTCGGGATGAAAGTTGACGTGCGGTCTTATTATAGTGTAAACAGGCCGCCTGTCAAATTTCGTCGCATTCGGAGTTCGTTTGACTGCCCAACCGTTAAACTAATAGCGGTACCGTTGCCGGTACCTTCGTCGGACTTTTTCGGTATCCGGAAACAGTTGCCGGGCTGCATTTCTCCCCTCTCCTCTCATCCCAAGCCTCTCTTCACAGCCCACCTAGGCCTGCCTAACACCCCTCTCGATCGGGTCCGTCGGATCGCGATCGGACGCTCCAGAACCCCCAACCCTAACCCCTTTTTGCTATATATAGACTCCCTCCTTTCCATTTCACGCTAAAACCTACCCCCTAATCTCTTCCCTCCTCAATTTCAGCGCCTCCTCCCACCTCGGGGGCTGCGCCGCCGCCTCCCCCCTCCAGATCCGCCGCCGGCCACCTCACAGGCGCCACTGGGCGCTCAGCCATTTGCCTCCAGCCGCCGCGCCGCCGTTTTTCTCCACTCAGCAGGCGCCACGCGTCCCTGCATCCTCTCTCCACCCACGCGGCCCTCCCAGGCCCATCCGGGGCCCGCCCAGGCCCGGACCGCCCTGCTGCCTCGCGCTCAAGGGCGTGCTCGCCCCGGAGCCCTCGCTCGATCTGGAGCTCCTTGCCCCGTCCAACCCCGCGTCGGTCGGCGCGTCGCCGGAGCCGACCCCCACCGCCGGCGAGCCCCCGCCAGGACCCGAACCCATTGGCGTGCTCCGCGCCGCCGGAACACCCAGCCCAGATCCGCCGTCGTCCGTCCCGCTGCCGCCGTGCCATGAGTCCTCGCCGCCTGGAGTCTAGCGCCGCCCAGTCCCGGCCGGATCCGGCGACCCCGCCCCGGATCCGCCCGTCTCCGACCGATTCCCGACGTTGCCCGCGCCCTCCGTCGCCGTTCCCGTGCTCAGACGGCGAGCATGCCGCCATGGAGTCAGGCGCACGAGCTTCAGGCTCGCGCTGATGCCGCTCCCCGCCCGTTCCGCGTGTGGGCCACGCCCCGCCCGGCCCAGCTCCTGTGCGCCCCTATTGGCCCATCTCCCCACCAATTTTTGGGCCAGACCCACTAGGTGAGCTTCAGCCCAGCACCTATTCCTCGCCCGTGCGTGTTATAGATATCCCACGCTCGCAATAGAATATTTTACTGTCCCTGATTTCATCACATTATGTTAGCATGTTCATCATGTCATAACTCTGTGCTTGTGGCCCCGTTTTCATGCATAATCTATATCAGAAAGTTCCCTGTGAGATGTTTTTCATTTCATTCCATTGTGCCATGCTTGTTTGAGTCCATCTTGATGCCCTAATCATCGTTGCAAGAGTGATATATGATGTTAACCTGTTGAAACTGTTATAACTTGCTGTTTTGTCTTTTTCGTTGCATTTTGTGTGTGGATCCTATGAGCCTGATGTCTACACGAGTTTTGAGATACATCATGCCATCTTTACAGCGGTGCAATCCATGTTTTTTTGTGAGTCTTGTAGTGAGTGCATCGAGCTCGTGAAGTGGGGTACTTGCTGTTGCTGTTTTGCTAGGCTGAATCTGCTATATCATGATGCTATGTAAACCTGCTGCTACAAGTCATTCTATGCACAATCTGGAGATGTTCACTAAGGATGTTTTGTTATACATGTCATGTTCTATCCATTCATGCCCCTGGTGGCATTTATAGCCTGTTGTAACTTGTTGTAATCTTGCTCTCAAAGTGCTAAGTAATGTTGTTGTTAGCCTGCTGACATTAAGTTCAGTTTTGTCATGAGCTTTGCTAGTGATTCAAGCATGCTATGGACCTGCTCTTGCCATGTTTAGCTTTATAAATATGCTATCTTACTGTTGGTCACCTTGCCATGCCATGTATTGCTCTGTGGTGAGTGGTACAAGCTCACCAACATGCCTGCTTATTGTTGTTCCTGCCATGTATGAATCTGTCATATCATTTGCCATGTTTGCATGGATGATACCATCTTTTTTGTTGACCTTTAGAATAAGTTCAGTAAGGGAGTTTTGTTCTTTGTCTCTAGTATTACCTTTCCATGCCTTTGTTTGCCATGTTAAGTTCCTTTAACATGTTGTTTGATAGCTCTAAAGATTGCAACCTGGTGTTATTTATGCTAAGCCTGAAACTGTTATAATTTGCAATCTTGCCATGTCCTTTTGAGCATGTTCTAGTTATTTCTGGAGATAGCTCAGTGTTCATGTTTTGTCATGCTTTACCTGTACTTCATGCCCATGCTTTTTGTTCTTATGTTTAGGTGCTGTAGCATATTGTTTTGATGCTTGTTAGATGCCTAGTTGCTGTTTTGGACAGCTTGTCCTTTAAACTTGTATAGTGTATGTCTTGAACCGTTGCTCCGTTTTGAGTGTGCTCTATATGAAACTTCTTGATTTTGCATGAAGTTTAATATTATCATGTTGCATCCTTGTTTTGAGGTGTTTGATTGATGTTTGTAGGCATTTTGCACCAATGCCATGCTTAACTTGTTTTGCTCATATCTTCTAGGCCGTAGCTCCGAATTAAATGAACTTTATATGTAACTTGACTAGAATCTCGTGTAGAACATCTTGATGCATCTTAACTTGCTGTTTAAAAACTTGAACATAAGATTTATTCAGTTCTGGACCAATTCCGAAATTTGCATATGAGGACTTACCGGAATTGTTATATGTTATTTTCGGCCTCATTTAAACTTGCTTTGATGTGTTGCTCTTGTTTGCATCATCTCTTGCCATGAGTAGCCTCATGTAGCTTTGTCATGCATCATGCTTGTTGTGCATCATGTCTTGTCCATATGTGGTGTGTTTACTATGTTGTGTGCTTCTTCTTGATAGTTCCCGTTTTGTTGCGATCGTGAGGATTCGTTCGTCTACGCTTGGTTTGTCTTCATGGCTTCATCTTCTTCATGGACTCGTTCTTCTTCCTTGCGGGATTTCAGGCAAGATGACCACTACCCTGGATCTCACTACTATCATTGCTATGCTAGTTGCTTCGTTCTATCGCTTTGCTGCGCTACCTATCACTTGCTCTTCGAGCCTCACAATTTGCCATGTCAGCCTCTAACCTTTTCACCCTTCCCAGCAAACCGTTGTTTGGCTATGTTACCGCTTTGCTCAGCCCCTCTTATAGCGTTGTTAGTTGCAGGTGAAGTTGAAGATTGCCCCTTGGTGGACATGATTATGTTGGGATATCACAATATCTCTTATTTAATTAATGCATCTATATACTTGGTAAAGGGTGGAAGGCTTGGCCTTATGCCTGGTGTTTTGTTCCACTCTTGCCGCCCTAGTTTCCGTCATATCGGTATTATGTTCCCGTATTTTGCGTTCCTTACGCGGTTGGGTGATTTATGGGACCCCCTTGACAGTTCGCTTTGAATAAAACTCCTCCAGCAAGGCCCAACCTTGGTTTTACCATTTGCCTCACCACCACCTACTTTTCCCTTGGGAGTCGCTCTCTCGAGGGTCATCTTTATTTAGCCCCCCCGGGCCAATGCTTCTCTAAGTGTTGGTCCGAACTAGAGCCACTTGCAGCGCCACCTCGGGGAAACTTGAGGTCTGGTTTTAGTTGTACGTAGTGTTCATCCGGTGTTGCCCCGAGAACGAGATATGTGCAGCTCCTCTCGGGATGTCGGCGCATCGGTCGGTCTTGCTGGACTTATTTTACCATTGTCGAAATGTCTTGTAAATCGGGATTCCGAGACTGATCGGGTCTTCCTGGGAGAAGGAATATCCTTCGTTGACCGTGAGAGCTTGGGCTAAGTTGGGACACCCCTGCAAGGTATTATCTTTCGAAAGCCATGCCCGCGGTTATGTGGCAGATGGGAATTTGTTAATGTCCGGTTGTAGATAACTTGACACCAGATCCGAAATAAAACGCATCAACCGCGTGTGTAGACATGATGGTCTCTTTTCAGCGGAGTTCAAGAAGTGAACACGGTTTTTGGGTTATGTTTGACGTAAGTAGGAGTTCAGGATCACCTCTTGATCATTGCTAGCTTCACGACCGTTCCGTTTGTTCTCTTCTTGCTCTTATTTGCGTATGTTAGCCACCATATCATGCTTAGTCGCTGCTACAACCTCACCACTTATCCTTTCCATATCCATTAAGCTTTGCTAGTCTTGATACCCATGGTAATGGGATTGTTGAGTCCTCGTGGCTCACAGATTACTACAACAATAGTTGCAGGTACATGTTATGCGATGATCTTGACGCGAGAGCGATGTTTGCTTGTTTTGGAGTTCTTCTTCTGCTTCTTCTTCGATCAGGGGATAGGTTCCAGGTCGGCAGCCTGGGCTAGCAGGGTGGATGTCGTTTGAGTTTCTGTTTGTGTTTCATCCATAGTCGGATGGTGCTCTTATGTAAGATGATGTTGTATTCGTGTGGCATTGTATGCCTTTTGTATGTATCCCCATCTATTATGTAATGTTGATGTAATGATATCCATCTTGCAAAAGCGTATCAATATGCGGTTTTATCCTTGGTGGGATCTTCGAGTCTCTTTAGGATAGTATCGCATATTGGGCGTGACAAGTTGGTATCAGAGCCTCGACCGACCTTAGGAGCCCCCTTGATTGATCGTGTAGTTTGCCCGTTGTTGAGTCTAGAAGAAAACTTTTTCGGAGTCTAGTTATACCGAAGAGTAAGAATTCTTTTTACTCCTCGGCCCCTTCATCGCTCTGGTGAGGAATCTTGACGTAGGTGTTTTGAATTACTTCTCTTCCCATTCAAATTTTCTTTAGGTTCACGCGGTTAGTTTTTTTTTCTTTCGTTGGTTCTCAGCTCTTTTATCCGGTGCATTTCTCGTCAAGTTGACTCGAGCCTCTTCATCATTGCCAAGTTCAATCCTCAGTTGTTTTCTTTTCCCACCCGCCCACCCTTTTTCATCTCGGAGTCGGAGCCCGTAATCGAGTATCCATCCTACTCATGCGAAGTCTTTGCTTTCTTTCCTCAATGACTTCAACCGGTGTTTTCTCTTCAAGATATTCGTCGGTTCCCCTTCCAAGTTGCCTTTGTTTTCCCGCCCTCCCACCCTTTTCTTCCCGGAGTCTGAGTCTCTTTCGACCATCAATTTCATTCGTGCAGAGCCTCTTCAGTCTTTCGTCAATTGTTTCAACCGGTGAATTCTCTTTTGTTTGACATTCTTCATGTCTTTTCCGGTGGATTCAATTCAAGTTTTTCGGTGTTGTTCATATTCATTTCCTTGGCTCAAATGTTTTCCCCTTGCTCGTTCGCCTCTCGCCAGTTTATCTTTTCGGAGTGCTCAAGACATCTCAAGAGATTCGTCTGCGTTCGAATTAATTCGAGGGTGTCACCTCATTCAAATGTTTCATTTGTTCCGGTGCATCATCTATCTGTTCAACATCCCTTTCCAACGGTGTTTTCTTTTAGTGGGCCCTAACCCACAGGTCTTTTCCCAGGATATTACCCGATTCTTCTAATTCTCCCCGGGTTATTCTCAAATTCTTTTCAAGTGTGACGTAAGAATGAATTTCATCAGTCACATGCCTTCTCCAAGATCGCTTTCAAATTCTTTTCATTGTTGCCTGAACCTCTTCACTTTTTGTTCTCCCGGAGTGCCTAACAAATTTTGGTGGTGTTTCTCGTCATCATTTGAAGACCAAAGAAGAGTTTCTCCTCTAAACCTTGTCCGTTCTCTCGAATATTCGTTGTTCTAGCTTCATGTTATCCTCGCAAATTACCCCATTTGTCAGAAATTCTTTTCATCCATCCGGAGTATTTCAGGAGTTGTTTTCCGTCTCAATCATCCGGAGGCCATCTTTTCGGAATATTTCTTCGTTCTAAGTTTTCGAATTCATTCTCCAATTATTCTACGTCTATGCCCCTTCGGTCGTCTCAATATTCTTTCGGTGCTTCATTCAAGTACTCTTCAATCAGTTCGCAATCTCTTCGTTTTTTCTCTCTCTAAATTCCCTCAAGTATCTTCGTGATTGCTCTAATTCTTCCCAGCGATTCTTTCTCTTTTCTTTGTTCATTATCATTTCTTATGGTGGTTCGTTCAAGATTTACTTTCGTTCTTTTCACATATATCCTTTCGTTCTTTCCAATCCTACCGGTGGTTCATGAAGACTTTCTCAAGTTTTGTGTTATACCCCCCCTTAATCCTTTTCAAGAAGAATAAGTAGTATGCTAAATCCATTGCTTGTCATCAATCTAATTTGATGAAGGATAAGCATACAATAAATCTTATTCTTATTTCATCCAAGTGAGTAATCCCTTCCTTCGAAGTTTGTTCTTGATGAATAAATTCTAGTTCCAAGTGTTTTCATTTTTTCTTTTCCGGAGTTCAAATTTCCTCGGCCATTTCGTCGGAACCCCCATCTAAATCATCGCAAGCTTTAATTTTATTCTTTCATCCTCCATTCTATCCCATCATCCTTTTTGTCACCGGAGTTCTTCATGGTGGTTCTTCCTGATTTAATTCATTCTTTCAAGTTTTCATCAAGATTTTGTTGGAGGAATTCAAGTATCTTTTCTTCTTGCGTCTCGAAGGGCAATTAATTCTCCGTTTTCACCTGAAGTGAAGTTTTGCATTTCTTCATTCTTCTCAGCTATTCAAACTTTTGGTTATGGTATAATTTCACCTCAAGTTTTGAGTTGTTTTTGATAAGTCCACAACAAGCTTATTATTTCGTTGTTGATTTTCTCAAAAACTCCGTTCAACCCTTCCTTCTAAGTTCTTGTCATTCCATTCCTTCAATTCTTCCGGAGGCATTGTGGTGTTCATCTCGTCAAGGGTCATCACATCTTGTGAAGTTCAGGTCTCTTTTCCTTCCATTTTCAGCCGGAGTGCTGCCTAAATTATTTCATTATTATTCCTTTTCTATCTTGTTCTAACCGGAGTGGTTTCAGAGCCTATCTTGTTTTCATGAGCATTTGGTTCTCGTCATATTCGCCGTTCATCTTTTCTAACCTAGTGCTCTCGACTTTGTTTGTCTTCTCTCTTGCGTTCTTACTTCACCTCTTCCTCTTTCTCTTCCATCTCAGTCCTAAGATCTCGGGACGAGATCTCTTGTTAGTGGAGGAGTGTTGTAACGCCCCAGTTTCGTTGCGCCAGGTGTCCGCTAGTTATTCTCCGTCATTGCCATGTCATTTGCTTGTGTGTTGCACTTTGCCATGTCATCATCTGCATTTCACCTGCATGTTTTTCAAAACTTGCATCCATTCGGGTTCCCCCGGTTCTCTCCGTTGTCCATTCTGAGCCCAACCACACTCACACGCGCCCACGGCACCTCCGAAATATTATTTTATAAGTGGCATAAAAATGTTCTCGGAATGGGATGAAAGTTGGCGTGCGGTCTTATTATAGTGTAGACAGGCCACTTGTCAAATTACGTCGCATTCGGAGTTCGTTTGACTGCCCAACCGTTAAACTAATAGCGGTACCGTTGCCGGTACCTTCGTCGGACTTTTTCGGTATCCAGAAACAGTTGCCGGGCTGCATTTCTCCCCTCTCCTCTCATCCCAAGCCTCTCTTCACAGCCCACCTAGGACTGCCTAACACCCCTCTCGATCGGGTCCGTCGGATCGCGATCGGACGCTCCAGAACCCCCAACCCTAACCCCTTTTTGCTATATATAGACTCCCTCCTTTCCATTTCAGGCTAAAACCGACTCCCTAATCTCTCCCCTCCTCAATTTCAGCGCCTCCTCCCACCTCGGGGGCCACGCCGCCGCCTCCTCCCTCCAGATCCGCCGCCGGCCACCTCACAGGCGCCACCGGGCGCTCAGCCATTAGCCTCCAGCCGTCGCGCCGCCGTTTTCCTCCACTCAGGAGGCGCCATGCGTCCCTGCATCCTCTCTCCACCCGCGCGGCCCTCCCAGGCCCGCCCAGGCCCGGACCGCCCTGCTGCCTCGCGCTCGAGGGCGTGCTCGCCCCGGAGCCCTCGCTCGATCTGGAGCTCCTCGCCCCGTCCAGCCCCGCGTCGGCCGGCGCGTCGCCGGAGCCGACCCCCACCGCTGGCGAGCCCCCGCCAGGACCCGAACCCGCTGGCGTGCTTCGCACCACCGGAACACCCAACCCAGATCCGCCGTCGTCCGTCCCGCTGCCGCTGCGCCATGAGTCCTCGCCGCCTGGAGTCCAGCGCCGCCCAGTCCTGGTCGGATCCGGCGACGCCGTCCCGGATCCGCCCGTCTCCGACCGATTCCCGGCGTTGCCCGCACCCTCCGTCGCCGTTCTCGTGCTCAGCCGGCGAGCAGGACGCCATGGAGTTAGGCGCACGAGCTCCAGGCTCACGCTGACGCTGCTCCCCGCCCGTTCTGCGTGTGGGCCACGCCCCACCCGCGGCCCAGCTCCTGCGTGCCCCTATTGGCCCGTCTCCCCACCGATTTTTGGGCCAGGCCCACTAGGTGAGCTTCAGCCCAGCACCTATTCCTCGCCCATGCGTGTTATAGCTATTCCGTGCTCGCAATAGAATATTTGACTAAGTCCCTGATTTCATCACATTATGTTAGCATGTTCATCATGTCATAACTCTATGCTTGTGGCCCCGTTTTTCATGCATAATATATCCAAATGATCCTTGTGAGACGTTTTTCATTTCATTATATTGTGCCATGCTCGTTTGATTCCATCTTGATGCCCTAATCATCGTTGCAAGAGTGCTATATGATGTTAACCTGCTGAAACTGTTATAACTTGTTGTTTTGTCTTTTTCGTTGCATTTTGTGTGTGGATCCTACGAGCCTGATGTCTACATGAGTTTTGAGCTACATCATGCCATCTTTACAGTGGTGCAATCCATGTATTTGTTTGAGTATTTTAGTGAGTGCATCGAGCTCGTGAAGTAGGGTACTTGTTGTTGCTGTTTTGTTAGGCTGAATCTGCTATATCATGATGCTTTGTAAACCTGCTGCTACAAGTCATTCTATGCACAATCTGGAAATGTTCACTAAGGATGTTTTGTTATACATGTCATGCTCTATCCATTCATTCCCCTGGTTGCATTTATATCCTGCTGTAACTTGTTTTAATCTTGCTCTCAAAGTGCTAAATAATGTTGCTATCAGCCTGTTGACATTAAGTTCAGTTTTGCCATGAGCTTTGCTAGTGATTCAAGCATGCTATGGACTTGCTCTTGCCATGTTTAGCTTCATAAATATGCCATATTACTGGTGGGCACATTTCCATGCCATGCATTGCTCTGTGGTGAGTGGTACAAGCTCACCAACATGCCTACTTATTGTTGTTCCTGCCATGTATGAATCTGTCATATCATTTGCCATATTTGCATGGATGATACCATCTTTTCTGTTGATCTTTAGAATAAGTTCAGTAAGGGAGTTTTGTTATTTGTCTTTAGTATTAGCTTTCCATGCCTTTGTTTGCCATGTTAAGTTCTTGTAACATGTTGTTTGATAGCTCTAAACATTGCAACTGTTGGAAATATGCCCTAGAGGCAATAATAAAAGCATTATTATTATATTTCCTTGTTCATGATAATTGTCTTTATTCATGCTATAATTGTGTTATCCGGAAATCGTAATGCATGTGTGAATAACAGACACCAACATGTCCCTAGTAAGCCTCTAGTTGACTAGCTCGTTGATCAACAGATAGTCATGGTTTCCTGACTATGGACACTGGATGTCATTGATAACGAGATCACATCATTGGGAGAATGATGTGATGGACGAGACCCAATCCTAAACATAGCACAAGATCGTATAGTTCGTTTGCTAGAGTTTTGCAATGTCAAAGTATCTTTTCCTTAGACCATGAGATCGTGTAACTCCCGGATACCGTAGGAGTGCTTTGGGTATGCCAAACGTCACAACGTAACTGGGTGACTATAAAGGTAGACTACGGGTATCTCCGAAAGTGTCTGTTGGGTGACATGGATCAAGACTGGGATTTGTCACTCCGTATGACGGAGAGGTATCACTGGGCCCACTCGGTAATGCATCATCATAATGAGCTCAGAGTGACCAAGTGTCTGGTCACGGGATCATGCATTACGGTACGAGTAAAGTGACTTGCCGGTAACGAGATTGAACGAGGTATTGGGATACCGACGATCGAATCTCGGGCAAGTAACATATCGATAGACAAAGGGAATAGCGTACGGGGTTGATTGAATCCTCGACATCGTGGTTCATCCGATGAGATCATCGTGGAGCATGTGGGAGCCAACATGGGTATCCAGATCCCGCTGTTGGTTATTGACCGGAGAGTCGTCTCGGTCATGTCTGCTTGTCTCCCGAACCCGTAGGGTCTACACACTTAAGGTTCAGTTACGCTAGGGTTGTAGGGATATGTATATGCAGTAACCCGAATGTTGTTCGGAGTCCCGGATGAGATCCCGGACGTCACGAGGAGTTCCGGAATGGTCCGGAGGTAAAGATTTATATATGGGAAGTCCTGTTTCGGGCATCGGGACAAGTTTCGGGGTTATCGGTATTGTACCGGGACCACCGGAGGGGTCCCGGGGGCCCACCGGGTGGGGCCACCTGTCCCGGGGGGCCACATGGGCTGTAGGGGGTGCGCCTTGGCCTAATGGGCCAAGGGCACCAGCCCCACATAGGCCCATGCGCCTAGGGTTTCAAGGGGGAAGAGTCCTAGGAGGGTAAGGCACCTCCTAGGTGCCTTGGGGGGGAGGGAAACCCCCCTAGGCCGCCGCACCCCCTAGGAGATTGGATCTCCTAGGGCCGGCCACCCCCCCTTGGCACCCCTATATATAGTGGGGGAGAGGAGGGACTTCATACCTTGAGTCCTTGGCCTTTGGTTGCCTCCTTCTCCCTCCCCAACACCTCCTCCAACCTCCATAGTGCTTAGCGAAGCTCTGCCGGAGTACTGCAGCTCCATCAACACCACGCCGTCGTGCTGCTGCTGGTGCCATCTCCCTCAACCTCTCCTCCCTCCCTTGCTGGATCAAGAAGGAGGAGACGTGGCTGTTCCGTACGTGTGTTGAACGCGGAGGTGCCGTCCGTTCGGTGCTAGGATCTCGGTGATTCGAATCACGTCGTGTTCGACTACATCATCCCCGTTCTTTGAACGCTTCCGCTCGCGATCTACAAGGTATGTAGATGCATCTATCACTCGTTGCTAGATGAACTCCTAGATGATCTTGGTGAAACGAGTAGGAAAATTTTTGTTTTCTGCAACGTTCCCCAACAGTGGCATCATGAGCTAGGTCTATGCGTAGTTCTTCTTGCGCGAGTAGAACACAATTTGTTGTGGGCGTAGATTTGTCAACTTTCTTGCCGTTACTAGTCCTTTCTTGCTTCAGCGGTATTGTGGGATGAAGCGGCCCGGACCAACCTTACACGTACGCTTACGTGAGACCGGTTCCACCGACTAACATGCACTAGTTGCATAAGGTGGCTGGCGGGTGTCTGTCTCTCCTACTTTAGTTGGAGCGGAATCGATGAACAGGGTCCTTATGAAGGGTAAATAGAAGTTGACAAATCACGTTGTGGCTTTAACGTAGGTAAGAAAACGTTCTTGCTAGAACCCTAATTCAGCCACGTAAAACTTGCAACAACAATTAGAGGACGTCTAACTTGTTTTTGCAGCAAGTGGTTTGTGATATGATATGGCCAAAGTTGTGATGAATGATGAATGATCTATATGTGATGTATGAGATGTTCATGCTATTGTAATAGGATTCACGACTTGCATGTCGATGAGTATGACAACCGGCAGGAGCCATAGGAGTTGTCTTTATTCTTTTATATGACCTGCGTGTCATCAAGAAACGCCATGTAAATTACTTTACTTTATTGCTAAACGCGTTAGCCATAGTAGTAGAAGTAATAGTTGGCGAGCAACTTCATGGAGACACGATGATGGAGATCATGATGATGGAGATCATGGTGTCAAGCCGGTGACAAGATGATCATGGAGCCCCAAGATGGAGATCAAAGGAGCTATGTGATATTGGCCATATCATGTCACGTTTATTATTTGATTGCATGTGATGTTTATCATGTTTTGCATCTTGTTTACTTAGAACGACGGTAGTAAATAAGATGATCCCTCACAATAATTTCAAGAAGTGTTCCCCCTAACTGTGCACCGTTGCGACAGTTCGCTGTTTCAAAACACCACGTGATGATCGGGTGTTTTATTCAGACGTTCACATACAACGGGTGTAAGACAGATTTACACATGCAAACACTTAGGTTGACTTGACGAGCCTAGCATGTACAGACATGGCCTCGGAACACAGAAGACCGAAAGGTCGAGCATGAGTCGTATAGAAGATACGATCAACATGAAGATGTTCACCGATGTTGACTAGTCCGTCTCACGTGATGATCGGACACGGTCTAGTTTAACTCGGATCATGTAATACTTAGATGACTAGAGGGATGTCTAATCTAAGTGGGAGTTCACTAATAATTTGATTAGTTGAACTTAATTATCATGAACTTAGTCTAAAATCTTTGCAATATGTCTTGTAGATCAAATGGCCAACGTAGTCCTCAACTTCAACGCGTTCCTAGAGAAAACTAAGCTGAAAGACGATGGCAGCAACTATACGGACTGGGTCCGGAACCTGAGGATCATCCTCATAGCTGCCAAGAAAGATTATGTCCTACAAGCACCGCTTGGTGACGCACCCGTTCTCCCTGCAGAACAAGATGTTATGAACGCTTGGCAGGCACGTTTCGATGACTACTCCCTCGTTCAGTGCGGCATGCTTTACAGCCTAGAGCCGGGGCTCCAAAAGCGTTTTGAGAGACATGGAGCATATGAGATGTTCGAAGAGCTGAAAATGGTTTTCCAAGCTCATGCCCGGGTCGAGAGATATGAAGTCTCCGACAAATTCTTTAGCTGTAAGATGGAGGAAAACAGTTCTGTCAGTGAGCACATACTCACTATGTCTGGGTTGCATAACCGCTTGACTCAGCTGGGAGTTAATCTCCCGGATGATGCGGTCATTGACAGAATCCTCCAGTCGCTTCCACCAAGCTACAAGAGCTTTGTGATGAACTTCAATATGCAGGGGATGGAAAAGACCATTCCTGAAGTATTTGCTATGCTGAAATCAGCAGAGGTAGAAGTCAGAAAGGAACATCAAGTGTTGATGGTCAATAAAACCACTAAGTTCAAGAAAGGCAAGGGTAAAAAGAACTTCAAGAAGGACGGCAAGGAGGTTGCCGCGCCCGGCAAGCAAGCTGCTGGGAAGAAGCCAAAGAATGGACCCAAGCCCGAGACTGAGTGCTTTTATTGCAAGGGAAGCGGTCACTGGAAGCGGAACTGCCCTAAGTACTTAGCGGATAAGAAGGCCGGCAAAACAAAAGGTATATGTGATATACATGTAATTGATGTGTACCTTACTAGTGCCCGTAGTAGCTCCTGGGTATTTGATACCGGTGCAGTTGCTCACATTTGTAACTCAAAGCAGGGGCTGCGGAATAAGCGGAAACTGGCAAAGGACGAGGTGACGATGCGCGTCGGGAATGGTTCCAAGGTCAATGTGATCGCCGTCGGCACGCTACCTCTGCATCTCCCTTCGGGATTAGTTTTAAACCTTAATAATTGTTATTTAGTGCCAGCTTTGAGCATGAACATTGTATCGGGATCTCGTTTAATTCGAGATGGCTACTCTTTTAAATCTGAGAATAATGGTTGTTCCATTTTTATGAGAGATATGTTTTATGGTCATGCTCCTATGGTGAATGGTTTATTCCTTATGAATCTCGAACGTGATGCTACACATATTCATAATGTGAGTACCAAAAGAAGTAAGGTTGATAATGATAGTCCCACATACTTGTGGCACTGCCGCCTTGGTCACATAGGTGTCAAACGCATGAAGAAGCTCCATGCTGATGGACTTTTAGAGTCTCTTGATTATGAATCATTTGACACGTGCGAACCATGCCTTATGGGTAAAATGACCAAGACTCCGTTCTCAGGAACAATGGAGCGAGCAACCGACTTATTGGAAATCATACATACTGATGTGTGCGGTCCGATGAGTGTTGAGGCTCGCGGTGGCTATCGTTATGTTCTCACCCTCACTGATGATTTAAGTAGGTATGGGTATATCTACTTAATGAAACACAAGTCTGAAACCTTTGAAAAGTTCAAGGAATTTCAGAGTGAGGTTGAAAATCAACGTGACAGGAAAATCAAGTTTCTACGATCAGATCGTGGAGGAGAATACTTGAGTCACGAGTTTGGGGCACACTTAAGAAAATGTGGAATAGTTTCACAACTCACGCCGCCTGGAACACCTCAGCGTAATGGTGTGTCCGAACGTCGTAATCGCACTCTGTTAGATATGGTGCGATCTATGATGTCTCTTACCGATTTACCGCTTTCCTTCTGGGGCTATGCTTTAGAGACTGCCGCATTCACTTTAAATAGGGCTCCGTCGAAATCCGTTGAGACGACACCGTATGAATTATGGTTTGGGAAGAAACCTAAGCTGTCGTTTCTAAAAGTTTGGGGATGCGATGCTTATGTCAAGAAACTTCAACCTGAAAAGCTCGAACCCAAATCGGAAAAATGCGTCTTCATAGGATACCCAAAAGAAACTATTGGGTACACCTTCTACCTCAGATCCGAAGGCAAGATCTTTGTTGCCAAGAATGGGTCCTTTCTGGAGAAAGAGTTTCTCTCGAAAGAAGTAAGTGGGAGGAAAGTAGAGCTTGATGAAGTATTACCTCTTGAACCGGAAAATGGCGCAACTCAAGAAAATGTTCCTGAGGTGCCAGCACCGACTAGAGAGGAAGTTAATGATAATGATCAAGATACTTCTGATCAAGCTCCTACTGAAATTCGAAGGTCCACAAGGACACGTTCCGCACCAGAGTGGTACGGCAACCCTGTCTTGGAAATCATGTTGTTAGACAACGGTGAACCTTCGAACTATGAAGAAGCGATGGCGGGACCAGATTCCGACAAATGGCTAGAAGCCATGAAATCCGAGATAGGATCCATGTATGAAAACGAAGTATGGACTTTGACTGACTTGCCCGTTGAACGGCGAGCCATAGAAAATAAATGGATCTTTAAGAAGAAGACAGACGCGGATGGTAATGTGACCATCTATAAAGCTCGGCTTGTCGCTAAGGGTTATCGACAAGTTCAAGGGGTTGACTACGATGAGACTTTCTCACCGGTAGCGAAGCTGAAGTCCGTCCGAATCATGTTAGCAATTGCCGCATTCTATGATTACGAAATATGGCAAATGGACGTCAAAACGGCATTCCTTAATGGTTTCCTTAAGGAAGAATTGTATATGATGCAGCCGGAAGGTTTTGTCGATCCTAAGAATGCTGACAAAGTGTGCAAGCTCCAACGCTCGATTTATGGGCTGGTGCAAGCATCTCGGAGTTGGAACATTCGCTTTGATGAGATGATCAAAGCGTTTGGGTTTACACAGACTTATGGAGAAGCCTGCGTTTACAAGAAAGTGAGTGGGAGCTCTGTAGCATTTCTCATATTATATGTAGATGACATACTTTTGATGGGAAATGATATAGAACTCTTGGACAGCATCAAGGCCTACTTGAATAAAAGTTTTTCAATGAAGGACCTTGGAGAAGCTGCTTATATATTAGGCATCAAAATCTATAGAGATAGATCAAGACGCCTCATAGGTCTTTCACAAAGCACATACCTTGATAAGATATTGAAGAAGTTCAATATGGATCAATCCAAGAAGGGGTTCTTGCCTGTGTTGCA
This sequence comes from Triticum aestivum, assembly GCF_018294505.1. Lineage (NCBI taxonomy): Eukaryota > Viridiplantae > Streptophyta > Magnoliopsida > Poales > Poaceae > Triticum > Triticum aestivum. The sequence continues at coordinate 283,401,205 of NC_057804.1, read as the reverse complement.
AGGTATGAAATTGAGCTCAGCTCAATGTCCGACCACGGCAGAAGATATAGAAGAGATGAGCGTCATCCCCTATGCCTCAGCCATAGGTTCTATTATGTATGCCATGCTGTGTACCAGACCTGATGTAAACCTTGCCGTAAGTTTGGTAGGAAGGTACCAAAGTAATCCCGGCAAGGAACACTGGACAGCGGTCAAGAATATCCTGAAGTACCTGAAAAGGACTAAGGAAATGTTTCTCGTTTATGGAGGTGACGAAGAGCTCGTCGTAAAGGGTTACGTCGACGCTAGCTTCGACACAGATCTGGATGACTCTAAGTCACAAACCGGATACGTGTATATTTTGAATGGTGGGGCAGTAAGCTGGTGCAGTTGCAAGCAAAGCGTCGTGGCGGGATCTACATGTGAAGCGGAGTACATGGCAGCCTCGGAGGCAGCACATGAAGCAATATGGGTGAAGGAGTTCATCACCGACCTAGGAGTCATACCCAATGCGTCGGGGCCGATCAAGCTCTTCTGTGACAACACTGGAGCTATTGCACTTGCCAAGGAGCCCAGGTTTCACAAGAAGACAAGGCACATCAAGCGTCGCTTCAACTCCATTCGTGAAAATGTTCAAGATGGAGACATAGAGATTTGTAAAGTACATACGGACCTGAATGTAGCAGATCCGTTGACTAAACCTCTCCCTAGAGCAAAACATGATCAACACCAGAATTCCATGGGTGTTCGATTCATCACAATGTAACTAGATTATTGACTCTAGTGCAAGTGGGAGACTGTTGGAAATATGCCCTAGAGGCAATAATAAAAGCATTATTATTATATTTCCTTGTTCATGATAATTGTCTTTATTCATGCTATAATTGTGTTATCCGGAAATCGTAATACATGTGTGAATAACAGACACCAACATGTCCCTAGTGAGCCTCTAGTTGACTAGCTCGTTGATCAACAGATAGTCATGGTTTCCTGACTATGGACACTGGATGTCATTGATAACGAGATCACATCATTGGGAGAATGATGTGATGGACGAGACCCAATCCTAAACATAGCACAAGATCGTATAGTTCGTTTGCTAGAGTTTTGCAATGTCAAAGTATCTTTTCCTTAGACCATGAGATCGTGTAACTCCCGGATACCGTAGGAGTGCTTTGGGTATGCCAAACGTCACAACGTAACTGGGTGACTATAAAGGTAGACTACGGGTATCTCCGAAAGTGTCTGTTGGGTGACATGGATCAAGACTGGGATTTGTCACTCCGTATGACGGAGAGGTATCACTGGGCCCACTCGGTAATGCATCATCATAATGAGCTCAGAGTGACCAAGTGTCTGGTCACGGGATCATGCATTACGGTACGAGTAAAGTGACTTGCCGGTAACGAGATTGAACGAGGTATTGGGATACCGACGATCGAATCTCGGGCAAGTAACATATCGATAGACAAAGGGAATAGCGTACGGGGTTGATTGAATCCTCGACATCGTGGTTCATCCGATGAGATCATCGTGGAGCATGTGGGAGCCAACATGGGTATCCAGATCCCGCTGTTGGTTATTGACCGGAGAGTCGTCTCGGTCATGTCTGCTTGTCTCCCGAACCCGTAGGGTCTACACACTTAAGGTTCAGTTACGCTAGGGTTGTAGGGATATGTATATGCAGTAACCCGAATGTTGTTCGGAGTCCCGGATGAGATCCCGGACGTCACGAGGAGTTCCGGAATGGTCCGGAGGTAAAGATTTATATATGGGAAGTCCTGTTTCGGGCATCGGGACAAGTTTCGGGGTTATCGGTATTGTACCGGGACCACCGGAAGGGTCCCGGGGGCCCACCGGGTGGGGCCACCTGTCCCGGGGGGCCACATGGGCTGTAGGGGGTGCGCCTTGGCCTAATGGGCCAAGGGCACCAGCCCCACATAGGCCCATGCGCCTAGGGTTTCAAAGGGGAGGAGTCCTACTAGGGAAGGCACCTCCTAGGTGCCTTGGGGGGGAGGGAAACCCCCCTAGGCCGCCGCACCCCCTAGGAGATTGGATCTCCTAGGGCCGGCCACCCCCCCTTGGCACCCCTATATATAGTGGGGGAGAGGAGGGACTTCATACCTGAAGTCCTTGGCCTTTGGTTGCCTCCTTCTCCCTCCCCAACACCTCCTCCAACTCCATAGTGCTTAGCGAAGCTCTGCCGGAGTACTGCAGCTCCATCAACACCACGCCGTCGTGCTGCTGCTGGTGCCATCTCCCTCAACCTCTCCTCCCTCCCTTGCTGGATCAAGAAGGAGGAGACGTGGCTGTTCCGTACGTGTGTTGAACGCGGAGGTGCCGTCCGTTCGGTGCTAGGATCTCCGGTGATTCGAATCACGTCGTGTTCGACTACATCATCCCCGTTCTTTGAACGCTTCCGCTCGCGATCTACAAGGTATGTAGATGCATCTATTCACTCGTTGCTAGATGAACTCCTAGATGATCTTGGTGAAACGAGTAGGAAAAATTTTGTTTTCTGCAACGTTCCCCAACAGCAACCTGATGTTATTTCTGCTAAGCCTAAAACTGTTATAATTTGCAATCTTGCCATGTCCTTTTGAGCATGTTCTAGTTGTTTCTGGAGATAGCTCAGTGTTCATGTTTTGTCATGCTTTACCTGTACTTCATGCCCATGCTTTTTGCTCTTATGTTGAGGTGTTGTAGAATATTGTTTTGATGCTTGCTAGATGCCTAGTTGCTGTTTTGGACAGCTAGTCCTTTAAACTTGTATAGAGTATGTGTTGAACCGTTGCTCCGTTTTGAGTGTGCTCTATATGAAACTTGCTTGATTTTGCATGAAGTTTAATATTATAATGTTGCATCCTTGTTTTGAGGTGTTTGATTGATGTTTGTATGAATTTTGCACCAATGCCATGCTTAACTTGTTTTGCTCATATCTTCTAGGCCGTAGCTCCGAATTAAATGAATTTTATATGTAACTTGACTAGAATCTCGTGTAGAACATCTTGGTGCATCTTAACTTGCTGTTTAACAACTTGAACATAAGGTTTATTCAGTTCTGGACCAATTCCCAAATTTGCATATGAGGACTTACCGAAATTGTTATATGTTATTTCCGGCCTCATTTAAACTTGCTTTGATGTGTTGCTCTTGTTTGCATCATCTCTTGCCATGAGTAGACTCATGTAGCTTTGTCATGCATCATGCTTGTTGTGCATCATGCCTTGTTCATGTGTGGTGTGTTTACTATGTTGTGTGCTTCTTCTCAATAGTTCCCGTTTCGTTGCGATCATGAGGATTCGTTCATCTACGCTTGGTTCATCTTCGTGGCTTCATCTTCTTAATGGACTCGTTCTTCTTCCTTGCGGGATTTCAGGCAAGATGACCGCTACCCTGGATCTCACTACTATCATTGTTATGCTAGTTGCTTCGTTCTATCGCTTTGCTGCGCTACCTATCACTTGCTCTTCGAGCCTCACAATTTTCCATGTCAGCCTCTAACCTTTTCTCCCTTCCCAGCAAACCGTTGTTTGGCTATGTTACCGCGTTGCTCAGCCCCTCTTATAGCGTTGTTAGTTGCAGGTGAAGTTGAAGATTGCCCCTTGGTGGACAGGATTATGTTGGGATATCACAATATCTCTTATTTAATTAATGCATATATATACTTGGTAAAGGGTGGAAGGCTCGGCCTTATGCCTGGTGTTTTGTTCCACTCTTGCCACCCTAGTTTCCGTCATATCGGTATTATGTTCCCGGATTTTGCGTTCCTTACGCGGTTGGGTGATTTATGGGACCCCCTTGACAGTTTGCTTTGAATAAAACTCCTCCATCAAGGCCCAACCTTGGTTTTACCATTTGCCTCACCTCCACCTACTATTCCCTTGGGAGTAGCTCTCTCGAGGGTCATCTTTATTTAGCCCCCCCCGGGCCAATGCTTCTCTAAGTGTTGGTCCGAACTAGAGCCACTTGCAGCGCCACCTCAGGGAAACTTGAGGTCTGGTTTTAGTTGTATGTAGTGTTCATCCGGTGTTGCCCCGAGAACGAGATATGTGCAGCTACTCTCGGGGTGTCGGCGCATCGGTCGGTCTTGCTGGACTTGTTTTACCATTGTCGAAATGTCTTGTAAACCGGGATTCCGAGACTGATCGGGTCTTCCTGGAAGAAGGAATATCCTTCGTTGACCGTGAGAGCTTGTGATGGGCTAAGTTGGGACACCCCTGCAGGGTATTATCTTTCGAAAGCCATGCCCGCGGTTATGTGGTAGATTGGAATTTGTTAATGTCCGGTTGTAGATAACTTGACACCAGATCCGAATTAAAACGCGTCAACCGCGTGTGTAGCCGTGATGGTCTGTTTTCGGCGGAGTTCGAGGAGTGAACACGGTTTTTGGGTTATGTTTGACGTAAGTAGGAGTTCAGGATCACCTCTTGATCATTGCTAGCTTCACGATCGTTCCGTTTGTTCTCTTCTTGCTCTTATTTGCGTATGTTAGCCACCATATCATGCTTAGTCGCTGCTGCAACCTCACCACTTATCCTTTCCATACCCATTAAGCTTTGCTAGTCTTGATACCCATGGTAATGGGATTGCTGAGTCCTCGTGGCTCACAGATTACTACAACAACAGTTGCAGGTACAGCTTATGCGATGATCTTGACGCGAGAGCGATGTTTGCTTGTTTTGGAGTTTTCTTCTGCTTCTTCTTCGATCAAGGGATAGGTTCCAGGTCGGCAGCCTGGGCGAGCAGGGTGGATGTCGTTTGAGTTTCTGTTTGTGTTTCATCCATAGTCGGATGGTGCTCTTATGTAAGATGATGTTGTATTCGTGTGGCATTGTATGCCTTTTGTATGTATCCCCATCTATTATGTAATGTCGATGTAATGATATCCACCTTGCAAAAGCATATCAATATGCGGTTCTATCCTTGGTGGGACCTTCGAGTCTCTTTAGGATAGTATCGCATATTGGGCGTGACATAAGTGTTGCTACTCTAACCTTCTTTTGTCATCGGCCAACTGTCCTTGCAATCATGGAATTTATGGATGCTATCAATCTTGCAAATGACCCTGATAGCGATAAAGATAGAAACACAGATGATATTAAGTTTGATAATGTGGTTGAGGAGCCTAAATCTGATCTGGAGTCAGAACCTGTCATAAAAAGGTTGATGTCTAAAGGTAAAAGCAGAGTAGTTTTTCATCTTACGTCAAGCATGGCAGAGGCACAAGTATTACTAATGAATGAAAATGGTGATCTACTTGCTACTTTGTCACAAAATAACCTCTCAACTGATATCAAGGTATGAGCATGTCTAGCTTATATGATTGATTGTGGTTTAGTTGACCTTGCATAACTGACTATCTTTGGTGTTATTTAAGGTGTTCCCATCCTCATTCAGTATAAAGGCTGCACTTGGAAACCTCAAAATAAGTGATGACAGTCTTCATAGCAACCATCCTTACTTTTGGGTCTGTGATATGCGAAATCTAGGAGGATATTTTGTGGAGGTACTACCATGTTACTTGTTGTATTATTTGAGTCACTACTTGACTAGATATAGGGAAGCTCTCCGAAGTTAGAATTGTTTATCTTAACCGTTTTGTTCAAGAGCTATGCTATTTAAAGCTCATCTATGTTCTCCTTTTTGTCAGTGACCTAAGGGTTCTCTCTTCTTTTCTTTATGTGTGCAGCTTACTGGTTATTTCATGAGTCTTGTCCCTAAAAGTTCTGATGGTATCGTAAAGCTAAAAGACAATGTAACTAACTCAGATAAGTGGGTTAGCAAAACCGATATGGAAGATTGCCTGCCCTCAAGCTGGATGTTTCTTTCAGTAGACCTATAATTGTTATGCCTCATGATACTAATAGTCATGAGTAAGGATATCTTTCTGTATATGAATGTTTTATATTCACCTACCTTTGTTGCATTTAATAAATGGTTGTTTATGGTTGCAGCTTCTTGGAGCTTGATGTCCTGTACATAACAATCCAAAATGAGTTCCAATGGATAGGTGCTGACAAGAATGAGATGGGTGATGTCCACTTGGAAATTTTAACAGTTACAGTAATTCCACTGCACCTACATGTTTTTATTTGGACGGCCCCATAGGGGACCAACCTACTAAAACATTTTATAATATCAGAAAAAAGCATATACAAACAGGGATTAGCCTAGCAATTGCCCATTGTGAATCTTGTATCAAAAACTCTTACATGTATGCTAATTTGGGGTTGCTCCATCAAATACAACTGTTCAACAATGTTTCATACCTGTTCCTTCAAGTTTAAAGTAAAGGACAAAGAATAAAAGGGAAGGGTGAAAATGAGACCACATGTTAAAGGTTATGTTGTCTTCTCTTTATATCTGATGAGAACAAATTATTTTCAAGCAAACCCCCTTTTTGGGGAGTTTCCGCTCACAATTTGGAAGGTGTTTACAATAAAGTAAATGTGGAATGAAAGGAATATTTTAAGGGATAGAGTACGATTTCCATCAGACTATTTGTTTATATTTCTAAGGTCTAGATTAAAGTGGAGGGAGCTATGTTGGTGTTGTTGTGATACATATTGTGTCTGGGTGATCATCTTCTAAAAATAAGATTTGTATAAGTTGATGACAATCATGTAAATCTCATTGAAGTTGTCTTCTTCACTATGAAAATTCAACACCCTTTTGACGATTGCCATTAAACCACAATTGATTGTGCCTATTATGATTTATCTCAGAGGCATGATGATACTCTGCGCCCATACCTTGTATTAACCTTCACTGATTCTATACTATATTCTTCTGTTTTGATGTATTGATGAATTATATGTACAATATCTTTCATGTTGCACTTCTCTTCAGCAGTGTCAATTTGATAGTTGAACACTGCTATTGCAAGTCTGATTACTGTTCTTGTTACTATTGATCTTATAATTATTTTTATAGCTGTCGTTGCACACTTTGTAGGTAAAAAACATAAATTTAACCATTGGTATGGATATGGTGCGGGGTGAAACTATAATACACGATGTGAAAGGTCTATCCGTTGAGATTCATAGATCATTGCGTGATCTGATGCACCAGTTGCCAGTGGTGGAGGCAGCAATTGAGGTAGCATACTTTCTCAGAATGAAACTTTACTTAAAATTCCATGGTTAGAAATTAGATTCCTTGGTCATAAGAAAAGTTACTATTTGCTTCTTCTTTTAATTTGAATGCCATTGTGATAGTCATTTTTCATCCATGATGTGTCAGGTGGATGTTCTGAAAGCAGCATTATCAAATCGGGAATATGAAGTTATATCTGAATGTGCGGCTCAAACTTTGCTGAGGCACCACATATTGTGCCTGCTCTGGATGGTCCTCGAGATGGAACTTCCACATCGGAATCTCATGTTTCTGCATCTTCTGTTTCTTCTGAAGTATCCAGGACCTGTCCCAAGATATAGAAACATGGTTAGCAAATAAATTTTTTTGTTTCAATAAATCTGGTCGAGCTTTCTCTGCATTCAGGATCAACATGGGATTCCCCTCTGGCTAGCGTGCAGGTAGACATATTTGGCGCTTCATTTCCATGTGCAGTCCCTCACTTTGAGTTGTCTCATAAGTCATAACCATATTGAGTCCTAGTTTGAACAAACTTGTATAATATAGTACCACCTGTAATATATCATGGAAACTGCAGTGCCATTCTTGCATTTTTTAATTAATTGAACTTGAACATACATTTTTGTTTGATATAATCCACATACTTGTATATTTTTTTCATGTTCTTACATCTCATTCTGTTAATTGGTTCCTTTACAGCTATTCGCTCTTCAATAAGAATGGCCTTGCAGTCCCAATGGAGACAGCTGCTAAAGTTGGCGTGATATTCGAGAAAATTCTTAAGGAGGTAAATTGTTGTTATTAACTCACATGAGCTGCAGTTTTGTCTTCCTTGTGTGCGTTTCCAGCTGACTCTAACATACTCTTTAATTTATGGTGTGCTGCAGATGGTGAAACCCCGCGATGAGTAGGAACACAACATGCGCCTTAAACAAGCAATTTCAATGGTGCTTGAGAGGCAACCTGATCTCAAGTATGTATAAAATCTTTTATCATGTTGACGCAATGATTTTTTCCAAAATACAACATATAAATTGGATGGCCCTCCCCGGCGAGATCACCCCTTGCCATCACCGAGAGGAAAGTGCAGACCGATGATGTCTACTACACAACCTTCTTCTTGTAGACGTTGTTGGGCCTGCAAGTGCACATGTTTGTAGGACAGTAGCAAATTTCCCTCAAGTGGATGACCTAAGGTTTATCAATCCATGGGAGGCATAGGATGAAGATGGTCTCTCTCAAGCAACCCTGCAACCAAATAACAAAGAGTCTTTTGTGTCCCCCACACACCCAATACAATGGCAAATTGTATAGGTGCACTAGTTCGGCGAAGAGATGGTGATACAAGTGCAAAATAGATAGTAGATATAGGTTTTTGTAATCTGAAATAATAAAAACAGCAAGGTAACTAAAGATAAAAGTGAGCGTAAACGGTATTGCAATGATAGGAAACAAGGCCTAGGGTTCATACTTTCACTAGTGCAAGTTCTCTCAACAATAATAACATAGATAGATCATATAACAAGCCCTCAACATGTAACAAAGAATCACTCAAAAGCCACTAATAGCGGAGAACAAACATAGAGATTATGGTAGGGTACGAAACCACCTCAAAGCTATTCTTTTGGATCAATCTATAAAAGAGTTCGTACCAGAATAACACCTTAAGATACAAATCAACCAAAACCCTAATGTCACCTAGATACTCCATTGTCACCTCAAGTATCTGTGGGCATGATTATACGATATGCATCACACAATCTCAGATTCATCTAACCAACATAAAAGTACTTCAAAGAGTGCCCCAAAGTTTCTACCGGAGAGTCAAGAACGTGTGCCAACCCCTATGCATAGGTTCCCAATGTCACGAAACCCGCAAGTTGATCACCAAAACATACATCAAGTGGCACATGATATCCCATTGTCACCACAGATAATCACGGCAAGACATACATCAAGTGTTCTCATAAAAGACTCAATCTGGTAAGATAACTTCAAAGGGGAAACTCAATTCATCACAAGAGAGTAGAGGGGGAGAAACATCATAAGATCCAACTACAATAGCAAAGCTCGGGATACATCAAGATCGTGCCACAGAGGGAACACGAGAGAGAACACGAGAGAGAGAGAGAGAGATCAAACACATAGCTACTAGTACATACCCTTAGCCCCGAGGGTGAACTACTCCCTCCTCGTCATGGATAGCACCGGGATGATGAAGATGGCCACGGTGATGGGATCCCCCTCCGGCGAGGAACTCCCAATCTATCTTCTGTTCTGGAAGTTTTAGGGTACAAGAGTATATATGGGTGCAGGGGGTACGTCGGAGGAGCTACGGGGGCCTCACGGGGCAGGGGGCACGCCCGGGGGGGTGTGGGGTGGGGGGTGGGCACGCCCCCCACCCTCGTGGGCAGCCTGTATCTCCCCTGACATGCAGTCCAAGTTCCCTGGGTTGCTTTCCTTCCAAAAATAACTTCTCCAGTTGATTTCGTTCCATTTTGACTCCGTCTGATATTCCTTTTCCTCGAAACACTGAAATAGGCACAAAACAGCAAATCTGGTGTCGGGGAAACTGATCCACGAACACCTATGGGGCCGGCGGACCGAGCCCCTTTTGGTTCGGCGGGGGGCGGAGATCACACGAAGAGCAGATCGAGGCGAAACACACGAGCAGTTTACCCAGCTTCGGAGCTCTCCGGAGAGATAACACTCCTACTGCTGCTTGTATGATTATCTTGTGTTCTTGCTCCAGAGAGAGAGCGTAGTGTTTTTCTGGGTTCCGAACCAGTCGAACCTCCCCTACGTTGCGCATGGGCCTCCTTTTATACGCTAAAGGGGTCACCGACAGGTGGCAACGCAGAGAAGGGTACAAATGTAAAAGGTGAGGTGGTTGGTACAGTTACTCGTATAGTGCATCCTACCTAACCCTGACGGCAGGGGACAAGGGCATTAAATGCCCGTCTAAGTCGCCCAAACAGTGCAGAAAAGGACCGTTAGGGGCGCCACCATTCGCCACGATGGCGATCTTGTCAGCTTCACATGCCACTGCGCACCGCTGGCTGCACAGCCTCCCGCCACGCGCGCCTGGAGAGGCCCCCAGGGCGACACGTTGGTGGATGCGCTGGAGCGTGGGCACAGAGTGGCCGCCTGCCGCGGCAAGCGCCTTGCCGCTGCTGTTATCTTGTCGGGTCCGGAAGCTTGTCGCTCCCCGGGCCTCGAGGTACCTTGGTTGGTCTTCCCAGCAAGCTCCTCTTGCCGGGGCCTTGTTGCCTTGCCGGAGCGCGTGGCGCGTCGCGGCAAGTTCCCTGGAGTGCCTTGGTTGGCCTTCCCGGCAAGCTCCTCTTGCCGGGGCCTTGTCTCCTGAGCTTAAATACTTTGTTCTTGAATGGCTCCAAGGGAACCACGGAGGATCATGGCGTTCTCCCGGCAAGCCTTGCTGCGGGGTGCTGCAACTGCCCGTGCACAAGTTCGGGGTACTAGGGTACCCCTATTCTAGTACACCGACAGGAGCCCCCGGGCCTGGGCCAGACACGGTGCCGAGCGCTGTTGGGCCAGGCCCAAGACAGGGCACGGGCACACGCGGACTGGGCCACGCCGAATCTCGCTCCATATCCACCGCGCTCTCCCCTAATGGCACGCGTCGAATGCGGCGTCGTGGGAGAAATCGTGGGTGGTTCTTTATTCGGAAGGGCGAAACGTCCGCCCCGTCCCTCTTTATAAGCAGAGGAAACAGGGGCAGTTCGTTCCCCCTTGCTGGTTGCTACTACTCCATCTTCACGAACCTCCGCCGCTCCCCCCCTTCTTCTCGAAGCCGAGAGAGTAGCGCTCCGCCCCCATTGCCACCAGCATCACCAACGCCGTCGACCTCCCCCACCACCTCCGCCATGGCTCCGAAAGCTGACAAGGGAAAGGGTGTGAAGTCGGCCGAGGCGCAGCGGCTCGCGGCGCTACGGAAGGAGCGGGCGATCTTCTCCCCCAGCTCGGCGCGAAGGAGCTGAGGGAGTACTTCTACCTCTTTTGGGCGACGGAGACGCGGGCGCATCCGCGCACGAGGGTACTCCCGGCCGCTGCTTCGGGACTGGCTCCAAACGGGTACCCATTCTTCACGCTGTTCTTCTATTGCAAGCTCTGCCCGCCCTTCTCGGAGTTCTTCTGCGATATCATGAACACCTACGGCCTCCGCCTCCTTGATTTCACCCCCAATGCCGTTCTGACCATGGCAGTTTTCGCACATTTGTGCGAAAACTTTGTCGGAGTCCACCCCAATGTTGCCCTTTTCCGCCACTTCTTCATGCCTCGGGTAGAGAGAGGAGAGCCGCTTGCCGGAGGGATCGCCTGGATCTCGAGAGTCGGCAAGAAGGAGGCGTACTTGGAGGGTGAGCTCCGCAGCAAGTGGGAGGAGTGGAGAGCGGAGTGGTGCTGGATCGTCGAGGAGAATCCGCAGCCCTTCACCACCGTGCGCCAAGCTCCAATAGTGCGCGGCAATGACTAGAGCAACGTGGCCCCGAAAGACGAGAGGCTGAAGATCGCCATTACTAGGATCCTTCGCCTCAGGCTTGCCGGGCTCACTGTAGGCGCTGTAGGCGCAGATTTCCTCCGCCGCCGCATCGCCCCTTGCAGGAGAGGGGGAGGCCCGCCTGGGAATTCAAGAACTCGGCGGACATCATGAGGCTGCGGCCGGGCCTCAACTACAACTTCACCGTCTTGGAGCTGGATGCAATGCTCCTGGAGTTGTTCAAACGCGATCCCCAGCACCCATTCACGCTGGCGAGGGGCGTCGTTCCATTGTGCAATAATTCTTCGCTTGACCGGATCCGTGCCATGATGCCGTTGTGCGATTCACACGAAATCGTTCCAACTTGGCAAGAGCCTACGGATGACGTCGTGCAAGCGTTCTTCGACAACTTGGAGGAAGTGCCGGTCCGCGCTGACGAGCAGAAGAGCCTCACCCGTGACACCACCGACGAGGAGCTGCAGCGCATCGCCACTAGGGTGGAAGAGGTTGCGACCGCAGGTGCCGCGGGCGTGTTCGGGTTCACTGTGGAGGAGGCGGAGGCGGCAGAGGCGGCAAACCTCGCCGAGCGCGCGGAGTTCATTGGCGAGGAAGAGCCTGCCGGCTCTGAAGCTGAGCCGAGCGAGGCCGGCGAGGAAGAGCCCGAGCCTTCAAAAAGCTTGCCGCAGGCGGAGCCCCCGGCCCCACCAGGAAGGCGTCTTCGCAGGGCCGCGGACATAGCGGGGCGGCAGCCGGGTCAACAGCCGCCGAGCTGTGCGACACGCTCTACCGCGGCAAGCAATGTTGCCGCGGGAGCGCCTCACGCAGCAGCGGCAACTGGAGTGGGATCTTCCCGGGCCACCGCCACCGCCCCCGCCAAGCGGGCAAGGGATCCTACTCCTCCGCCTCGCCGCACCGGAGGGGAGCCGGACTTCGATCTTTCCGCGCTCAGCTTCGACGAGGAGGAAGAAGAGTAAGTTTCTTTGGTGCTCTTGTAGTTCTTCAATCTTGCTGTTTTTATCTTGTATCTGACTTGCTTCAATCTGAACTCCTTTCTTTTCAGGACGCTGGCCCAGAGAGCGGCGAAGAGGGCCAAGGCCGCGGTGATTGTCATCGAAGATGACCCCACCGTGTCAGCAGGGGGTGGGTCCGAGACCACCTTGACGGACCCGGCAACCACTCCTCAAAGCAGCCCCCAGCGCAGCCCCAGCGTAAGTTCATAGTTAGCTTTCTACTGTCAGGTGCGCATGAGTGCTTTTTCCTTTGTTAATATCTTGCTTGTTGATTTGTGTAAGAGCAGAGCAGCCACATCAGGAGCGCCCAGAAGCTGGTCCCGAAGTGCCATCTGCTTCGACTACGCCGCCAAGGGAGGAGTCCCCGGCAAGGGAGCGTTCTCCGGCAAGGGAGAACTCTCCGGCAAGGGGCAGCACCGTCGATCCTGCGGCGGCCGAGACCGCAACTGCAGATCTTGGCACAGGTAATTCACTTGTCCAAAAACTTTCCCTTGGGTTCTTCTTCTTCTGATTTTCTTCTCTTGGATTATTGATTGATTTTTCTCCCTTCTTCGTTCTTCAGATCCATCTGCTGCTGAGCCAATGGAGACAGAGGGCGCCGGCAAGGAAGGCGCGCATGGCAGCACTGACGACGCCGCCGCCAACGAAGAAGGGGCCGGTGCTGATGAGACCGCCGGCGAGGAGGCCGCCAAGGCTGCCGCCGCAGAAGCCGGCGAGGGGTCGGGCGATCGCACTGACGACCCTGAGGCCGCACGAGCGCCAGGCGCTGCGCCGACCGCCGATCCCTCTGCTGCTGCTGCGGAGCCGGGCTCCGAGGAGCCCCAGCCCGGCGCCTACTTGAAGGCTGGCGACGATATCTTCATCAAGCTACCCTGGGCGTCGACCTCCAGGGCGCCGGTCGAGGGGGAAACTTTCGATGAGGAGGTGCTCGCCTCCGCTGGACTGTCGTTGGTCGACGCGCCCAGCAGCAGCAGTGGCGAGCCTGAGGAGGAGCAGCTGCTGCAGAAGCTGCTGTTACTCTACCGCGCCCGGCAAGCCAAGCTGGCTTCCCGGGAAGCGCTTGTCGCGAAGGCGGGAGTTGATATGGAGAAGCGCGCGGAGGAGCTCCGGGGCCACAATCAAGAAGCTCTCCGGTCCCTGGCACAGGAGCGGGAGCGACTCGCCGAGGAGCGCACGACCTTCCTTCTCGAGAAGGCCGAAGCTGAGGAGGAACAAAGGCTGGCCGCCGAGAAGCAGTCCGCGCGAGAAGGCGAATTGGTGCAGCGGAAGGCCAACCTCGACAGCTATGAGGAGGAGCTCGCCGAGCGCGAGCAAGCACTTGGCGGGGCGCTCAAGGAAGCAAAGGACACTGCCGCAATCGCAGAGGCCGCCAAGAAAGAGCTGGAGGAGAAGGTGGCGCAGCTGGAGGCTAACATCGGGAAGAGCGGCGAGGAGCTTGCCGCGCTCAAGCGTGAGCGTGAGAAGGATGCTGCCGCCCACGGTGAGCTACAAGGTCTTCTCGCTGAGAGGGGCAAGGATCTCAGCGCCGCCAAGGATTCCAATGCAGACCTGAAGTTGAAGCTGGCCACGCTGGCGCAGACGCTGGACAACGCCAAGGAGCGGGAGAAGACCTTGTCGGAGAAGGTCAAGGCTGACAAGGCGCTGCTGGAGAGCATCGCAGTTACCCAGAACTCATTCAGAGATACTGTGGAGCACTGGACCGAGGGTCTGGTGAATATTGCCGCAGTCATCGATGAGGAGCTGGCGCAGCTGGGGATGGAGGACTTTGGGTATCCCTCCGACGAGAATCTCCAACCCAGCGCCAAGCTCAGCCTGTTCTTCAAGGGCGTGGCGACGGCACTCCAACGGCGCCGGGAGAGGATCCCAAAGCAGCTGGCCGACGAGTCGCGCAGAATCTGTGCTAGGGTTCTCCAGAAGGTGCTGATGAAGGTGGCCTTCCACAATCCAGGCCTCAGCTTCACCAACGTCCTCAAGTCCTTGCCGCCAGACGCCGATCGGGACGCACTCAAGGCCCTTGTCGCACCCATTGTGGACAAGGTGAGCGAGATCAAGAGGGTTGAGGGCGATCGCGTAGACTAGGCCGCCCATTTCTTCTTTTCCCTTGTCGCTGCTAATCATGTTATGAAAAACAATCTGTTAGAGCTGCGACAAGTTATCTTGTAATATAACTTTATTTCTGTTATCAATTGCTATGTTATTTCCTCTACTAGATTCCTTCCTTTGTATGTTTTTACCCTACGCTTCTAGGGAACTTGTCGGCGCAGGCACCCGAGCCGCGAGCGCTGAGTGCAGAACGTCAGCAGCCTGCTGGCGGCGCTGCTTCCAACAAGAAACCTTGTCGCGACTAGATGCAGCACACTTAAGTTGTTGAGCGGACTCGAAACAAAGTAAGGGCACAACTAGCCACGAGTTGGTTCCTCCGCGCACAGGTTTTCCATACAAAGCAGGGTCGTTCGAGGAAGATAACTCAAAAATTTAAAAACTGATTGCTCAAACTTTGGCAACTTAGCTTTTCTGTCTTTTGCTTCCCGGCAAGGCAAAACTTTGCTTGAACGACGCCTGGTCCATACCACAATCTTCTCCTTCCCCCCGGCAAACTTGTGTGCGAGGGAACCTTCTTTTCCTTTGTTGAGAAAAAAGATAGAAGAGAAAATAATGATATGGAGCCCTTCGGCTCGTTATTGCTTACCGGATGTAGGTGCTGCACAAAGTGTCAGATGACGCATGCAAGAAAGAAACTAATGCATGAAATGGACAAGTTGTGCGGAGCACATGGGGTTTTATTTATGCACGGGATCTGCGCCCGGCTTTGTACAAAGGATTACATGCAACAACGGTAAGACTTGTACAAAAGGTGGTTGCCGGAACGGGTTCCGGCAACCTTGCCTTACGGGAAAAACTTACGAAGATGTTCTATGTTCCAGGAGTTGCTCACCGGAATGCCATCTTCGGTCTCAAGGCGGACAGCGCCGGGCCTTGTGACTCGTTTCACCCGATAAGGGCCTTCCCACTTTGGCGTCAACTTGTTGGAATTCTTGGCGGACTGAACGTGCCGAAGAACAAGGTCGCCTTCCTCGAAGCTTCTGGCCTTAACTTTGCGGCTATGGTAGCGGCGCAAAGCTTGCTGGTATCGAGCAGCTCGTACAGCAGCCTGAAGATGATCTTCCTCAAGGAGCAGCGCGTCGTCTTGTCGCAGCTGTTCTTGCTCAAGCTCATCATAAGCGAGCACTCGAGGCGATCCGTATACGAGTTCCGTGGGGAGAACTGCCTCTGCTCCATAGACTAGAGAGAAAGGCGTCTGGCCAGTGGCTCGATTTGGCGTCGTTCTGATCGACCAAAGAACCACCTGCAGCTCCTCGATCCAGTTTCTTCCGCACTTGCGCAGCCTGTCGAAAGTTCTGGTCTTGAGCCCGCGCAGCACTTCAGCATTTGCCCTCTCTGCTTGACCGTTGCTTCTCGGATGAGCAACAAAAGCAAAGCAGACCTTGGCGCCAAGGTCTTGGACGTACTGCATGAAGGTGCGGCTCGTGAATTGCGTGCCGTTGTGGGTGATGATCCTGTTAGGGATCCCGAAACGGCAAACAATTGACCTGAAGAACCTGACTGTTGACTGTGCTGTCACCTTCCTCACTGGATGCACTTCCGGCCACTTTGTGAACTTGTCGATTGCGACGTACAAGTACTCAAAGCCCCCGACAGCTCGGGGGAAAGGGCCGAGGATATCGAGCCCCCAGACCGAAAATGGCCAGGATAAAGGGATCGTCTGGAGAGCTTGAGCTGGCTGGTATATCTATTTGGAGTGGAACTGGCACGCTTCACACTTGGTTACTTGTGCAGTTGCATCCTGGAGGGCTGTCGGCCAAAAGAAACCTTGCCGGAAAGCTTTGCCGGCAAGTGCTCTTGCGCCAATGTGGTGGCCACATATGCCTCCATGTATCTCTGCCAACAGCTTTTGTCCATCTTCCCGGCAAATAGACTTTAATTTCACACCATTGAGTCTTCTTCTGTACAGTATGCTATCGACAAACTGGTACATACTTGACTGCCGGGCTACTTTTTCCACTTCTTCTTGCTCTTCGGGAAGTTCTCCTGTCTGAAGGAAATGGACAATCTGCTGTGCCCATGCTGGAGCTTGTGGCTCGACAACAAGGACTAAAGGCACATCTGCTGCTGTGGGAACATCCGCTTCTACGGCAAGGACTTGCGGCCCTGCCGGAGCTTGATGTTCCCCGGCAAGCTTGCCGGAGCAAAACTTGTCGGGAGCGTCTGCTTCAACGGAACAAACCATAAGGCTTGCCGGAGCAGACTGCTCCTCAGCATCCTTGGTGTTGATCTTGGGGACTTTCTTGGCGGCGGCTTCGGGGAGCTCTGCCGGAAAGTAGTCACCAGAAACCAACTTCCTCTTCTTGCTTTGTCCAGTTGATGGTGTTACGGATGGTTGAGTCAACTTGAGCACAAAGATCCCTGGTTCCACAGGTAACTTCAGTGCGGCGCACTTTGACAGGCCATCAGCAATGTCATTCTGAGCTCTTGGGATATGCTCCATTTGTAGGCCGTCAAAGCGCTCTTCTAACTTCCTCACTTCATCAACATATGCTTCCATCAATGGACTCTGGTAGTTCTTGTTCACTTGGCAGACGATAAGCTGTGAGTCACCCCTGACAATGAGCTTCTTGATCCCAAGGTCTGCTGCGATTCTGAGACCGGCAAGCAATCCTTCATACTCTGTAGTATTGTTGGTTGCTTGCTCCTTGGGAAAGTGCATCTGGACTACGTACTTGAGGTGCTCTCCGGTGGGTGCGACAAGCAGCACGCCCGCACCGGTGCCTTGCAGCGAGAAGGCACCATCAAAGTACATCAGCCACTCTTTGCTTGCCTCTTTGACGGGGATGCTCGTCTCTGGAATTTCTTCATCTGGTGTTGGCGTCCATTCCGCTATGAACTCTGCCAATGCTCTGCTTTGGATAGTTGAAGTGCTCTCAAACTTGAGGCCAAAGCTTCACAGTTCCAGCGCCCACTCGACAATCCTGCCTGTCGCTTCTGGATTTTGCAGTATCCTCTTCAGCGGAAAGCGAGTGACGACTGTGATCTCATGTGCTTGGAAGTAATGGCGTAGCTTTCTCGAGGCCATGAGGAGGCCGAAAAGAAACTTCTGCACACCAGAGTACCTTGATCTAGCCCCCTGTAGAAGGGAACTGACAAAGTAAACTGGACGCTGCACCATTCTCTTCTGCATCTTATCATGCTCCTGCGCAGATCCACCTCTGTCGGGACCAGAGCTTGTCGGCGAAGCCCCCTGCTTGTCACTGGATGCATCTGCCGTTGTTGCTGGCTCATCATCTGCCTCCCTCTCCGCCACCAACGCAGCACTAACCACTTGATTGGTTGCCGCTATATACAGCAGCAACTTCTCTTGCGGCTTAGGTGCGACAAGTGTTGGAGTGGAGGACAGGTATCTCTTCAAGTCCTGCAGCGCAGCCTCCGCCTCCCGAGTCCATTTTATTGGACCTCCCTTTTTCAAAATTTTGAAAAATGGCAGGGCGCACTCAGCAGATCTAGAGATAAACCTGCTGAGAGCAGCCACGCAACCGGCAAGCCTTCGTACATCCTTGACGCGCTTTGGTGCTTCGATCTGCTCAATGGCCTTGATCTTGTCGGGATTGGCTTCAATTCCCCGCTGAGACATGAAGAACCCGAGAAGCTTGCCGGAAGGGACTCCAAACACGCACTTCTCGGGGTTAAGCTTGAGGTTGATCTTGCGCAGATTTGCAAATGTCTCGTCTAAATCTTGAATCAGGGTCGCCCTGTTCTTGCTCTCGACCACTATGTCATCCATGTAGGCTTCCACATTTCTGTGCATCTGTGGCTCAAAGGCGTGGTGGACTACCCTTGCGAATGTTGAACCAGCATTCTTCAAACCAAAAGGCATCCGTACGAAATAGTACGTGCCACACGGGGTGATAAATGCGGTTTTCTCTTCATCCTCTTCTGCCATGAAGATCTGATGGTATCCTAAGTATGCATCAAGAAATGAAAGCAAATCACATCCGGCTGTGGAGTCAACAATCTGGTCAATGCGCGGCAAGGGAAATGGGTCTTTGGACAAGCTTTATTAACATCAGTGAAGTCAATACAAAGCCTCCATTTCCCGTTAGCCTTGCGCACGACAACAGGATTGGCCAACCACGTGGGATGGAGCACTCCTCTGACAAGGCCTGCTGCTTCCAACTTCTTGATTTCTTCTGCGATGAATTCTTGGCGCTCCACTGCCTGTTTCCTGACTTTCTGCTTGACGGGCCGCGCATGAGGACAGACGGCAAGGTGGTGCTCAATTACTTTCCTGGGAACACCGGGGATATCAGACGGTTGCCACGCAAACACGTCGACATTCGCCCGCAGGAAAGCAACGAGCGCGCTTTCCTATTTGGGGTCAAGAGTGGCGCTGATGGTGAAGGTACCACCAGTGCCGTCCTCCTTGGCGGACACCTTCTTGGTCTCAGGTGGAGCTGCCATTGCCTTCTTACACTTGCCGGTGGAGCTCGATGGTGCGTCCTCGACGGTAGCGCAGCACTCCGAAGAGGTGCGCTTGCCGGAGTGGGCATCAGAGCTCTTGCCGGACTTGGTCTTCTTCTTCCCCCGGGAGCTTCAGCGGCAAGTGTCTTGCGTTCTGCTGCGGCTGCTGCTTCCCGGTAGATCTTGTCGGCACAGATAAGAGCATCCTTCTTGTCGCCAGGGACAGAGATGACACTTATCGGGCCTGGCATTTTCAGTACGTTGTACGCATAGTGAGAGGCTGCCATGAACTTGGCGAGTGCCGGACGGCCAAGGATTCCATTGTAAGGTAATGGAAAGTCAGCAACATCAAACGTGACCCTCTCAGTCCTGAAGTTCAGCTCGCTGCCAAATGTTACCGGCAACGTGATCTTTCCCTTCGGCTTGCTCCTTCCCGGGTTGATTCCTTGAAATGTACCGGTCTCTTCGAGCTCGCTGTCAGGGATCTGGAGTTTCTGGAGCACCGCGGAGGAGATCAGGTTCAAGCCGGCCCCGCCGTCAACTAGCATCTTAGTGACCTTGAGGTTGCGGATTGTTGGTGAAACCAACATCGGCAAGCACCCGACCGCAGTTATGCGATCAGGGTGGTCCTCAATATCAAAGATGATAGGCGTGCTGGACCATTTCAGAGGCTTGCGTGACTCGACGGGTGGTTCTGCTGCATTAACTTCCCGCACCCACTGCTTGAGCTGACGGTGCGAGGTATGCAGAGAAGCACCACCGTCAACGCACAGGACCTCTGTGGCTTTCTGGAACTCCTGCTCATCAGTCTCCTCATCATCCATGTCTTCATCGTCGTCGTCATCTTCATCCTTGTCGCGGCCGCGAGGAGGTCTGTCTCCTTGCCGCTGCTTGGCCTTGCCGCGGCGTCCTCCTCGGCCGGGACGTTTCTTGCCGGATCCCCCAGCACCTTCCTGGGCCTTCTCCTTGTCGCGCCGCTCGTATTCAGCTTTCTGTTGCTCAACAAGCTGCTCGACTTTCTTGCAGCTCTGGAGATCATGGCCCTTGGTGCGGTGGATCTTGCAATACTGCTTGTTGGTGCCGTCCTGCTTGTCGGCGACCGCCACCTCCGCGGCAACCTCCTTGCCGGAGTCACCAGCTTTGGCTTTCTGGCGCCACCACCGTTGCCGGACTGCTCAACAACTAGCACCTCTTTGCCTTTCCTCTTCCTGTTGTTCCGCCGCCGGTTTTTCCTTGCCGGGGCAGCATCTTCACTGTCAGATCCTCCCGCTCCTACATTCTCTCCGGGGAGTCTCCTCCCTTCCTCAGCACGTGCACACTTGTCGGCCAGTGCATATAACTCACTGACGTCCCTGATCTTGCACATCGCCATTTCCTCCCGCATCCTGCGGTTTCGCACGTTCTGATGGAACGCGCTGATCACCGCGGCAGGGTGGACGTCTGGGATGTTGTGCTGCACACTGCTGAATCTCTGAATGTACTTGCGCAGGGGCTCTCCTTCCTTCTGGGCGAGCAGATGAAGATCACTCTCCTGGCCATGAGGCTTGTGTCCGCCTGTGAAGGCGCCGACAAACTGATGGCACAGATCAGCCCAAGAGGATATGGAGTTGTCCGGCAAGTGCATGAGCCAGGATCTGACGTTGGGCTTGAGCACCAGCGGGAAGTAGTTGGCAAGGATCTTGTCATCCCGTCCCCCGGCAGCCTGCACCGCAATGGTGTAGATGCTGAGGAACTCCGACGGATGCGTCTTGCCGTCGTACTTCTCCGGTACGTCTGGCTTGAAGTTCTTCGTGCTGGGCCACTGGACTTGCCGCAGCTCACGAGTGAACGCAGGGCAACCTACCGCGTACGGCAGATCGCCTGGTTCCCCTGGCGCATGCATGTCAACAGAGGGCCCAGCGCGCTTGTCGGATTGACGTCGCGCTTCTCTTTGGCGCTCGATGCGAGTTCGAGCGTCTTCTTGTTGTCGATCATGAAGAACTTGGCGCTGATCGCGACGAGCTCGTGGATCCGACGATGCGGTGGAGTCGCTGTCGAGGTGGATCCGGCGAGTCGGCGATCTTGGCCTTCGGGGTGGTGATTGCATGGTAGTTGCACCTCCACCCGTTTCGTCGCCACCGGCTCGCGCCCGGCAACCCTGCCGCGGCGGCGACGCGCTCGGCCGCCGTGGAGTGTCGCCGTTGGCGTAGCCGATGAGACTCTGAATGGTGGCCCTCCATTCGTCGATCTTGTCCGACGTCGGAGGGTAATCTAGGAGCAGTTGAGCTCGCGCCAAAGCTTCTGCTGGAGTGGTGGGTGGTAGTGGCGGACGGCGCGAGGAGCGGGACGTGCTCGGACTTCTAACTATGTTAGAAGGAGCAGTATCCCGTCCAGGCGACCGTGCCCCGCTCGTGCCAGCACGCTGGCGTGCATGCTGGTCTTGAGCGCCCCGAGATCCACCAGCTTGGTCTTGGCCTATCATGCGTATGGCACTGCGAGTGCCATGACGCTGTTGGTCTTGCGCCTCCTGAGAGTGGCGCGGAACATGTACAGTCGCCGAGGTTTGTGCAGCCTTGTCCTTGGACCTGGCAGCATCATAAGCTTCCTCGTCGACGTCCATTCTTCCGCCGGCGTCCATTCCACCACCCGTTTGCTCCAACGGTGGCGGAAGTGACGTGGACGGAGCGGCTGCCGCCGAAGTCTTCTTCTTCGGTGGCATGTTGATGAAGGGAATGAAGATCTAGCTCGTGTGAACGCCGGATCAGGTTCACACAATCTCGACGCCGCCCCTACCTGGCGCGCCAAAGATGTCGGGGAAACTGATCCACGAACACCTATGGGGCCGGCGGACCGAGCCCCTTTCGGTTCGGCGGGGGGCGGAGATCACACGAAGAGCAGATCAAGGCGAAACACACGAGCAGTTTACCCAGCTTCGGAGCTCTCCAGAGAGATAACACTCCTACTGCTGCTTGTTTGATTATCTTGTGTTCTTGCTCCAAAGAGAGAGCGTAGTGTTTTTCTGGGTTCTGAACCAGTCGAACCTCCCCTACGTTGCGCATGGGCCTCCTTTTATACGCTAAAGGGGTCACCGACAGGTGGCAACACAGAGAAGGGTACAAATGTAAAAGGTGAGGTGGTTGGTACAGTTACTCGTACAGTGCACCCTACCTAACCCTGACGGCAGGGGACAAGGGCATTAAATGCCCGTCTGAGTCGCCCAAACAGTGCAGAAAAGGACCGTTAGGGGCGCCACCGTTCGCCACGATGGCGATCTTGTCAGCTTCGCATGCCACTGTGCACCGCTGGCTGCACAGCCTCCTGCCACGCACGCCTGGAGAGGCCCCCAGGGCTACACGTTGGTGGATGCGCTGGAGCGTGGGCACAGAGTGGCTGCCTGCCGCGGCAAGCGCCTTGCCGCTGCTGTTATCTTGTCGGGTCCGGAAGCTTGTCGCTCACCGGGCCTCGAGGTACCTTGGTTGGTCTTCCCGGCAAGCTCCTCTTGCCGGGGCCTTGTTGCCTTGCCGGAGCACGTGGCGCGTCGCGGCAAGTTCCCTGGAGTGCCTTGGTTGGCCTTCCCGGCAAGCTCCTCTTGCCGGGGCCTTGTCTCCTAAGCTTAAATACTTTGTTCTTGAATGGCTCCAAGGGAACCACGGAGGATCTTGGCGTTCTCCCGGCAAGCCTTGCTGCGGGGTGCTGCAGCTGCCCGTGCACAAGTTCGGGGTACTAGGGTACCCCTATTCTAGTACACCAACATCTGGGTTGGGCCTCTGGTTAATAGGTTAGTCCCAAAAATAATATAAAAGTGGATAATAAAGCCCAATATTGCCTAAAACAGTAGATAAAGTAGCATGGAGCAATCAAAAATTATAGATACATTGGAGAGGTATCAAGCATCCCCAAGCTTAATTCCTGCTTGTCCTCGAGTAGGTAAATGATAAAAAAGAATTTTTGATGCGGAGTGCTACTTGGCATAATATCAATGTAATTCTTGTTACTTGTGATATGAATATTCAGATCTGAAAGATTCAAGACAAAAGTTCATATTGACATAAAAAATAATAATACTTCAAGCATACTAATCAAAGCAATCATGTCTTCTCAAAATAACATGGCCAAAGAAAGTTATCCCTACAAAATCATATAGTCTGGCTATGCTCCATCTTCCCCACATAAAATATTTAAATCATGCACAATCCCGATGACTAGCCAAGCAATTGTTTCATACTTATGACATTCTCAAAACTTTTTCAATCTTCACGCAATACACGAGCGTGAGCCATGGATATAGCACTATGTGAAATAGAATGGTGGTTTGTGGAGAAGACAAAAAGAGGGAAGATAGTCTCACATCAACTAGGCGTATCAACGGGCTATGGAGATGCTCATCAATAGATATCAATGTGAGTGAGTAGGGATTGCCATGCAACGGATGCACTAGAGCTATAAGTATATGAACGCTTACAAAAGAAACTAAGTGGGTGTGCATCCAACTCGCTTGCTCACGAAGACCTAGGGCATTTGAGGAAGCCCATCATTGGAATATACAAGCCAAGTTCTATAATGAAAAGTTCCCACTAGTATATGAAAGTGACAACATAGGAGACTCTCTATCATGAAGATCTTGGTGCTACTTTGAAGCACAAGTGTGGTAAAAGGATAGTAGCATTGTCCCTTCTCTCTTTTTCTCTCTTTTTTTCTATTTGGCCTTCTCTTTTTTTAATTATCGTCCGGAGTCTCATCCCGACTTATGGGGGAATCATAGTCTCCATCATCCTTTCCTCACTTGGGACAATGCTCTAATAATGATGATCATCACACTTTTATTTTTCTTACAACTCGATACTTAGAACAAAGTATGACTCTATATGAATGCCTCCGGCGGTCTACCGGGATATGCAATGAATCAAGAGTGACATGTATGGAAGAATTATGAACGGTGGCTTTGCCACAAATACGATGTCAACTACATGATCATGCTAGCAATATGACAATGATGGAGCGTGTCATAATAAACGAAACGGTGCAAAGTTGCATGGCAATATATCTCGGAATGGCTATGGCAATGCCATGATAGGTAGGTATGGTGGCTGTTTTGAGGAAGATATATGGTGGGTGTATGATACCGGAGAAAAGTGCGCGGTATTAGAGAGGTTAGCAAAGATGGAAGGATAGAAAAAGTGCGTATAATCCATGGACTCAACATTAGTCATAAAGAACTCATATACTTATTGCAAAAATCTAGAAGTTATCAAAGCAAAGTATTACGCGCATGCTCCTAGGGGGATAGATTGGTAGGAAAAGACCATCACTCGTCCCCGACCGCCACTCATAAGGAAGACAATCAATAAATAAATCATGCTCCGAGTTCATCACATAACGGTTCACCATACGTGCATGCTACAGGAATGACAAACTTCAACACAACTTTAAATTCACAACTACTCAACTAGCACGACTTTGATATTATCACCTCCATATCTCAAAACAATTATCAAGCATCAAACTTATCTTAATATTCAACGCACTCAAAAGAAAGTTTCACATATCTTGAATACCAAGTATATTAACATTAAGCAAATTACCATGCTATTAACAACTCTCAAAATAATCTAAGTGAAGCATGAGAGTTCAACTATTTCTCCAAAATAAAACTACCACCATGCTCTAAAAGATATAAGTGAAGCACTAGAGCAACAACAAACTACTCCGAAAGATATAAGTGAAGATCAATGAGTAGCTAAATAATTATGCAACTATGCGAAGACTCTATCTCATTTAATAATTTCAGATCTTGATACTTTATTCAAACAGCAAGCAAAGCTAAAGAAAACTACATTGCAAGGATAGCACAACTCATGTGAAGAATCAAAAACTTAGGCTCAACCGATACTAACCGAAGTTGTTGAAGAAGAAAGGTGGGATGCCTACCTGGGCATCCCCAAGCTTAGATGCTTGAGACTTCTTGAAATATTATCTTGGGGGGCCTTGGGCATCCCCAAGCTTGAACTTTTGTGTCTCCTTAATTCCTCTCATATCATGGTTGCTCTTTTTATCAAAAGCTTCATTCACAACAAACTCAACAAGAACTCATGAGATAGGTTAGTATAAACCAATGCAAAACCTTATCATTTTCTACTGTAACAAATCACTAAATTATTATTCAACATTGAATACTAAATGCCTCTGCATATTTAATACTCCTATCCTCAAATAGAATCATTAATTAAGCAAACATATGCAAACAATGCAACCATAACAGCAATCTGCCAAAACAGTACAGTCTGTAAAGAATGGAAGATTCATCAAACTTACCTAACTTCAAAAATTATGAACTAAAATTCCCACTGTAATAAATTTATCAGATCTCAATATGCAAAAATATTCAACATTATACTAATCTCTGAATTTTCTAGGGAATTTTTGCAACAGCGGTAAACTTTCTGTTTTCAAACAGCAACATGTATACTAGCAAAATAAGCATGGCAAAGGCTATCCTTGACTTTTTTTATTGAAACTAAAGATGAAAAACATTATTATAACTAACAGCAATCAAAAACTAACAAAATAAAATGACACTCCAAGCAAAACACATATCATGTGGTGAATAAAAATATAGCTCCAAGTAAAGTTACCGATAGACGAAGACGAAAGAGGGGATGCCATCCGGGGCATCCCCAAGCTTAGGCTTTTGGCTATTCTTGAATATTATCTTGGGGTGCCTTGGGCATCCCCAAGCTTAGTCTCTTGCCACTCCTTATTCCATAGTCCTTCGAATCCTTACCCAAAACTTGAAAACTCCACAACATAAAACTCAACAGAAAACTCGTAAGCTCCGTTAGTATAAGAAAATAAAACCACCACATAGGTACTGTAATGAACTCATTCTAAATTAATATTGGTGTAATATCTACTGTACTCCAACTTATCTATGGCTCATACCCTCCTATACTACTCATAGATTCATCAAAATAAGCAAACAACACATAGAAAACAGAATCTGTCAAAAACAGAAAAGTCTATAGTAATCTGTATCAAACGTATACTTCTGGAACTACAAAAATCCTACAAAATTAGGAAGTCCTAAGAAATTCGCGTACCAATCCATATCAAAAAGAATAAGATCAAGAGCACATTTATGTGAATTAACAAAACTTATTTACTGGGTGCAAAAGTTTCTGATTTTCAGCAGGATCAACACAACTATCACCGTAAGCTATCCTAAAGGTCTTATTTGGCACTTTATTGAAACAAAAGCTATAAAACATGATTACTACAGTAGCATAATCATGTGGACACACAAAAACAGTAAGGGTAAATATTGGGTAGTCTCCCAACAAGCGCTTTTCTTTAATGTCTTTTTAGCTAGGCATGATGATGACAATGATGCTCACATAAAAGATAAGAGTTGAAACATAAAGGGAGCATCATGAAGCATATGACTAGCACATTTAAGTCTAACCCACTTCCTATGCATAGGGATTTTGTGATCAAACAACTTATGGCAACAATAATCAACAAGCATAGGAAGGTAACACAAGCATAGCTTCAAGAATTTAAGCACATAGAGAGGAAAATTGACATTATTGCAATTCCTACAAGCATATATTCCTCCCTCATAATAGTTTTCAATAGCATCATGAATTAATTCAACAATATAACCAGCACCTAAAGCATTCTTTTCATGATCTACACGCATAGAAAATTTACTACTCTCCACATAAGCAAAAAATTTCTCATGAATAGTAGTGGGAGCAAACTCAACAAAATAACTATCATGTGATTGAAAATTAAGATCAAGATGACAAGTTTCATGGTTATCATTATTCTTTAAAGCATATGTGTAATCACAATAATCATCCTAGATAGGAGGCATGCTTTCATCATAGTAAATTTGCTCATCAAAGCTTGGGGGACAAAAAATATCATCTTCATCAAACATAGCTTCCCCAAGCTTGTGGCTTTGCATATCATTAGCATCATGGATATTCAAGGAATTCATACTAACAACATTGCAATTATGCTCATTCACATATTTTATGCCAAGCATTCTATGTAATTCTTCTTCTAGTACTTGAGCACAATTTTCCTTCCCATCATTTTCACGAAAAACATTAAAAAGATGAAGCATATGAGGCATCCTTAATTCCATTTTTTTGTAGTTTTCTTTTATAAACTAAACTAGTGATAAAACAAGGAACAAAAAGATTCGATTGCAAGATCTAAAGATATTCCTTCAAGCGCTAACCTCCCCGGCAATGGCGCCAGAAAAGAGCTTGATGTCTACTACACAACCTTCTTCTTGTAGACGTTGTTGGGCCTGCAAGTGCACAGGTTTGTAGGACAATAGCAAATTTCCCTCAAGTGGATGACCTAAGGTTTGTCAATCCGTGGGAGGCGTAGGATGAAGATGGTCTCTCTCAAGAAACCCTGCAACCAAATAACAAAGAGTCTCTTGTGTCCCCAACACACCCAATACAATGGCAAATTGTATAGGTGCACTAGTTCGGCAAAGAGATGGTGATACAAGTGCAAAATAGATAGTAGATATAGGTTTTTGTAATCTGAAATAATAAGAACAGCAAGGTAACTAAAGATAAAAGTGAGCGTAAACGGTATTGCAATGATAGGAAACAAGGCCTAGGGTTCATACTTTCACTAGTGCAAGTTCTCTCAACAATAATAACATAGATAGATCATATAACAAGCCCTCAACATGTAACAAAGAGTCACTCCAAAGCCACTAATAGCGGAGAACAAACGTAGAGATTATGGTAGGGTACGAAACCAACTCAAAGCTATTCTTTCGGATCGATCTATAAAAGAGTTCGTACTAGAATAACACCTTAAGATACAAATCAACCAAAACCCTAATGTCACCTAGATACTCCCTTGTCACCTCAAGTATCCGTGGGCATGATTATACGATATGCATCACACAATCTCAGATTCATCCAACCAACATAAAAGTACTTCAAAGAGTGCCCCAAAGTTTCTACCAGAGAGTCAAGAACGTGTGCCAACCCCTATGCATAGGTTCCCAATGTCACGAAACCCGCAAGTTGATAACCAAAACATACATCAAGTGGCACATGATATCCCATTGTCACCACAGATAATCACGGCAAGACATACATCAAGTGTTCTCATAAAAGACTCAATCCGATAAGATAACTTCAAAGGGGAAACTCAATTCATCACAAGAGAGTAGAGGGGGAGAAACATCATAAGATCCAACTACAATAGCAAAGCTCGGGATACATCAAGATCGTGCCATAGAGGGAACATGAGAGAGAACACGAGACAGAGAGATCAAACACATAGCTACTGGTACATACCCTCAGCCCCGAGGGTGAACTACTCCCTCCTCGTCATGGATAGCACCGGGATGATGAAGATGGCCACCGGTGATGGGATCCCCCTCCAGCAGGGTGCCGGAATGGGCTCCCGAGAGGTTTTTGGTGGCTACAGAGGCTTGCGGCGGCGGAACTCCCGATCTATCTTCTGTTCTGGAAGTTTTAGGGTACAAGAGTATATATGGGTGCAGGGGGTACGTCGGAGGAGCTACGGGGCCCCACGAGGCAGGTGGGCACGCCCGAGGGGGGGCGCCGCCACCCTCGTGGGCAGCCCGTATCTCCCCTGGCATGCACTCCAAGTTCCCTGGGTTGCTTTCCTTCCAAAAATAACTTCTCAAGTTGATTTCATTCCGTTTTGACTCCGTCTGATATTGCTTTTTCTTGAAACACTGAAATAGGCATAAAACAGCAAATCTGGGCTGGGCCTCCGGTTAATAGGTTAGTCCCAAAAATAATATAAAAGTGGATAATAAAGCCCAATATCGCCTAAAACAGTAGATAAAGTAGCATGGAGCAATCAAAAATTATAGATACGTTGGAGACGTATCAACCGACGCTCGCGTCGTTGCTCCGTAGAGAGGAGCACGTCATCGAGTCGGATTCACCATGCGGGGCACCTCTCCCGGCCGGTATTGCGCCTCCCCAAGATGCAGCGGCTGGCGCTCTGCCTTTGCAGGGAGGAGAGGAGGACCGATAGGTCCAGCAACCGCTGTGCCCTAGCCCGGCCTCCAGCGATTGGCTAGACCGTCGCCACTGTTTGCGTGTTCGCTGCATGCGCGAGAAGGTGTGGAAGATGACCCGAGGTGAGTCGCCTTTGATCCGCCGCGCGAGGCGCTCACCGAGTGCCTCTCCAGCTCAACGGTCCCCAACCCAAGGCGAGTCCCTCTTCCCCCCATCCATCCTTGCATGTTGTCGCCATCGGATACGGGAGGCCACTGATTGTGTTGCTAGGCTAGATTAGAAGTGAAATTTGCCTTTGAGGTTTAGGTTGGATGGCGAACTCCGTAGCTTATAGATTGTGGTTTTCCTTTTTGGATCAGTGTACTGCTGCAGTTGCGCCAATATATGTTGTTTTCCTGCAACTAGTCTTTGGGTCAGTGAACAAGAGCTAGAGACACAAGGTGATAACACTGTTTGTGCCATTTGTTTCTTTCAGTTTTACTCATGGGACGCTGATGTTTGATGGAGCAGGACCGCTACCACTCCTCGCCTACATAAAGCACATGGCAGACCTGAGCCAGTGAAGGCACTGGTGCCCATGCGACGCATCATTGTTGTAATGCTGAATAGCATATGAAGCCTCCTAATTTGACAAAGTAAAATTCAAACATTAATGCCTCAAATAGATTCCAATAGCTTGAGACTGGTGGTCCTTGTGTGATATATCCTTTTACCCTTCCCAGGGAAGTACTCTTCAGCTACCTTGTGATGGATCATGGATGGCATGGCCTAAATTGAACTAAGCCCCAGAGTTTTCTTTGCGATCTGTTTTGTATAACAGGATCTGACAGATTCAGCAGCACTAAATTTCTGTTTTACCTTATGCTTGTCCTGGTGGTTTTCTTCATGGGTGATTGTGTGCTCATATGCCATTGGTCAATATCCATGTTTATAGAGGATCCCCACTTTTCTTAGTTTCATACCGATTCTTAATAGTCTTGCAATGCCTGCTCAGGTTAGTTCTTTGAATGAATAGAGATAATAAATGTATGGGGGTTCCAATATCAAGTGTACCACCTGGTTGTTGCTTGCCCAACTAATATGTGCTGCTTGGTGATAAAGGAAAAATAGCTAGAAAAATAATTAATAAAGTGTACCATCTGCTTATTGTTTTATATAGTCCCTTGATTCTTTTTGTTCCTCTATAGGCCTCTGATCCTGTCTGCAGTGTGCGGCTAGGTTGTTTGTCCGCCTAGGTCCTAGGTTCTTTCCTTCCTGCCGACGGCAGGTACAAGACTCAGCAATGGTTAACGGGCAAGCACTATATACACCATCCATCTATGCTAATATAGCCTGTCTTTTAAAGCCAATGTATGCTATTACCAAGTGATCTGAATATTTTCTTTTAAGCATCAAGCTTTCATGTAATGGAATATAAGTATCTCTAAGTTGATTCTAAATCAACCTCATACACATGCTTTGAATGCTTTGCTTGCTCTCGCTTTTTGCACCATGGTCAAACGTGCAGCGATGACTCTGTCTAATGTTTATCACTTCAATATGTGCCCGAATAATATTAATCTACATTCTTTCAATACATGGCTTGCTCTCGGCCTTTGCGCCATTGGCGCAACTGGTCATCTAGTTTTGAAAAAAGGTGGGGAACTACCTCAATGGGTTTGAAACTAAAAACATATAAATGGTGGCTTTAAAAAAGAAAGATAAATGAAAACTCAGGTCTTATCACGCCAATATGCGATCCTATCCAAGAGGAACTCGAAGGTCCCACCAAGGATAGAGCCGCATACTGAAACGCTTTGCAAGGTGGATATCATCACATCGTACCATTACATAATAGATGGGGATGCATACCAAGACATAAAATTCCACATGAATATAACAACATCCTACATAAGAGCAACATTCGACTACGGATGAATCACAAACAGAAACTCAAATGACATCCACCCTGCTAGCCCAGACTGCTGACCAGGAACCTATCCCTCAATCGAAGAAGAAGCAGAAGGAGAACTCCAAAACAAGTAACATCGCTCTCACGTCATGGTCATCGCATTACCTGTACCTGCAATTGATGTTGGAGTAATCTGTGAGCCACGAGGACTCAGCAATCCCATTACCATGGGTATCAAGACTAGCAAAAGCTTAATGGGAGTGGAATGGATAAGTGGTGAGGTTGCAGCAAGCGGCTCAACATTGTATGGTGGCTAACTTATGAGTACAAGAATAAGATGAGGAGCTACGCAAATGGTCGTAAACTAGTAATGATCAAGAAGTGATCCTGAACTACTTACATTCAAACATAACCCACTTTGTTCTCTTCTCGAACTCACTCGAAAAGAGACCATCACGGTTACGCACGCGGTTGGTGTATTTTAAATTTGAGTTGGGTGTCAAGTTCTCTACAACCGGATTTTTAAAACTCCCATCTGCCACATAACCACGGGCACGGCTCTCGAAAGTTTAAACCCTACAGGGGTGTCCCAACTTAGCCCATGGCAAGCTCATGATCCGCGGAGACAATCCTCGATCGCGGGACCCTCCGATCAGACTCGGAATCCCGGTGCACAAGACATTTCGACAATGGTAAAACAAGTCCAGCAAGACCACCCGGTGCGTCGATACCCCGATAGGAGCCATGCGTATCTTGTTCTCAGGACAACACCATCTATGCAAAGTGGACGGTATCCAAAATACCATCGAGTTGCCCTGAGGTGGCACCACTGACTTCTTGGTAGGTGGACCAATGCTCATGTCGAGCACTGGCCCGGGGTTGATTAAGAGTCCTCGGGTGCTAGCCGGTCCCTATGCAAGTTTTAGTTGTTATTAGGCAAATGGTAAAACCAATGTTGGGCCTTGCTGGAAGAGTTTTATTCAAAGTGAACTGTCAAGAGGGGCCCATAAACCATCACCGTGTTAGGGATGCAAAATCAAGGAACATAACACCAGTATGATGGAAACTAGGGCCGCAAGCGTGGAACAAAACACCAGGCATAAGGCCGAGTCTTCCACCCTTTACCAAGTATATAGATGCATTAATTAAATAGGAGATATTGTGATATCCCATGATATCCATGTCCCAACACGGAACAACCTGCAACTGCACCTGCAACTAGCAACACTATGAGAGGGGCTAAGCACAGTGGTAACATAGCCAAACAACGGCTGCTAGGATGGTGGAAAAGGTTAGAGGCTATTCTTAGCATAGTGGGAGGCTTGATAACAAGTGGTAGGAAGCGCGACATAGCAATAACATCGAGACAACTAGCATAGCAATGATAGTAGTGAGATCCAGGGTAACGGTCATCTTGCCTCCGCTAGGAAGAAGAACGAGTCCATGAAAAATACGAACGGGCGTAGATGAACCAAGCGTAGTAGAACAAATCCTCACGATCGCAACGGAACAGGAACTATCGAGAAGAAGCATAACCGGAAAGAAGCAAACAACATGGTAAACACCCAACACATAAACAAGGCATGATGCACCACCAATTATGATGCATGACAAGGCTACATGATGCTACTCATGGCAAGAGATGATGCATACAAGAACATCACATCAAAGCAAGTTTAAATGAGGACGGAAAAACATATAACAATTCTGGTAAGTCCTCATATGCAAATTTCAAAATTGGTCCAGATCTGAATAACACATTATGTTGAAGTTGTTAAACAACAAGTTAAGATGCACCAAGATGATCTACACGTCTTTCTAGTCAAGTTACATATAAATTTCATTTAATTCGGAGCTATGGCCTAGAGATATGAGCAATACTAGTCAAACATGGCATTGATGCAAAATTGAACATATAAATGATGAAAGGATGGCAGCCATTCTCAAGCCATCCATGTCAGCTGTGAATAGTGGCCGAGCAGGCAGCCACAAGTGGCCAAGAGGGAAGCGACGAGAGGAGCGAGCAGAGAGAAAAAGGGTCCACACCGCTATGTCCTGCGAGAGCGAGAAAATATTTCCTCTCTTCTCCCTCCTCCCCTCCTCTTCTCCATGCCGCCACCGCCGCCTCCTCCTCTTCCCCATCCCTCACGCCCGCCTCGCCCCCTCTGCCTTCAGTGCCTCCTCCTA
This sequence comes from Triticum aestivum, assembly GCF_018294505.1. Classification (NCBI taxonomy): domain Eukaryota; kingdom Viridiplantae; phylum Streptophyta; class Magnoliopsida; order Poales; family Poaceae; genus Triticum; species Triticum aestivum. The sequence goes on along the minus strand of NC_057804.1, from coordinate 283,368,019 downwards.
CCCTTCCTATCCTACTTCCCTGCCCCCGCGTCCATCCTCCTCCCCGCGCTCCCATGTATTAGTCGCCGCCTCTTCCCTGCCTCCCCATCTCGCCCGAAACACCGCTCTTGGAGCCCTTCCCAGTCCACGGTGGAGCCCCCATCCCAGCTTCGCGTCTGTGATCCGCGACAATGGAGGGGTGGATCGATGATGTTGCAACAAAGAAGAGGATGGGAGATGGGAACGAGGGATGGCGGCGGTGAGGCATCGGCACCGGAGATGCAGATCCGCGGAGGGGCGGGATAGGTGACGAGGACAACCTGTGACTCATCATGGCAAAGGTAATTTCAATACCTATCTGTTTTTGAGCTTCACATGGCCTCTCTTCATGGTAGTCTCTAAAGGCAGAACAATCCATGTGAACATGACAAGTGATGTAGGGTCTTGGTTTTGTACAAGCTTTAGTTAAGTGTTTATGTTGATTGTGTGAAATTTTGCAGGTACTGGAATTGATAAGCCAGATTACCTGGCTACGGTGGACGTGGACCCCAATTCGGCGACCTACTCCCAGGTGATCCACAGCCCCCCCGGCCTCCCACATTGGCGACGAGCTGCATCACGCTGGCTGGAACACGTGCAGCTCCTGCCATGGCGATCCATCCACGAGCCGGCGCTTCTTGATTATACCTTCATTGCTGTGAGTATATATGAAGCGATGATGATTAGACGAACGAACGGTTGAATTTTAGCTGAGTCTATAATGCCGATCTGGTGGCGGCTCATAGGTTTGGTCGAGTGTATGTGGTCGACACTACGAAGGATCCGAGGGCGCTTGCCCTGCACAAGGTTGTTCAGGACTGGGCTTGGGTTCCCTCACACATCCCATTGCCTTGCAACTGGCGATATAATGATTTCCTATCTGGGAGACAAGGAGGGAAATGCTGATGGCAATGGATTTCTCCTGTTAGATTCAAAGTTTAACGTCAAAGGGTGGCAAGTTTTTTGCCCACAATTTGGGTACCATTGACAAGGAAACATAACATATGCTCAAAATCTGTACCATAACATATTATCACTTCATCATGAAATCATCTCATTCTCAACATATCAGAACCATCCAACCACCCCATGGTGATCTACACCTTACAAAATCTTCAGTAATATTTTAGCTTTGAAAACTTTAGTACTCCTATTATTGATGCCTTAATTTTCTGAAACAGATAGTTTTTAGAGGCTCCAACTGTACTGATTTAACAATTTGCTACTTGTAGTTGGGAAAAGCTAGGTCACAACCCCTTGTTTGGCTATGATTTCTAGTACCAGCCCCATCACAAGACGATGATTAGCTCTTCATGGGGAGCCCTGACAACTTTCATGACAAGTTTTGATCTTTAGCATGTCCAGGATGGTCTCTATGCAAGGCACCTGCATGTGTATGACTGGCCTGGTGGTGAGCTCAAGCAGACACTGGATCTAGGCAGCACATGTCTTCTTTTGCTAGAGGTGTGTATCAACTATCAAGTACCAAGAGTATACGAGTCTAATAATGCGCTCATATATCATATAAGCATAGTCCTCTTCTTATCTTCTCCGCAGGTGAGAGTTTTTACATGACCCATGGAAGGACACTGGCTATGTTGGCTGTGCTTTAACAAGCAACATGGTGAGATTCTTCAAAACTGCAGATGGATCATGGGCTGATGTGTAGGCTCGATATATTATTATGCAGGTGTTGCTCGCCGTCGGTTGTAACATCATCGTCTCCCAGACAGGTTTGTCTAATTCGAGAGGTGTCGTAGTCTGAGGGGTACGCACTGGTGATTCAAATTTCTTTGCCCGTCCATGCATCTTTGGTTCCATCTGCTAGGCAGTTGTTTTCTTCTAATGGATACATGTACTTCTATAGCTTGTTAATTCCTTCTCAGCTTGTTTTATATGCGTGTGTATGGACAAACTAATGTGTCTTTGTGCTGGTTGTTCCTTCCTTGCCGATATGGCAACTATTTTAGATGCTGGCCAGTTAAGGTTTGTTGCAAAAATAATAGTGGATGTTCGGCCACGTCCACACCGCAAAAGATGAAGATGGTTGATGCGGGAACCAGTGGTTGTCGTTGAGTACGCCTCGTTGTCGTTGCTGTCTACATCCGTTGTCGTCGCCGTCTACATCCATGTGTAACATCACTGTTATCTGCTACATTTGTTATTCAGGTCCAGTAGCCAGTGGTTCTTTGTAGAATTGTTCAAAAGGAATTGTACAAAGCACAAAGTTCAGATGTGATTATTTCTCTTCAGTGGCAAGTCAATCATATATTTTTTTCATCTAACTTTGTGCTTTGTTATCTACAAACTACTAGGTCGTTCTGTCTACATACTATCATGCCATGAAACTGTGATAGGTTTGCCCCTGTTTTTGATTGTGTTGCCAAATCATTTCAAAATATGTCCTTCATACAGAGTAAGAATATTTTAAGGTTACAATGGGAACCTAAAATAATGGAAGCTTTTCAACATTACCAAAGTTCCACTCCTGTTTCTATTCATTTTGGTTGCTCTAGGAATTTCTAGATCATTTGTACGTACCTCCAGTTAGTGTTATTATTGAAAATTTAATTAGTAAAATAGCTTGTGATAAAAATAAGAAAGATATACTGGCCGCATGTGTGTTAATTATTGTTTCAAACCTGAAAATGAAAGTCTAGAGAAAAATCCCTAAATGTTTCCCCCTTAGGACAGAGTTGTTGTTTTTGAGGATATATATGGTTTGAGATGCATGTTCACTTTAAAAAAAAGTAGAGAAAACCTTCATGTGTTTGAGATGCTTACTTGTGGTGATGCCAACCTTTTGCTATTACAAACATTACTGGTTCTGCCATATCAATATTACCTTCTTTTCGATTGCAGCAAACATTACTTGAACTTTCATGAGTTTGTTTACAATTCCGAACTCCTCGAATTGAACGGCTCATCTACTGAAGTACTCTATTTGTGTATAGTTTTGTAGGAGTTTGAAGTACTTTGAGCACCTACCTGTAGTGGCTATCAAAACCACTTGCACAACAACACTTTTGCTTGGCAATGGTAATCTTCCTCTCCTTCCTCCCTCACAGTCTCTAGCCACCCTCTCCCTCTAGATCCAAACTTACGTCTTACGTGTAAGATTTTGCATCATGAATGAAAAGCATAGCTAATTCTCATTTCAGTACTAGGTGGGTAGTGGTTAATCCATCAAAATGAATGATTATAGTTAGGATTTTAAATTAATTCAAACAGGAAAAACATGTGATTTTTTCTATTTAGTATTTAGTATTTTTTGGAAAACTATACGCGCTCTTGCTATTTTCGTACTACTAGATTATAGTGGTACATGCTCTTGCTTGTCTACAAAATTTCATTCTTGCATCTAATGCTGATCGTGAAGGTGAAGCAATTGCTTGGTCCATTAAAGAAATGCTTGAATAGCAGGATGGAATTGGGTTGTCATGTTTTACTGTCATTTGCGTGTAGTACTCTGTTGACTCAGTTGCTTTGCTATTATAATGTTGTCATATAGGTGTAGTAATCTGTTGACTCACATGACTCGCTATGTGACTACATGTAGCCAAGAAAGTTATGAATGCCTCAGTATTTTGCCGGAACGAGCCATAGTGTTAATAACATACCTCTAAGAAGCCAAAACAGATTGGTTTCATGCAGGTGCCATTCTACTTTTAGTTTATTTCTAGGGTGGTTTTGCCATTTATAGATGTATCATGTAGGTAGGGTAAAACTTCCTCTTGGTCTCTTTCCTGTGGTCTGTGGTTGTAGATTAAAATTGGTGGATTCATGCGAAAAAGACCAAATTCATCCCCGTATATACAAGTGGAATGTAGAGAAAGACTCCACATGGCATTGGCTTTAGGGAAGTATCACACAAATAAAGGAGAGAGATTACATAGTGGGATGATATTGTTTCTTGCTATATTCTCAACTGAATTGAGTATCATACAAAGATATCATATTCCCAAACTTGCCTCTGGGAATAATAGCATTCAGGTAGTCATGTTGAGTTTTCTATAATCTAAATAAGAGCACACTTGCCTTTGTTTTAACATACAAATTAAATGTTGAGAATTATATTATTCTGATAGCTTAGTCAATGTATCAATAATAGTATGGTGCATGCCGACTGTTATTCTCTTATCCTTTCCTAAGGAGCACTTCTAAGGATCTAAGGAAAGGCATTTTCTTCCCTGCTTATTGACTGCATATCTCCTGGTCCAGTCATTTGGTATGTGCTATCAACATTGTTTATCATGTATCTTTATCTTTCTTTCCCTTTATAGCCTACTTGAATGGATATGGTTCCTAAGAGGCCATTTCTTATGCATCAAGTCCTGAAGTTGGATGTTGCTTGTTTACATATCTATGATTCCAAAATATTCAAAACTGTTCATGTCATACTTGATGCTATTTTATTAAGAGTGGCTTTGAACAATATGGCATGAACATATTTTTTCTCTTTGGCCAATAATGAAATGATCTTTGTTCATATAAAATGGTTATCGATGCCATAATTCTTGGTTTTAATTAGCTTCTTGTGCTAACCAGTTTAAGCCATTCTACTATCTGTAATACAACCCACATTACATCATCTTTCCATTTACGTCTCTTACTTATTCACTACTAACATTGCTTCTAACCGGCTTCTTGCGCCATGGGCGCTACCGGGTCAGCTAGTGCATACAAACATCAAGCAAACACACTAAAAACATGGATGCAACAAGATATTATGAATCTATATGCAATTCTAAGCAAGTTTCATATATAGCATGCTCAAAACGGAGCAACGGTTCAACACACACATGAAACAAATACAAAGGACAAGCTGTCCAAAACAACAACTAGGCATATTGCGAGCAAGAAAACAACATGCTCTAGGAACTATACATGGCAACCAAGGGCATGGCATCCAATTCCACATAACAGAGAGCAAATAACATCAAATCATCATATGCATATGTGTCAGTGTACCAAAATAGGGGCGCTCTTTTGTACCCCTTATTTGTGCACGGGCAATCAGAGCCGCGCCCACGGCTACACTTAAGCAGGGCAGAGACAGGAAATCAGAGCCATAGCACAGAGCCAAAGCAACACCAAGATAGAAGCATAAGGAGCAGGAAGGCAAAGTGGTTTCCCCCGGCAGGGTCCTTGCCTGGGCAGCCCCCACGGCCCCGGCAAGGCCCTTGCCGGGGCAGCCTACCTAACACCAGCAAGGCATGCCGCCCTTGGGCCCTAGTTTCTCCAACGTCACCAACCACGTTGGGACATGGGCTCGGGGGGCGCCTCCATGGTGGCATGCAGATCTTTGTGAAGACAAGGAACACTTCGAATCAGAAGAGTAGAAGACGACGAACCTCCGCGGGATCCTTGCCGAGGAAACCTTGCCAGGGACGACCGCAACGCTGCTGCAAGACCCTTGCCGGGGCCCCGGCAGGGCCCTTGCCGAGGACATCCGCGAGGCCGCAGCCAGGCCCGCGCCCGCCAGGTTCCTGCCACTGCTCCCATGCAGTTGCTAGCCCACCAGCTAGGCAGGCACCTGCGTGTCGGCACAAGGCTTCTCAGCCAACTCAGCGCACGCCTACGTGGTGGCATGCAAATCTTTGTGAAGGCCCCGCCGCCGTGCCCCTCAGCAGCCTGCCAGCCTACATGGTGCTGACCGCCTCACTGGCCCAGGCGCATGTCGAGGCAGGGCAAGGGGGCGAAAAAGTGGAGGGGACACGTCAGGGGCGCATTAAATGCACTTTGTCCCGTAATAGCAAAGGATAGGCTTAACCACAATACCCCGATGCCACCTCGTGTGTGCCACTGTGGCGATCCCTTGCCTATAAAAGGAGGCCCGAGGCATCCAGGCGAAGGATTCGGACTTTTGGACAAGTTACGCCCATTGTAGCTAGTTCAAGAACCTCAAGAACACAAATACACACATCTAAGCAGGACTAGGGTGTTATGCATCTCTGTGGCCTGAACCTGGGTAAACGATCCACATGCTCGTACTGATTGCTGATCCTGCTCTCCTCACCATCCAGTGCCCCACAACCTTAGTAGGGATCCTTGTGATCCCATAGGTGTCGTTTCCCACCGACATCTTTGGCGCGCCAGGTAGGGGGCGCAGTAGTCAGCATCTGGTTTAGCAGCTGGTGGCACAGCTCTACATCGCCATGGCTTCCGAGGAAGAAAGCGACCAAGCGAGCAGCCTCGCCGGCGAGTGCGGCGAGCGTTCACGCGACGGTAAAAAAACTAAGTCATGTGAAAACTTCGAATAATTCCTTCTTATATAAGGTTATCTTCCTCGGAGATCTTTCCTCTGTATGGGAAATCTGCACGCAGTGGGGCCCTTCCGTTATCGATAATGCTCTTGGTCTGTTTCAAGTCCGCTCAACAGATCGAGCGGCTGCATCGAGAGCGGCAGGGTGGCCTTCCGCTATCGGCAACACTCTCGCTCTGTCTCGAGTCCGCTCGGCAGTTCGAGCGGCCACGTAGAGAACGACAAGGTGGTTTGCACGGCGGCAAGCATGCCCCGCCGGCCGCTAAAGGATCCGTCCTTCGAAGCGCAACGGTATGGGTTTATGCGCCGGCAAGCCTACCCAGTAAGTGTAGGGTGGACGTATAGAGAAAGGTTAAACAGGGAAATAACGTGCATCATATTAAGAGTACTGCAGAGTTATATTACACCAATTGTTGTTGCGGTTCTAACTAAAGATGTGAATTGTCTTGGTCATGAGCCTGCAGTGGCAACAAGAAACAGGCGCCTAGTCCCGACGCTGGCCCTCCAACCTCTGGATTCCGCTGATGCGGATGATGATGGGCTCGATGCGCTCCTTGATCTGCGAGAGGTATGCATCGCCCGACAAGCTGTCCAGCACGGCGTCGAAGTCGAGGTCGGGGTTCCAGAATGCCAGCTTGGTGAGAACCTTGGTCATGGCGCCCTGGCAAATCATCCGGGACTCGTTGGCCAAGGAGCTCGCCCGGTTGGAGTTGAGCCGTTCCAGGGCACCAAGGACGCCCTCGAAGAACAAGGTTAGCTTGGCGTGGGGGCTCGTGCCCGGCTCCAGGGCATACTCACCTCTGGCATCTTCATGTCGGCCAGCTGCTTGGTGATCCTGTTGGCGACGTAGACGAGGCGGCCGATCCAGATGTTCTCGCCCTTCATGTAATCGGCGTGATTGGCGGCGTCGTTGCTCTGCTGCTGCCTCTCCTCTGCCAGGGTCTTGGTCAGCGCTCCTTCCCGGGCCGTGACCTTCGTGAGCGTCTTCTCAAGACCCTCCATCTTCCGCTTCAGGTCATCAATGCAGTCGTTGGCGTGGGAGAGCTGCTCGGCCATGGCCAGGTTTTTGTCCTGCGCCTCCAACAAAGTGCAGCGGGCCGTATCCCTCTCCTCCACCAGCAGATTGGCCCTGGCCTTCAAGCCATCCCGCTCCACCTCCAGCTCCTTCACCCTGTTACCATGGGCCAGGGACTGGGCATCGAGCGCCTCCTTGTGCTTGTGCTCCAGCTCTTGGGTCCGCGCCGCAGCAAGCTTCTCGACCTCCTCGTCCTTGCCGTGGAGCATAGCGGCAAGCGCCATCTTACGGGCGACAAGATCGTCCTCCTGGGAGTTCAGCTCAGCCTCGCGCTGAGACCGGATGGCCTCGGCCTTGGAGGCCTCCTCCCTCGCTTCCTCCTGGGCCTTCTCAAAGTCGGCCTACTTCAGGAGGAGTTCCAGGTCGCGCTGCGCGAGCTGGTCTTGGGCGGCCTTCAGCTCCTCGTGGTCCTGGCGGAACCAAGCCTGTGCCTCAGCGACGCACTCCGCAAAATCTGCTTCCACCTTGTGCACCACCGCCTCCTTGGACTTCGCCTTGTCCAGACGGGCGCGGTCGAGCGCCTGAAGCTTGTTGAAGCTGGCACTCATGGACTGGAGGAGCCGCTCTTCTTGGGTGCCGCCACCAGTGCTCGGATCGTCAACGACCTCAAGCCCGGCGGCGACGAGCACTTCATTGTCAAACACCTCCCCCTCGGCCGGTGCCCTGGTGCTTGCCGACCCTGGGAGGTGAACGGACACATCATCGCTCACCTTCAGGTACTTGCCTGAGCCGGAGGCAGCGGACGAGGAGGGTTGGTCGTCAACCACCTCATCCTCGGCAGAGGTCTTGCCAGCCTACTCCTCGCCAGCGCCCTTGCAGGCCTCCTCCTCACCAGCGCCCTTGTCGGCCTCCTCGGCGGCGCCCTCGCCGGTCTCCCCGGCAAGCCCCTTGGCGGCATCCTCGGCCGCGGTCTCGGCGGCCTTCTCGGTGGCGACCTTCTCAACCTCAGCCATGGTGTCCGCAGCAGCCTCCTCGATGATGGTGACGGTGTCCCCCTGGTCCGTCGGGGGGGGGGGGACCTGGACACCGAAGGAGGAAATTAGGAAGGGCCAAAACCAAGGTTCAGGAGAAAAGAAAGGAGAGCAAGGGAGAACGAATGACTCACTCGTGCCAGGCTGGGAAGATGTGGCCCCCTCCCCGCCAACGTCTGTTGCCGGGGTGGAGCCGCCAGCGCCCAAGTCTACCTCCTCCTCCATGCGCATGGGCTCAGTGTCTGGCACCCTTGCCAGGCACGCCCCTCGGGGTGGTGTGGTCTATGGGGACGGCGTGCTGAGGGAGGCCCTTGGTGGCTCCTCTTGCTGCCGCTCTTCTCCTGCAAACCGCGGCAAGATCAACAACAAGAGAATCGGGCCCCGACAAGCATTGCCAAAAGGTGGATGGTGAACCTACACTGGGGGCTGAGCCATGGGCTACGCCGTGGGCTGCTGTTCGGGCTGCTCTTCCCCACCAGCGGGCCTTTGAAGTACCCATTGGGGGTGGGCTGCCCATTGAGGCTTTGGCCCTCTTCGTCGCCCGTTGAGCCAGTGTCTCCGTCTCCCTGTGAGAACAAGTCAATTCAAGGAGGGCGGCATGATTCGTGAAGGTGGAAACGGCGAGGGGCAGAGCACTTACTCGTCCTCCTCCTCCTCCTCTGCTGCCTTCCTCTTCCCCCTCGGGCTGAGGGACGAGAAGTCGAAACCAATGTCTGTGCCGGCGCTTGCGGGGTGAGGGGGAGGCGAAGGAGTCCGGAAGCGTTTGGATGGAGAAGAGGCGGGCGTCTTCTTCTTCACCACCACCGTCTTTTTCTTCGCCGCCGCGGCTTCTTTCTTCGCCGTCGCGGCCTCCCCTAGAGCCTCTTGCCGCGTCACGGCCTTGCCGGGCTGGACCGGCACGCCGGAGCCGGCACGACGCAGGACGCGTTTCTTCTGCCTGGCCGGGGGCTCACCGGCCTTGGCCTCCTCCTCGGATGACCCTTCACCCATGCCTTCGGCAGGGGGGCCCCGGTGCTGGTACCGGCAGCCTCCTTGACGGCCTTCACCCACGCGGTGAGCTCCTCCTCCTCTGCAGCCGCGGCGGCTTCGTTCTCCACGCCACCGGCCTCGCCGGCAAGCCTGGCAAGCTCCTCTTCCATCGCCCTAGTGGCAATATAGTTCAGCTCCTGCTGAGTGGTGTCCTGGATGAGCCGCGGTTCGTCATGGTTGAGTTCTTCGACCAAATTAGCGAAGAACTCCTCCACCTCGCGTGCCGGGGGCTCGACCCAGGTTGGATCGAGACCGTGCACGTCGAAGGGCGGCATCATGGCCAAGATTTCAGCCTGCCGGGAGTTGTTGCTCAACGGGACCACTCGCGGCGGCAGCCCGAACAAGGGCCCCTTGACAACCTTGCCGGACTTCGCAGCCTTGCCGGTCCTCCTCACCTTGCCGTCGGCGTACTCGTCAAGCTGGAAGAGCCTCCGACAATACTAGGAGTGCCCCAGCACTGTGAAGTTGTTCTGCAGGCCGGTGTGGAGCCTCATGATGTCGGCAGCCTTCCTGAAATCCTAGGTCGGACTCCCCTTCTTGTGCAGCGGAGCGATTCAGCGGCGGATGAAATCCACCGCGGTCATCTCGAGGGTGTGCCCGGCCTCGGTAAGACGGCTGATCCTGGTGGTGGCAATCGAGAACTTCTTATCATTGGGGTCGAGGTCGCTCCAGTTCGCGCCATGGGGTAGCGGCTCCTGATGAACGCCCTGGCAGAACTCCGGCGGGTCCTCCTCCACGATCCAGCACCACCGGCCCCGCCACTCTTCCTACCTCTCCTTCGTGGCACCGTCTGGGTATTCACTTCTCTCCTGAATCCTCGGGATCCAGGTGACGGTCCAAGAAAGAGCACCCCCAGGTTGGACACGGGGGGAGAAGTAGTGGCGGAAAAGCGCCGTGCTGGGCACCACTCTGGCGAAACCCTGGCAAAGATGGGCGAAATACGCCAGGTGAGCCATGACATTCGGCGTAAGATCCAGGAGGTGGAAGCTGAAAGTGCGCATAATATCGTTGAAGAAGTCAGAAAAAGGGGGGGCAAAGCCCGCAGAAGAAGAAATTGATGAAGAATGGGTACCATTCCTGGCCGCCCTTCTTGCACTCCGCGGGAAGGGCATGCGTGGCAGGGTGCGCCGACGTTGCCGCCCCCCACAACGGCTTGTAGTAGTCCCTGAGCTTGAGGGCGTCGACGGACGATGGGACGAAGTAGGCGGCATGCGCCCGCCACACCGCCGCCTCGCTCTCCGGCGTCTCCTTCTCCCTCGTATCCTCGGCCACGCCCTTGCCCATGCCAGATTTGGGCGCCATGGCAGCTGGGAAGAGAGCGAGAAGCTGGGGGCAGTGGGAAGTGCAGCAGCAGCGAGCAAGAGCTTGAGGAAGAAGAAGATGGGGACGGCGATGGCGAGATTGGGGGAAGCACAGGGGGTAAATGAGCTTATGTGTGGCCCAGGCCCGGGGGCTCCTGTCGGTGTATCAAAATAGGGGTGCTCTTTTGTACCCCTTATTCATAAAGCCAATGCAGTTCTTATTCATATAGGCGGCGATAAAGCAGAGAAAAGAGCGCCACTATGGTGACCTCCTTGCCTATAAAAGGAGGCCCGAGGCATCCATGAGAAGGATTCGGACTTTTGGACGAGTTACGCCCATTGTAGCTAGTTCAAGAACCTCAAGAACACAAATACACACATCTAAGTAGGACTAGGGTGTTACGCATCTCTGCGGCCCGAACCTGGGTAAACGATCCGCGTGCTTGTACTGACTGCTAATCCTGCTCTCCTCACCACCCAGCACCCCGCAACCGTAGTAGGGATCCTTGTGATCCCATAGGTGTCGTTTCCCACCGACAATATGACTCATGGATTGGTGGGAACTATCAAGATAAGTTTGAATGTTGAAACAGTTTCAGCAAGTGTAAAACGGCAACATCATCATAGCATGTTTGCAAGCTTGGAACAAAGGTCATATGAAGTCCAAAATTATAAAACATGTCATGTGAACAAATTAATCATAACATACTTCAATTAATTTAATTGGATCATCTCCAAATGAGTTATAGATTAACTAATATCAAGCTCACAACATGACATCATGAAGTTAACAGAAAACTGGAACATCATTTAGGCATGTTCATGGCAATGAAAACATATGCTACGGGACTTGTATGGCATCAAATGGCATGACATGATATAGCATCACATGGACATCAAAAAATGTTAACTAATGATCTCTAGATTATGCATGGATTGATGGTAGCATCAAGCAAACATAGGAACATAATATAACAGATTCAGACTTGACAGAACATTAACAGAAAGTAGCCTAATTCACAAGCTTCTTGCACTCACCATAGGGCATTTCCAAATATATGGATCACACCACCGCAAAGACGTCATGATTATGCTCCTAAAACATGTTTACATGATGCTTAAAAGAAAATCACACAAAAAGATATAAAAAAGACAAATAGGCAAGTTATAACAGTTTTCAGCATTTAACATCAGCAAGCACTTTTGCAACAGTGATTAACATGTCAAGATGCACCCTAACATTAGTTAAAATCACAACAACGTGTATATAACTCTGAGCTGAACATTTGAATATTAAGATCATCACCATAGGATAAACAGGTACAAAGATACAACACTCACAAGATGCCTAAATGATTCTAACGAGCAGCAGATTTTAGCAGATTATATCACTTAGCAGTTTTGCGATGATGATAATGGCATCAAGATGAACACTAACATGAATGCAAACTACACTAGCATGTAGAGCATCAAGAAATGAACATTTTGACATACAATACACACAAAGCAGAGCAATATGCATGAAGTTACAGCATGTCAAATATGCACACATGGTGCTGAAATAACCGAGGACTTGGTGGAAATTACCCTCGCGAAAACGGGATGAGGTTGTGTGGAATGGAGGGATCCAGGGGGAAGGCGGCGTGTTTGGATGGGGGGGGGTGGTGGATCTGATCCACCCTTCCCTAGATCCAGTGATGGAGGGGTCTCCGGCGAGACTCCGGCGAGGAGGCGATGACGACGAGCCACGGCGATGACGGAGGAGGCCAGATCGGGCGACGGGGTCCTCCTCCGGCCGGATCTGGCATGGGGTGAGGTGGTGGCGCGGCGGCGGCGGTACTCGGGCGGCGCGACGCGGTGGCGCGGGATGGGCGGTGGC